>NC_134406.1:246807201-247135951 GCF_038048845.1 Mixophyes fleayi
TCTTGCATTTCCCGAGTGCTGTAAGGGCGTATTTATACAATTGTGGCTCACGCAGACCTGCAGGAACACACACTTATGTCTGCTGGGAGGCGTATCTTTATACTCTAGTCTGCTGCTGATGCGGACGCAGCTCGAGCTGTGAATGACTCTGCATTTGGGTAGAAATATACTATTTTTTTGTACTCTTTTTATTTCTATAGATCAATTTGCTCCCTTTTTGCGAGTAACTCTGCATCAGGCCCAGAATGTTCTGTCCAAATAATATTACCACGCAGAACAAGGCACTGGAAAACACCTCAACTCTGTATACAATTGTGATCTCCTCTTCCTGTGTGTCTGGTTATTTCTCTCTTTTCTCTGGTCAAGAAAAATGTCACGTTATATTTTCATTTTTCTTATCATATTCTGTTCATTTGCATGAAGTGACAGAGAGAGGAGGACTCTCTCTATATGGCAACATGCCTGGTGTAGCCTTACAAGGCCTGGCCCCTCCAAAATATCCTGCTGCCTCCATCTTAGTCTATCCCAATCCCAGCTGACACTACTCCCACTTACCAGAATTCATTCATAAGCTTCACGTCCAATGCTCATATCTCAACATCCCCTCCTCCCTCTAGATTGTAAGCTTGCAAAAGCAGGTCCTCTATCATTTGTTTTCTTTTTCTAGTTGTTTTTATATACAATTGTTTTTGTATGCTTTCTTTCTATGTAGTTGTACCTTACCCATTGTACACAATGCACAGCGTTATGGCATTTTCTACCCCCCGCCATAAATGAATAATGATGATGACAATGATAAGGACAGGGCCCCACAAGTTCAGAATGCCAGCTTATGCTAGGTACACACTGGAGGGTTTTCAGCTAATCGACCGTTAGGTCAGATATCATGTTAGTGTTTATAGTTACACGATGAACGACAGTCATCCCAAAGTGCCAATCATTGTTTTATTTGGTTGGTCGTACTGTTTGATAATCTCTTTCCAATCACCTTCCAATTACGTAGTGTGTACGCACTGACAACCACGATCTCCATAGTGTTTTACAGTCATGATATTTTCAGCTGATGCCGACAATGAACATGTCCTGGTGGCTAAATGTAGAGGGCGCCGTAGATGGAATAATGTGTTCGTTCTGAGACTGAATATTTTGTTTCAGAGTCACAGAAGCTAACGATATTCGTCATGGCACATGGATAGCTATACCAAGGAAGTTAATCAGTGTGAGAGGAATGAATGAATGACTATTGTGTTTTCATTCTCTAAACAACAAGAGGACCAGATGAAGAGCACAGATCTGAAGGTAAAGCGAGTCCAGAGTGCACGCATGAACTGTCGTACTGATCGGACCTTCAGCCGTAGGTACAATCGTTGTAGATAACACGTTGGTTGGAAAACTCTCCAGTGTGTACCTAGCCTTAGTAATGCTTCATAAACACCTGATACATAGTTTTAGTTGCCTCATACAAAGTCATCTGAATGAATTGAAAATCCCTATTCACAGACAAGACGTTAAGGAACACTGTAGATCAATATTATGAATGTCTTTCACATAGCTCTTATGATTACAGATCATCGTTTTAAAAAGATTAACATTTATAAGCAACAATAGATCTATCCTGTCCTACTTTCCACTCTTTCTTTGTCTCTCACTCACTCTCTTATGAAACCACCTTTTTTATTTTATGAGACAGTAGGTTTCTGAAAATATGATGACGAATTCTCCCAGCTACTGCTATTGTTTTACAAACATAACATTTACAAAGCTGGATACTTTTGTTTTCAAGTAGAAGGAAAGAACATTTCAAATAATAAAAGCCAGTTGACCTCTCTATAAAAAAGATAAGAGGGTCAGGTGCAAAATGATTTTGACTACAGAGAGCTGCAACACATTTGTTGTCTTTATAAAAAAAATGTTTAACTTATTTAAAATGTACCTTTTTATAGAACTTTTTAAGCAGATGCTCAACTTTTAAAGTTTCACATGCAGAAATAACCAAATGGAGTAGAATTTGACAGAGTCATATTCACACAAACCTCATCCGTGCCCTCAACTCAGACAGACAAATATAGTGAGGGTCACTTTATAACTGCAGTACTTCTGTAATGTCGCAATGGTGAGTTTGTGGACCACAACTGTATTTCTACAAAAAATCATGAATGTGGAGGCAAAGTGGTGTTGGGAACTGATACAAAGAGCTAGTAACTGTTGCACAAGACAATGGGTGGGATCCTCCCTTCTATGGTATATTCACTATGATGTGCCTGAGTACATGCAAGATAAGGACTTTATTTATGTTCTCAGAAGAAATGATAATAAAGTGCCAGTAATCATATACATAACAAGTGCATAATCAATTAAACAGTTTATACAGCCAGCAGGTAGGAACCAGATATTGGGATTGGTAACTCAAGATGGAGTGGGCAGCACTGTGGAGTAGTAGTTAGAACTTCTGCCTTACAGCACTGGGGTCATGAGTTCAATTCCCAACCATGGCCTTATCTGTGAGGAGTTTGTATGTTCTCCCCGTGTTTGCGTGGGTTTCCTCCCCCACTCCCAAAACATACTGGCTGCTATCAAATTGAGCCTAGTGTGTCTGTCTGTGTCTCTCTTTCTGTCTCTGTGTGTATCTATATTAGGGAATTTAGACTGTAAGCCCCAATGAGGCAGGGAATGATGAGTGAGTTCTCTGTACAGCGCTGCAGAATTAGTGGCGCTATATAAATAAATGGTGATGATGATGATGATGATGGAGTGGAAAGTGGTGTCAATAGGATGTGTGTTTGTGACTGGCATAAATAAGAGCTGTCAAAGGGAGGGAAGTGAGAGAGGGAAGGGAAGGCCAAGGCCTGGACCCCAGGGGGCCACGATTCCGAGATGCTAATACAGAAGAATAATAAGAATCTGCTGAAATTGATGACATTTTATTTAAGTCCCTTGAATAATATTTCATTGATCCAACTACTTCTTATCAAATATATTATCTGATGCAGTTCACAAATCAAATATAATTTGATGTCCATAGTTCTTACTATATTAAAAATAATGTATTACACAATCTCTATCCCTATATTTGCCTTTATTTTTGTATGTGCTTATGTCTCAATGCCTATAGAGTGTAAGCTTGTGAGCAGGGTTCTCTTACCTCTCTGTCTGTATGTATTACCCAGTATTGTCTTATTAATGTTTGTTCCCAATTGTAAAGCGCTACTGAATTTGCTGGTGCTATATAAATAAATGTTGATGATGATGATGAATGCAAAATTTACTTTTAGGAGAAGCCAATACATAAACCACTCTTAGTGAGCGGAATGGGAAGCAGTGTGTTCTGTTCCTGTATATCAGTGGAAAACATTGTTTTCTGCTTCAAATCCCTGTGGAGCTTAGACCTTAAATCCCATAAAGAGATAAGTCTAAATTAATTTATGAAAATAAGGAGACTATGATTAATATAAATGTTTAGCAGAGCTGTTAATTTTCCCCAGTCTTACCCAGTATCACACTGATTGTGTTATATTGCCATGACACATCAATCTCATGCACACTGAGCAGGATTAAGAGTGATGTCACTATACCCAGGTCTTTAGGGATATCCCGGAGGTTCCCTGGAGGATAGGAGTTCCCAGTGACTACGTGTCACACACCGGACCCTCTGGCTTACTTAGCGGGGTGCTCCACTTCGGCGTCTTCCCAAGAGAGCCAACATTATTAATATAGTAAATTAAAAATGAGGCATAAAGTAAGCTGTGCATTAATGCAAAAACCACATTAATATGACATAATTCCATCTAGACTATGTTACCAAATTAAAAAAAAATCTTTGGAAATGAATACAACTCTACAAGTTAATACTAATCTCCCCTCACATCCAATTAAAGTTAAATAAAAAATGTCAATTAGTGTTGCAGTTACTCACCCAGTCATTCACATCACTATCAGCAGCCCAAAAAATGTAGAGGAGCACAATACTCTCTGCATTTAGGTCCAAAACATAAGCAAGAATATTATACTAGAGACAAAAAAGTAGTGCAATAATGATAGCCATTTAAGCCAAAGTTCATGAAATCTTTAGCAGATCCACACAAGAAGTCTTATGCTTCAGACAAGGTATTATAGTTTATTTAATTCTAGCACTGGCGATTAGAGTGTGGATGGGGTTTCTATTATCCCTCCTGTCAGAGTCACCACCTACCTCAAATCTTCTCTTCAAGAACACAATCTTCTTAGTCTCATAAGCCCACCTCCTTGTGTCAATATAATATGGGAGGTAGGCTATTAATTTAATGGTGGAGTGTTGGTGGGGGCTAATTATTTAATGGTGGGTGCTATTAATTTATTTGTGAGGTAAAGGTGGTGCTATTTAGTAGTGGGGCCTATTATTTTAAGGTGAGGTATCAGGACCTTTAATTTAATGCTGGGGTGGTTTGGGGCTATTAATTGAATATGGGGCTGAGTTTGGGGAGGAGGGCTATTTATTAAATGTGAATATGAATTATGTAATGGTTGTGGGAAATGGTTATATTATACATAAATGCTATTTAATTTATTGCTGGGGCTGTTTGGAGGAAGGGTAATAGGTTTATTTATTAAATGGGCATACCATTAATTTAATGTTGTGGCTGGTTGAAGTGAAATAGGTCTATTTATTACATCTGTATGCTATTAATTTAATGTCAAGGCTGGTTGGAGGGAAATAGATCTATTTATCAAATGTGAGTACTATTATTTTAATGTTGGGGCTGGAGGGAGGCCTAATTATAAAATGTGGGTGCTATTGATTTAATGCCGGGAATGGTTGGAGTTATCTAAATTTCATGTACCCATTTTTTCCCAAATACCCCAACATTCCAGGAATCAGACAAGTAGCAACTAAAGACACCAGCAGCCACAGGTAGTGAAAGCGACAAGAACAAGTAGGAGAGAGCAGGACAGTCTGCCAACTGTTCTGAATCTGGTGAGGCAGTCCCGAATTTGGTTGACTGTCTTGCTTAGCCGGGATTTGTTTGACTGCAAAGACAGTTGGGGGGTATGTCCCTCTTCACACTGTACGTGCACCTAACAGTAGTGCACACAGTATTGCCTGTGTATTAGTCTAAAATGATAACCATGTCAAACCATAAGGGCACTGATTTCTTAAGTGCCCCAGGCCCCCCAGAGCCTTAATCCAGCTCTGCGCCAGGGTATCAGATTTACACCCAGTGTTCTGCTCAAGCCATTTTGTTGGCAGAAACATCATTTTTTTTTAAAGCAAAAGGACTTTTTGCACTTATATAAATCAGCTCCTGTGTTCAATACTTTAATAGAACAATACTATATAATCTATTACTATAATATGATATAAATATCTACCCCATTATAATCAGCCAGGTACGTAAAGAAAAATGTGCTGTAGGGGGAAGCAGAATATAAAATAAAATGCAATATAAAGTGAGGTTTGTTTTTTGTTGCATTATTTATTTTCATTATGAAATCTATCATTTATAACAATAAAGTAGCACGGGGTTAAGCAACACTAAAAAAATGTTTTTTTTTCTAAAAAAACATTATAGTTTTATGTATGTTCCCTGTGCTCCGGTTGCTTTGCACAACAAGGGAAATGATCAGGGTGGGCAGAAGACCAAGCGTGATACATAAGTTTGTGCCGATGCCTCTGGTTGCGCTGTACCAGCATCGCCACGTCAACGTGCAACAATATTCGGCATGGTGCCCACATAATTACATGGTTAAAAGTGGAGTGGCGGGTGGCTTTACCATACATTTGCAAATGTGTGCAACTGAGACTTGGGAGTTTTTATTTACAGTAGAAATGACAGGTCCTTTGCTGGCTATAGCAGTGTGCTGGGGGATTTTTCTCTGTGTTTGTTCCTTTTAGGATAACCCCACCTGTTCAGCCACCTGCTATGAGCCTATAAATTGATTGAGCAACTTCCACTTCTGTATTTGTCTGAGAGGCAGGTTGGTGTCAGTAGCTGAGGGGGAGTGCTGGCGCTGTATTGCTGTATTGGAGGCGTCTGGGGGTACCTCTTTGGTAAGTTAGCTCTCAATTTAAAAACACATATATGTTTGACCCAAATATATGGGACTCTCACTGTTTAGAGTTAGGACCACCCTATTAGCAAAAGTGCCGTGGAGTGGCGAGTGGCTTTAACATACATTTGCAAATGTGTGCAACTGAGACTTTTGCATTTTTATTTACAGTAGAAATGACAGCTCCTTTGCTGGCTATAGCAGTGTACTGGGGGATTTTTCTCTATGGCTAAAATCTAGCCAGCAAAGGGCAATGATTGGTGACATTAATGAATATGTAAACAATGGGTTCTAAATTGTATATAAACACAGATTATCCAGTACTGAGTATACACCATATAAGGACAAGGCTGCACTTTGATATTAGAAGCACAAGTCCCAGGGAAGTGAGACGTTTCGGTGAAGTATTTTTTTTAGTTTACTTATAAGAGAAGCTAAAAATAAAATTCATGTCTCAAGAAAAAATAAAATCTCATTTTCCAGTCGACTCAAGTTACATGAAAGTTACATTTACGGCACACTTAGGAGGGCCACTTAGCTGAACAAAAAATTACCATGGGGAAGATCCTCCGGCTTCTCAAATAAACATAGCATGGTCCGGGAAAGACACTAAGCCTGAGGTCAACATGGCGCTTTCTCTTTAGATCTCAACTTAAAACCCCCACAAGGCAACATTACTTCCTATCTGTGGGGACTATACAGCTAAAATCTGTACACAGATACTGTATATAGCCCTGTAACCACAGTGAGCTAAGCCTTTAGTCACTGAATAGACTGTTCCCATTCTCTCCCGCACCTTCAGTGTTATTATTCACAGATGCACATATTGCTTGTACATATCGCACTTCACATTCACGATTCCCTCACTACTGTAGCTGTGAACTTTCAATGTATAGAAAAATACCTAAATTGGTAAAAATTTAAAATAATGAGAAACTGTCTGTAACCACACTGCTGCTACATTCATTTATATAGCGCCACCAATTCCGCAGCGCTGTACAGCAAATATTTGTTATTCACATCAGTCCCTACCCTTTGGAGCTTACTTAATTATTATTATTATAAATTTTTTATTTATAGGGCGCCACTAGGTGTCCGTAGCGCCGTACAGGGACAAACGAAATTACAATACGAGGTGAGACAGCACAGTACAGTAAACAATAAGCACAGTAACTCAGTGAGCTCAAAGCACAGCTAGAGAGGCGGAGGAGAGGAGAGGGCAAGGTCCGCCAACAACGGAGCCCAAGAGGGAGGGCACAGATGACAGGGAGACCCCCAGGGGGGAGAGGAGGGAGCGAGAGGGGACGGGGGGAGGAGGGTCCTTGAGGAGGAAGGCTAGGTAGCTGGAGAGCAGAGTTAAAAGTGGTGGAGACAGGAGGAGAGATGACCCTGCTCAAAGGAGCGTACAATCTAAGGGGTGGGGTGGACAGACAGAGAGACATGGGGGAGAGAGGGAGAGAAGGAGGAATGGAGGATAAGGGAAGGGGAATGAAGGGGAAGAGGCAGAAGAAAAGGTAGGAAGTTAAGTGGGAGACTGGAAGGCTTACAGCCTATATTCCCTATTACACACAGACACACTATGATTAATTTTGTTGGCAGCCAATTAACAGTATGTTTTTGGAGTGTGGGAGGAAACCCACACAAACACGGGGAGAGCATACAGACTCCACGCAGATAAGGCCCAGATTGGAACGCCACAGAACTTCCATCCCTAGCAGTGATGATTAGAAGGGCATCAGTTTTGCTAGTGAGCCTTAGAGTCTATTATATATAATTATTTACACTGCAGGGAAAAGCCCATAGAGAGCATACTTGCCAACATTGTCAAGATGTTTCCCGGGAGGTCCGGGGTGCAGGTGGGTGTGTGGGGGGGGGGCTCGAATAATTGTGTCATTGGCCCCGCTCCCAAAATGGACATCACTACTATGGACCAATAAAAAAGGGGGCGGGCTTATGATTATGTATTCATGACATCACTAAGCCCCACCCCCTGCATTTTGTTTACACAGCCGGCCAGAAACAGGGAGAATTGCCTTCTCTCCCGGGAGTCTGGGAGGACTCCCAAAAATTCGTTAGTCTCCCGGACATTCCGGGAGAGTAGGCAAATGTGATATAGAGAAACACACCACTTGTAAGTTGGCAACCTGCTAACCAGATATATTTGGTTAGGTAATAAAAATGTAACTTATTTCAAGTATGTTGTTCATGTCAGTAATATACAGAATGAAATTTATATGTATCAGATACTTAATGCCCATCTATAGCTACCATTTTTCTCTATTTAACTTTCTTGTATTGTGTTTGCTACATACTGTGTAGGCACACAATTATGTTATGGTCAGCGCCCTAGGTTAATAAGCTTATAGTGCCCCCTGGCGTGGAAGGCCAAGGGGCACTATGCCAGGCTGTAAGCTAGGCTCATAGGTTTGTAGTGCCCCCTGGTGTGGAAGGCCACGGGGCACTATGCCAGGCTGTAAGCTAGGCTAATAGGTTCGTAGTGGCCCCTGGCGTGGAAGGCCAGGGTGCACTATGCCAGGCTAATAACCTACTGCCTGTTGTGCAGAATCTCAAATTTTCTACAATTCCTGTCATTGCTGGGCACGTACGTTATAAACTGATGCAGAGAAAGTAACCAGACAATATGCCTGGTCTATTTTACTGTCTGTGTGACACAACACAGCTTTGTGTCCGTACATGTGTGTGGCTTCTACTACCTCACCTACAGTGCTCTTGCAGTCACTTGTGTCAGCTCCTCTCATTTTATTAATGTAGGACTGACAGCTCAGCTTTATACATTTTTTTACAAATATGTAATTTATTCAGAACATTTGTAAACACGCTGGAGAGAAAATTACAGAAATTATCTGTTACCTTTTATGTTAAAAATCCACCTCTGCAAAATTGTGAAGTTATCGTTCCTAATCATGGATATAATTTCAGTATATCTAACAGCAAGGGATGGCAATGTGTATTTAGCAAATTTAATGGTTTGTTCTCCTTATTCTTGATAGCAATGCTCTTTATAGACGTATCTGGCATAAGCAAAAACTGCCCTCTCCAGTACCGGATTTACCGCTAGGCAACCTAGGCACTTGCCTGGGGCCCGGCGGGTGGTGGGGGCGCCAGCAAAGAAATAAAAATATTATGTCCGAGGGGGGAAAAAAATAAAAATAAAAATAAAAAAATCACTTGAATGCAGCGGCCCTGGCAGCCTCCTCTCCTCCTTCCTGCTCAGGTGCGTTCACTGAATGTCGGGCGTGACGTCATCACGCCCCCAGATGGCATATTCACTGAAGACTCAGAGGAGCGGAGAGGAGCAGAGTGATGGGGCAAGAAAGAAAACAGAACAGAAGATGAGAAAACATAAAGAAGAAAACAGAAGAGAAGAAAGCAATAGAAAGGTAAATAAACTAACGGAGGCAAAATGGCACACTATGAAGAAGGGGAAACAAATTGTTCCCAAAAAATTATGAAGGGGCACAGAGGTGATGTGAGGGGGCACAGAGGTGATGTGAGGGGGCACAGAGGTGATGTGATGGGGCACAGAGTTGATGTGAGGGGGCACAGAGGTGATGTGAGGGGGCACAGAGGTGAGGTGAAGGGGCACAGAGGTGATGTGAGGGGGCACAGAGGTGATGTGATGGGGCACAGAGTTGATGTGAGGTGGCACAGAGGTGATGTGAGGGGGCACAGAGGTGAGGTGAAGGGGCACAGAGGTGATGTGAGGGGGCACAGAGGTGATGTAAGGGGCACAGAGGTGATGTGAGGGGGCACAGAGGTGATGTGATGGGGCACAGACTTGATGTGAGGGGGCACAGAGGTGATGTGAAGGGGCACAGAATTGATGTGAAGGGGCACATAGCTTTCATTCTACTCAGCTATAGGGGTATATGGTATGCTAAGAAAAAACATAGTGCTATGGATTGTTTCAGGGAGGGGGGCCCCCAACCAGTATCTTACCTAGGGCCCTTTGAGGTTTAAATCCAGCTCTGGCCCTCTCCTTCAGTGTGTTATGATCTTACCTGCTCCGCGCTGCGCTGTCGGATGTCTGGCAGCTTGTCCTCTCCGGCGGTTAGCGCTCCCTCTGATTGCGCCGCTGCACTTCCGGGTTCTCGCAGCAGTGGTCATGTGACTCCTGGGCGGGGAATTCAAAAACTACATATTCCCTGCTCTGACACGCTATCTGTGTCAGAGCAATGTGTTTCCTGTTCCTGGCTATCTCTCCCTGTGTTCCTGACTCCTGTGATCCTGCTCCCTGTGTGCTCCTATATTTCTTCAGACTCCTGTGTACCGACCTGGCTGCGTCCTGACTATTCTTTGGCTAATCCCTGGCACCGCGAATTGAACTGACCCCCCGTGTACCGACTCGGCAGTGTTCTTGGCTACTCTCTGGATTCTCCCTGGCACCGTATATCTGACGATCTCCTGTGTACCGACCCGGCTGTGTTTCTACTACTCTGGACTCATCTCCTGTTAAGGCATACAACAAATACCGTGCACCAAGCCGGCTTCTGCTTCAGACCTACAGACCCTGGAATTCACGGTTAGTGCGTTTATCTGCATCACCTTGTCATATTTCCTGCTGTCTATCCATCACTTAGAGCCTTTTCCCTTACGTCAGTAGGCTAACCTGGGGGCCGCGACCTGCGGTTCTTCAGCAGCAAAACCCATCCTACCTTGCGGTGGTTCTTGGTGAAGACCGGAAGGCCGTTAGACTCCGCGCCCTAGGTAAGCGTGCGAAAATGCAGACTAAGGTACATGGACCGTAACACAGTGAAGTCTAAACCTGGCTTCTCTAGTCCAAACTGCTAGGATTGATGTATTGATGCTGAGATTCTAAGACATCAGCCATGGAAAGTCAGGTTGTGATGTTACTGCGGAGGTGGCAGATTATTTCTTACTAGTCCAATTCAGCTAAAAAGCTAATTTCAAACCAGTCTCCTTGATCTCCCCCCTATGGATGCACCCCTGAGAGGAGTGGGGGTAGTCCTGCTGCCAATCTTTCCCATTCCCTTGCTGGGTGAGAAATTAATACATTTAAATAAAGAACATCAGATGGAGAAACCTACAGGGTGCACCCCGCTAGTGCACCCTAGGCTGCAGTCTGGTCAGCCTAATAAGTAATCAGTTAAATATTTTGTTTCTATTCTAGGGGACTCATTTAGCAAAAGAAAAAAATGCTCCTGGGCAAACCATGCTGCAATACAAGGGGTGCACATTTCTTTTTAGTTTTTTTTTTTAATACAGGTGAAATACTGGCTGCTTTTGCATGTCACACACACATATAACGTACAGTTTTATTTCTACACTGCAATTTAAAGTTGAGCTAGAAGATGCCACCTCCCAACTCTGTTCTTGTCCACAAACTTTAAGATCACCTTAGATTCCATTTTAGTCTAGTATAGATCATGTTCAAGCATCATATCTTCTTTTTATAGAATGTAAGCTCACGTGTCTTCTCTACCCATTGTCTCACGTCTGTCTATGTCCTTGTCATGTCTTTTGCTACATTCTCTGAGAGTTCCTACAGCTTTACTACACTCATCTGTAATACTTATGCATAACTGCCTCATGTATTAGTGATTTTACTTACTATATTAGTTATGTCTTATCTGTATTTGTACAATTATCTGGTGCTACGGAATCTGTGGCGCCTTATAAATAAACTAATAATAATAATTGTTACCGGAGTTTTCCATCCTACAGGTGGGTGAAGCAGTAACGCCACTTTTATGGGAATCATTAAAGATCTCCCTACAGAACACCGTCCTTGTAGGATCAACTAGGCTGCAGCAGACTGTAACAAGCATTTCCTCTCATTGTCATAAAGTAGACTTTAAAATCTAAGCATGCAAGGCCTGACCGTACGCACCGACGAAGCAACGACCACACATCTGTTCCTCCTTTGAGAATGATTATTTTTCTCAGAGGTCTCATGGTTGCAGCCTAATTTGATTGTAAGGAGGTAAAATCCATTATGCGGATACAGTAAGCAGTGCCGTAACTAGACATTTTGGTGCCCTGGGCGAGACAGGGCACCGGTGCCCCCCATCTAAGTGGGAATGGCATTTGACAAGTGGGTGTGGCCAACCTAATGTGGGTGTGTCCAGCACTTTACTGAAAGAATTTGTGTATATATATATATACACAGTGGTGGGATTCCAATAAATTAACAACCGGTTCTCTGCCCTAATGACTATTTAAAGCATGCTAAAAATATATAGTGATAGGTATTATGCAGTGGTATTGTGTGTGTAAAAATTTTTTACAAAATTGTCTTGTATATAAGAGCTTATGAATTTATATGTAAATTGTCACCACTTCTTCAAGTAATTTTGAAAACCTAATCAATGGGAATTGAACACCAAGAAAAGTATTTTACTGCAACAACATTATACATGGAAATAAATATTAAATACTAAGGCTAATAATTAACCAAGTACTATGGTAGCTAAAGAACATTTTAATGGTGTTATCACACACAGTGGCAAGTCTGCAGAACAGAGGCAGCCCACTGTGGCTCACATGCTATTATGGAACAACAAATCCCAGCATGTATTATTATTCTATATTTGCAAATCAGTTCAACAGCAAGAGAGACACTATGTCTACTTCTGTCATGAATAATTAGCATCACATTAAATCTTTTTTGAAAGCAGAGTACAGGTAAACCTCTTGATGTGTGGTAGAGAAAGGCATTTTTACACCAGGGAAGCTGGATTCACACACTGTAAATACTCCTACATGTGAGGACCTGCAGACATGGGAGGGGACAAACGGCAGACCTGGAGGAGAGTGCAGACACGACGCAGCGGTGCACGGCAGCGGAGCCTTTTTATTCAAGATGTGCCTTTGACTTCCGCAGTGGAACACATGTGCGTTCCACAGACAAGAAGTTCGGCATTTGCGTTCCAAATACCTAACTTCCTGTATGTGGAACGCACATGCGTTCCACTGCGGAAGTCAAAGGCACATCTTGAATGAAAGGCTCCGCTGCCGTGCACCGCTGCGTCGTGTCTGCACTCTCCTTCAGGTCTGCCGTTCTTATCACTGGCAACAGAGCTAGGCAGCGGGCGGCTGCTGAGCCCTCTTTGGGCTTGCGCCCTGGGCGACGGCACCGCCCGCACCACCCTAGTTACGTCTCTGACAGTAAGGAAAACAGCATTTTGAAAAGGACATGTTCAAAAAGACCTAATGGACTCTTTAGACCTAATGCATAATATGTATATATTTTCATTCCTTCAGTGGAACCTGTCAAGGTCACTTCTTCTGATCCTCTGATGAGTGTATCAAATGATCCAATATGTCAGGTTTTTTTTAAAAAAATCTTTATATTTGTAACAGCAAAGAAATAACATCGGTCACAATAATCTTTAAATATATAACATTGTGTATAAGGTAAAAAAAACTAAATTTACAAGAGTAATACAAAGACAGATGAACATCTAGAATCCCATGAATAGCTTCTGGGATTCTGAAAATGAAGAGTTTCCTTTTGGTGATTATGTCCATAGCGATTGTACAAAATAAACTTTATTATTTGTTTTATATTTGGAGATTTTAGTTTCTGGTGTGCCTCCACCTCTGATATCTAGATTCATCTGTCGAATGGGCCAAAAGGTAAATTCTTAAGGAATATCTTGAATATCAAGTCACTGAACTTGTTATTTCTTAACATATCCTCCTTTAATGTGTCATTAATTCTGCTGTGTATCTAACATTACCTGTATATGAAGAATCACTTCATACTCTTAGCCACCAATGCTGCATCACTGACGTGTTGTCAGTTTGAAATCATTAATGTGAATATTTTTTTTTTCATGCCAGTGATTTCAACACTGCTGACATTGGGTGGGGTCGGGCTTATACAGAAAGTTGTATATGATCCCAGTGCTATCTTTGGTCCCTCTAGGGTCACAGCGGCAACCTCCGGATCCATGTTCGCCCTCTTCATGGGCACAGGATCCGGAGTCAGGGGGCACATCTCTACAGCAGCTCCCCGTCTTTAGCTCTTACCTGCGTCCCGGCTGTCATGACAACAGCCGGGACGTCACTTTCGGGATCTTCGTCTCGGCCGTTGAGTTGTTCTGTTCAGCGCCGCGTCCCGGCAACGCTGGGCAGCCGGGCGCACGCAGTAGTAGTCATAGCCTGTGGGCTAATTAGAGAATATTATACACCTGCTGGGGCTTCATTGAGATCCACCACTTTCCCCTTTCCTGATTGGTCGAGTATTTAAAGCAGGGAGGGCTTAGCCTGCATGCCAGTTATAGCATTTATTCCCTGTGGATAGGTGACCTGCTGTGTACTGTGTTGCTGAGTCCTGATAGATTTCCTGTTTTGACCTTGGCTTTTTTTTGGACCCGCTTGAACTCTGATTGCCCTGACCTCTGCTTGTTATTTGGATATCCCTGCTCGCTGCCAGTCTTGACCCTTTTGTCGGTTTCAGACTAATCGACCTGCCACAGACCCCTGACTTTGGCTAGTTTCTGATCATCCGCTCTTGTCTGGCTACTACCTTTTACTCAACTGCCACGGTATTGTATATGAGCTTTCATGAGCTTAAGACCTGGGGTCATCCAAGTACCTGTGAGCGTGTTCAGCTCTACGGGAAAGGCGGCTGCTAAAGGCGAAGACCTCTTGTTCTGTAAGCTCATGTCAATAGCCGCGAGGTGTAACACAAGTTTGTACTGTTAGCAGTCTAAAGGTTTGGTATCCAAAGCATTCTCTGACATAAATTACATATTTTTCTCCACATCTGAAGAATAACATGTTCAATGGCCTGTACTTTAAGAATAGATGAATCTGGCAAATGTGTTTTTGCTTAGAAAGTCTGTTAGATGAATTCATAAACGTGGGTTGGGAAAAAGCCTTTGGGAACAACCGTTTAAGCAATTTTTAATGAACATTTCACAAAAGTTAAAGAACATTTTCATGCTGTGAATGACACTTCTGAAAAGCTGTCATGAGTAATGGGATGGCCAATAAAGCGTCGAAATTAGCAATGACATTTGTGATTTTTTTTTTTACAGAAGTTTAAATCATAATAACCATGTAATTCTCTGAAATAAATCACAGTATATTGCAATGACAGATTAATAACAGTGGAGTATCAGGTTGTAAAAAGAAACAGCTGGTGTACATTACATTCCTTCATCATTCCCCCATTTCTGTAACCTATTGTTATAATGGATTAAGGTTTCAATTTAGAGAATTTATAACCAAACATTGTAGTTCTGTTGTGTTATGTGAACCGGATATTTGAATATTAGCCATAGCAATGTATGAACGGACGTCCTTTTCAGAATTTCATTTTAAACTACATATTTCACAAGTATTTACATAACTGATAAAACCAGTTCATCAACTTAAGTGTTAGCATAAATAAAATGATCAACTGAAACAAAAGACTAGGCCAGGGGTCGACAACCCCGCCACGCTTGCTGGACATGTCATGCAGTGCTCTGTAGTCTGGCACGCTGGAGCTGCTTTCACTGCAGAGGATCGCGCAGCAGTTCCTGCCGGGTCCCATTGCGGAACGGATGACTCGTGTGTCTAGAAGAGATGATTCGCACACACAGCAGGCAAATGGGGCATCATATTAATTGGGGGGGGGGGGGGGGCACTTATGTGTGGCTTAATGTGAATTGGGGGTACATATGTGTGGCAAAATGTGAATCGGGGGCATTACTGTGGCATAATATGAACTGGGGCACTTATGTGTGGCATAAAATGAATTGTGGGTATTACTGTGGGATAATGTGAAATAGGGGTATTTATGTGTGACATCATGTGAATTGGGGTCATCATTACTGTGGCATAATATGAACTGCGGGCACTTATGTGTGGCATAATATTAATTGTGGACGCTTTTGTGTGGCATAATGTGAATTGGGGACATTACTGTGGCAAAATAATAACTGGGACTCTACTATGAGGCATGATATGATTTGCGGGCACAACTATGTGGCATAATCTAAATTGGTGGCACAACTATGTGGTATAATACGAACTGGGGCTCTACTATGTGGCATGATATGAATTGTGGGCTCAACTATGTGGGGTGAGAGATATTACCCCCACAGAGGAGGAGTAAGAGACAATACCTCCGAGGAGGAAAGGTGAGATATAATATCCCCACAGAGAAGGGGGTGAGATATAATACCTCAGCAGAAGAGGGGTTAGATATAATACTACCGCAGAGGAGGGGTGAGAGATTTTACCCCCACAGAGGAGGGGTGAGTGAACACTGCTGTGAGAGAGAAATGTGAACTAATTTTAAATGTGATTGCCCCATTAACATTCTGTCCATGTAGCCATGAAGGACTGTGCAGGAGGAGACACGAGATATATATAGGAACTCTACATATTCCCAGTGAAGGAGTGTAAATACAGGGTTTATTTTTCAGTATAGAGATGGTCTGGCACCCAAATTATTGAGACATTTGAATGCACTGCCCCAAGTTACTGGACTAGGCTCAAGGGTCAAGATTACAGCATAAAATAAGAAGATGGTAAGACCCTTATAAAAACTAAATTTAGTTTGTTTTAAACCACCCTTTTATACATTTTGCCATGTGGTTATTTAATCTATTATGGGTATTCTTTTTGCACCTCCGGGAAGAAAATTATTTGTACCTACATGTCCTATAAGTTTGATATTCAGAATGTAAGCTCTTCAGCAGAACATCTAGCCTGACTCATTAAGGAAAGTAAAGTAAAAACATGAATAACATTGCACCTTGGCAAAACCATGTTGCATTGGAGGGGGAGCTAAATTTAAAATATGGGCACAGATTTATAGTTTGGATCGGGAATGTCCTAGATCAACTTTAAATTTCAGGGTAAAAATAAAGCTATCAAGTATTTGTGTGCTATATGAAAAAACAGCCAGTATTTAACTTATGTGCAAAATAATAAACTAATTTGCACCCCTTGCATTGCAACAAGGTTTTATCCAGGAGAAAACATTTTTTTCCTTACTTTCCTTAATGAATCAGGCCCCTCATGTTCTCTTGTTTCTGCTTCACTTTCCAATCTGCACTATACAAACAGTCTTCACTCTTTCCATATTGTTATCTTGCAAGTGCTGTGTACATTAGTGGTGATATACTATATAAATATATATAAAAACTATAAATACACAGATACATGGATAGCAATACAAATCAAGCATTTACAAAACAGTGATTTCTGAAACGATATGAAAGAAAAGAGGTAAAAAATAAATACAGATCTCATATTCACACTGGGATCATCATCTGTTCCTGCACCTGCACTTTCTGTAATGTGAATTTCCATCAAGTACAGATCAATCACCAAGTCTTTACTAAGCACAGTACCAATTCTTCATTTCATAGCGCTGGCAGGAGACACATTGATCATCAGAAAACTAACTAAATGTTTAGTCATCTGACTGCAGGAAGACACATAGTGAAACAAATAATCCCTCACAAAATATTGGTTGCTGCTGGGCTATATTTATATATTTTTGTTGTCTAGTCAATAACGGCAGCATCTAAAGAACAAGACATCTAAAGACACCTTTTGAAATCTTATCTCTTTGACATAGTCTACTTAGATCTTTTTTTTGTTTGTTTCACAAATTGTGGCAGAATGAATTTCCTGAAACATATCATAGATGACTTTTTGTTGAAGAGTTGGAATTATTACCCTTTAATTACATAGCAGAGCAGCTACATTTCACTCCCTATTGCTGACTTAGTACATCCCAATCAACTCACACACACTACAATTTATTAGTCAAAAGCCAATTAACACAGGCACGGGAGAACATATTCTATAAAAGATGAATGAATATTTAACCTTTACTGTCATTTGTACTCCATTTCCTACAATATTAAATGACCATCTTTCTCCATTACATGTGCCACTTTTTATGCTAATGGTTAAAAAAGTGGGTGGGGTTTAGATAACGCCACAATAACAAAATCTTTTTTTAGAACTAACGTTATGTAATTTTTTTTACATCACTTTTCCAATAATAAAAAAAAACAGGACATTGTCCTATCTGAAGAGAATAAAGGTCACCTATAAAAATTTCTATTTTCTTAAGAACCCACAGGAAAAGGAATGTTTTTGGACATAAAAAAAGATGAAAAAGGAAATTATACGTTCTGAATAAATAAGTGTGCAAACTGTGGGTTAAAGCACCAATTGGGGTCTCAGAATCATTTTTTGGAGGTTCTCTGAATGTTATATATATAATAAATGATATTAGGAAATTCATATTGGTGTTCCAGAACAATGTCATACTGGTACCTAGGGTTCTAGAGTAACAACACACCAACACCTGTGGTCCCAGCCAGTGGTAGTTTAGAATTGGTGGTATGGAAACTTAGAAGTGGCGGTCTGGAAAGTGTGGTGAATGGAATTTGATAGTTTTACTATGAAGACAGAAGGAGAAGTGGCAGCATGACATGCCACCATATACCAGCCCACTACCACCACTGGTCCAAGCTAAAAAAAATTAAGCACATAGAATATGATGTAAAATTGTATAGTCATTCCATCAAAGATATTTTCAGATTCCTTTACTTACTGCCCTTATGCCTTATTGGCAGCTATTGGAACTTCACCTTGTTAATGATAGAGCATCATAGATGTTTAGTTTAGCATGAACTAGAGTATTGGACAGCACTGAGGTCATGAGTTCGATTCCCGATCATGGCCTTTTTCTGTGTGTTTGTATGCTCTCTTGCGTGGGTTTCCTCCGGTATGTCCTTCCACACTTCAAAAACATACTGGTAGGTTAACTACTGACAAAATTAACACTAGTGTGTGTGTAAGACAGTAAGTTCCAATGGGGCAGGGACTGATGTGAATGACAAATATTCTCTGTACATCATTGCAGGATTGGTGACGCTATATATGGTGATGATCAGAGATTATCCTCCCATTATATAGTTCTAACATATACATATGTTATTTAATTAACTAAATGGGCTCTCCCCATTTTTCCCCATAATATGCTTGAAGTGGTTAAACTGAATGTCTATTGTATGCAGAATGAATCCCTATTAGCATAAAATTATCAACATAGTAAAAAACTAATTTTACACTCAATTACTCAATTTATATAATTCAATTATCATATATAAATTATGTATGGCCTTGCTGCTTAGTCAGTCTTTCCAGTCTGTGTTAAAGAACATCTTTAAAGTGGATAGTGAGCTTTTTCCAGTCTGTGACACTGAAACGCCTAATTCATTAAGGCACGTGTCTGCCGATTTTTAGCTTATCATACGCAAATCACTCTGCGCATGCTCAGAACTGGGATATATGCCAATAAACGCAGCCCTGTCCGCTCCATCTTTGAACGCAAAGGACACTTACTACAGTCTATGATTTCGGGGAGTGAACGGGTCGGGGAAGGGGTATTTTGCCGAAGTCAACATTAAGAGCATTCCACATTCAAGTGCACACAACCACGTCCTAATCAATCTCAGAGCATCTCAGAGTTACTTGTGCTTCTCTTGCTCCAGCTACAGGGCTAGTCTAAGTCCTGATCACTAGTGATAACAGTCTCGTATGCATGCTATAACATGTGTTTGCAATCGGGAGCAACTGTAAAAATGTATTATATGTTCAGTAGACATTAAGAATATCCTTATAAATGAATTTCACGAAAAAAATGATTTGATCTTTTACAAATATATAATCCACATAGGTATTGGATGTATTCTGCAGTGTCTTGTGTAGTGGAGCACAGAAGACCTACACCCAAATTCATCAGTGCACGTATCTGCAGATCCGTTTCCCTGAGGGTTTGTTCCGAAAACCTATGTTTAACATTTCAGTACAAATGGAACACAGCCAAACAATAACTGTCTCTAAAATGCTGCATAGATCACTGATCCCGATAATAAGCGTTCCTAATCCAATGGACAGTGTTTAAAAAACATGGTATTTACAAAAACACCACAATGCATTCATATGTAACCCCATGTGTTTTTGCGTGGTGATGCAGTGCAATAGATTTCACAGTTGGGTGCCAGACCATTTCTATATTGCAAATTTAATTTATTTACACACTTACCAGACACACCTTCAGCACAATACATGGTTTGCAAATAGTAAAATAAATATGTACAGCTCCTGCCTCCTCCAGCACAGTTCTTATCATTATCAGCTATTTATATAGTGCAACTAATTCCGCAGCGCTGTACAGAGAACTCATTCACATCAGTCCCTGCCCCATTGGAGCTTACAGTCTAAATTCCCTAACATACACACAGACTAGGGTCAATTTAATAGCAGCCAATGAACCTACTAGTATGATTTTGGAGTGTGGGAGAAAACCCACGCAAACACAGGGAGAACATATAAATCGACACAGATAAGGCCATGGTCGGGAATAGAACTCATGACCCCAGTGCTGGCTGTGAGGCAGAAGTGTTAACCACTAAGTCACTAGGCTGCCTAACAGGTAACAAACATACTTGTTTATAGGATAGTCACAGGTAACATGATAACTCAGCACCAACCTATATCTCTCAATGAGAGCACCCCCCTAGCAATGTTTCACTCACCCCTTCTTTGCAGGGGTAACATTACTCATTTGGCTCTGGCACTGTCTCTGGTGCTCGCTCAGCCATGCTCACCCCTCCTCTGCGGGGGTGACTATTCACATGTTTGGGCTCTGACACTTACTTGCTAGTGTTCTCTCAGTCCCTTCAATGTACACAACACTGCCTCTCTGCACCCAGCAGGATGTCTTTGGAGTCACTCACTCAGATGCTGTATTTCTCAGCCATACCGTTATAGTCTGAGGTAATGTGGTATATTCCCCCTGACAGAGGTCTACTCTGTGTCATAGCCACACTCTGAGGTAAATTTACCCTCAAATCTATCCTATTTCACTCATATTCTCTCAGTTATTTTGTACTTTGACCCCCTAGTGGCAGCAGGCTACATTCCTGCTCCCTAGATTGTGGGGGTTCCCGGAACCTCCACTCCTCTATCCTTGGTGCCTGACTGTCACTCTCTCCCCACACAATTTCTGTCAGTTCATACGATCCTTATAATGCTAGTGTGTTCCTGCCTTATATTCGTGGTGAGTCTCCTCTGGTTCCTAGTGCCTGACCACAGGGCCGCCATCAGGGGGTACAGCCAATACTGCTGTGAGGGGCCTGGACAGACTAGGGGGCCCAGACAGACTTCTCCGTCTGTCCAGACTCCCTGGATTGTCTGGGCCCGCAGCCACCGACTGTGCTGCCCCTTTTTTTCTTACCCTCTTCTCCGCGATGCTGCAGCTCAGCCTCCCAGACTCTGATAGGCTGGGAGCGCGGGGCGGTGACGTCATCACTGCACGCCGCACTCCCAGTGTATCAGTGTCCGGGAGCTGCAGCATCGCGGAGGAGAAGGTAAGTTAATTAGCTATTCATTTTTTTGATAGGGGGGGGAGAAGAAGAGCCCGGGGGACTTTAACTGTGGAGGAGGAGAGGGGGAGCCTGCGGGACCTTAACTGTGGAGGGAGGGGGGAGAGGGAGAGTCTGGGGGACCTTAACTGTGGAGGGAGGGGGGAAGAGGGGGACCTTAACTGTGGAGAGGGGGACCTTAATTGTGGAAGGGGGGCGAGAGGGAAAATGGGTCCTTAACTGTGATTGTGGGGGAGAGGGGGACATTAACTGTGATTGTGGGGGGAAGAGGGGGACATTAACTGTGATTGTGGGGGGGGGGGAGAGGGGGACATTAACTGTGATTGTGGGGGGGGGAGAAGGGAACATTAACTGTGATTGTGGGGGGGGAGGGGGACTTTAACTGTGGGGGGGACATTAACTGTGGGGTGAGGTGGACATTAACTGTGGGGGGGGGAGAGGGGGATATTAACTGTGATTGGGGAGGAGTAGGGGACACTAACTGTGCTTGCGTGGAGGGGAGAGGGGGACATTTACTTTGGGGGAGGGAAACATTTACTGTGATGAGGGAGTGGCGGGGGGGATGTACTGTGATGAGGGATAGGGGCCGCATGTATGGCAAAGAGGGAGGGGGGCACATATATGGGGAGGGGGGCCCCACCAAATTAATTAGTACTGGGCCCCACAGTTTCTGATGGCAGCCCTGCCTGGGCACACATTCTATGAATAACAACACTGTAATTTTATTTGCCTCCTAGTGAACAGCACATGCATTTCAAGTCTGTTTATCATTTAGAAAGTGAGAAAAGAAAATGTTAAACCTTTGTGGACATTTTTTTTACTTTGTGAAAAAGACATTTCCAAATGACACCCCTACCGGTCTAAGACAGTTGATTACATACACTTTCTGAGACTGTATCTAAGCAACTATACTTTGCTAAGAGTGTCACTAAGATTACTTGGACCAAGAGGTTTAACATTTTCTTGTCTCATTTTCCAAATGAAACACAGACTTGAAATGCATGTGCTGTCCTCTAGGGGGCGATTAAAAATATGGTATCGTAAAAAATACAAAAAAAACCTCTTCTCGGCGGCAAATGCAGGATTTTTAAAGGGGGGTTTCCAAATGCATACAGTGCATCCGGAAAGTATTCACAGTGCTTCACTTTTTCCACATTTTGTTATGTTCCAGCCTTATTTCAGAATGGAATAAATTCTTTTTTTCCCTTAAAATTTTACACACAATACCCCACAACGTGAAAAAGTTTTTTTTGAGATAAATTGTCCAATGATTAAGGAGGTAAAGGGAGGTCTGCTGTGTGCTGCTCTCTCTTAGGCTCATGCTATGTTTGGCTCTTTTAAAGCCCTTATCTTTGTAAGTGTAATATTTCCCACCAAAACTTTATTTTCACTATTTTAATAGTATTGTGCTATTGGTCATATATTTTTAACAGATTTATTCCAGTAATCGTGTCATTTCCATGAATATTGGGCAATACAGTGGTTAGCATTCCTGCTTCACAGTACTGGAGCCATGACTTTAATTGCTATCAGGCACTAGCTGTGTGCCGTTTGTATGGTCGCCCCATGATTGCAGCGGTATACTCTTGATGCAGGGCCGGTAGATCAATGAAAGCCCGGTAAGTGTGACAGGAGGGTCCACATTTAACGGGGTGCTCCGTCAGCCCTGAATTTTTTTTGCTGCGCCAGCCTCATGCCACTTTCAGAAACGAGTCCCCACTCTGAAAAGAGTGGGGACCAGAATAAGCATGAGGGGTATGGTGGAGAGGCCTGTCTCGGTGCTTAAGCTTCTTCCTAACATCAAACAATATACTAGTAATTAAATTGGATTCTGACAAACTGGACCTGTGAGTGTGTTTGTGGCAGACAATGTAGACTGTAATCTCCAATAAGACGCGGACTAATGTGTATTATAAAATATTCCCTGTAAAGCATGGTGTAATATTTTAGTGCTATATAAATGATAATGATAAAGACGTTGTAGATATCCATTATTAAACCATGCTACACTCTTAGTATACCTTGGAGGTTATTCTTTTCATTGATCCAGAGCTGCATGCGAATGTCAGATTGACGTATTTTACTTCCATATTTCAGATGAAGAAATTTCAATCAATGGGTTCAGTGGTCCTGTCATTTGTATGTTATGACTAAAAGGAACCCCTTCCCCCCAACAAATAGCCCAATATGGACCAAAATTCTGTTTACTTATGTCTTCCTACAGGAAATGAAAGGAATAAACTGTTAATTTCATATCCACAAATCCTGCTGATCTTAGATCATACAGTTCTCATCATTTTGCCTGCACCCTGTCACCATCTCTGCTGTTTGTCACAATGGAGAGATAGAAATGTATTTATAACTGAAGATGCAATACTGAAAGTACACATCATATGTTTGTTCTTCTACTGATGCCAGTTGTCTTTACTGTATGCATTATACTGGGTTTGCGTTAAGATGTTTTCATTCTATCAGGACGTTGTTTACTGGATTCTGCTCTTCTTCGGGAGTCGGGGGACTGTTTCCTATTACATATCTTTGCAGAAGAAGTTATCCATGCAGTTTTGATGACTAAGATAGCAAAGACATATCTCTGAGGAGAGGAGAGTGTTGTGCTCTGTGGTTTATTCACTTTTGCTTTGTTTACTAGTTATGATGGCTAATTATTCTTGGTTAGATCTCCTTATTAGATCCTTTCTCTGCATGCTTACAGTTTGCAGGGCCATCTTAACAACATTATGGGCCCCCGGGTAAAGCAGTGCACCGGGGCCCCTACATATATATATATATATATATATATATATATATATATATATATATATATAGATAGATATAGATATAGATCTATAGAGATATAGATATAGATATAGATATATATAGAGATAGATAGATGTACTTGCTCATTGACCCTTTAAGGTTTTTTTTGCAGGTTTTTTCTTTTGCAAGATTATTTATTCTAATAAGAACCCTGCCTATGGGGCCCCCTTGCCCATGGGGCCCCCGGGCACCTGCCCATCGTGCCCAATGGTAAAGATGGCCCTGACAGTTTGCTCTTCTTTTATGACCATAATTCTACTTCTTGGGCCTGATTCATTATGGATCTTAAATTAAGAAGTTTCTTATTTAAGTCTCCTGGACAAAACCATGTTACAATGCAAGGGGTGCAAATTAGTTTTCTGTTTTGCACATAAGTTAAATACTGACTGTTTTTTCATGTAGCACACAAATACTTGATAGCTTATTTGTACACTGAAATTTAAAGTTGATATTTGTGTGCTACATGGAAAAACAGTCAGTATTTAACTTATGTGCAAAACAGAAAACTAATTTGCACCCCTTGCATTATAACATGGTTTTGTCCAGGAGACTTAAATAAGAAACTTCTTAATTTAAGATCCTTAATAGAATCAGGCCCCTTGTTTTAATTGTAATATACATTTTGCTGCTTGTTATTTAATAATATTCATAACTTGACTTTAGGTGCTACTAGAATATAACTTAATGGAACTTATGTTTATATGCCGATGTAATCTACATCGGCACATCCAGGGCAGGACTCTCAAGACAGCCATGTTTCTACCACTAGGCAACTTTAATCACTCATAGAGCAGGCAGCTATTTTATGGGCTAGATGAATATTTGTGAAAATGCTGACTCTCAGTTATCTAGGAGCCACAACATAGCTACCAACATTTTAAAATAGTTCCCAGGTATCCACTTAGCTGCTAAACCAATGCGTAGAAGCATGATACTCATGATACGTCTCGTGGACCTTGGTGCACTACAATCACCATTATGTCATGTTTACTTAATGAGTTTGACTGTAGCAATTATTTAAACATTTCAAATGTTCCTACTCAATAAATAGCAACTCAGAGAATGAGAGATATGTGAATACAATTGCATCTAGCATGCAGAAAGAGATGAATTTGATCGTGGTGTTGCTCAATATTGAAAAATTATCCAGGGATAGAAATTTTCCAGGGATAGAAATTTTCAGAGAAAAATTGTTACAGTATCATCATGAGTCACTTTCTGAGACATTGCCAATATTCATTGAGACATGCTTTATATTCCTGAGACATGCTTTATATTCCTGAGACATGCCTTATATTCCTGAGACATGCTTTATATTCCTGAGACATGCCTTATATTCCTGAGACATGCCTTATTTTCCTGAGACATGCTTTATATTCCTGAGATATAGCTAATATTCCTGAGACATGCTTTATATTCCTGAGACATGCTTTATATTCCTGAGACATGCTTTATATTCCTGAGACATGCCTTATATTCCTGAGACATGCCTTATATTCCTGAGACATGCCTTATATTCCTGAGACATGCTTTATATTCCTGAGACATGCCTTATATTCCTGAGACATGCCTTATATTCCTGAGACATGCCTTATATTCCTGAGACATGCCTTATATTCCTGAGACATAGCTAATATTCCTGAGACATGCCTTATATTCCTGAGACATGCTTTATATTCCTGAGACATGCCTTATATTCCTGAGACATGCTTTATATTCCTGAGACATAGCTAATATTCCTGAGACATGCCCAAAATTCTTGAGACATGCCTTATATTCCTGAGACATGCCCAATATTCCTGAGACATGCTTTATATTCCTGAGACATAGCTAATATTCCTGAGACATGCCCAATATTCCTGAGACATGCCTTATATTCCTGAGACATGCCTTATATTCCTGAGACATAGCTAATATTCCTGAGACATGCCTTATATTCCTGAGACATGCCTTATATTCCTGAGACATGCTTTATATTCCTGAGACATGCCTTATATTCCTGAGACATGCTTTATATTCCTGAGACATAGCTAATATTCCTGAGACATGCCCAAAATTCTTGAGACATGCCTTATATTCCTGAGACATGCCCAATATTCCTGAGACATGCTTTATATTCCTGAGACATAGCTAATATTCCTGAGACATGCCCAATATTCCTGAGACATGCCTTATATTCCTGAGACATGCCTTATATTCCTGAGACATGCCTTATATTCCTGAGACATGCCCAATATTCCTGAGACATGCCTTATATTCCTGAGACATGCCCAATATTTCTGAGACATGCCCAATATTCCTGAGACATGCCCAATATTCCTGAGACATGCCTTATATTCATTGAGACATGCCCAATATTCATTGATACATGCCTTATATTCCTGAGACATGCCTTATATTCCTGAGACATGCCCTATATTCCTGAGACATGCCCAATATTCCTGAGACATGGGCAATGTTCATTGAGACATAGGCAATGTTCATGATGTACTGTTTCTTTGTGAATTGTCAGGGTGCTACCTATACCATGTGCTCTTTAACTCACAGTGGCAATGTTCATTGGATTCAGAGTACCGATGAACATAGATAACATAGTTTGTGGGAATTGTTGCAATGTTACTGCAGTGGGTACCTAGAGATTATAATAATAATAATAATAATAATAAGGGGTGGATATTATGGACTGAGAAAGATTCATGCATGTTCTGATTTTCTGTTTCAAAATTATGGGAGTTCTACCCCTGGTGACTAACTCTACCTCCCATTCCCTAGAGCTGTAGGTGCCATCATTAAAGGGGTGGATAACATAAAAAAAGTAAAAATTGTTTATACAAAGATATTTAGCAGCTATTGCTAATGTTATTGATTGACTAATTAGTTCTCAATCTCAGCGATACGGTTACAGTATATTCAGACTTCAGAACTTCCAGGACTACAAGTGTTCTTTAGAGTACTGTGGCCGACAGGGCCTGCTGGGACCAGTAGTTATTATTATCTTTCATTTATAAAGCATTGACATTATACACGGCGATGTACATTGAAGAGATCGCACCACCAGCAAATTACACACAACAACATGAAACAGAAGGTAAAGATGGTCCTACCCAATTGACGTTACAATCATAGAGGTGTGGGGAACACGTGATACATAGGTAGCGGAATAACAATTGTTGCTGCTAGTGTTAAAGGGCATCTGGCTATTGTTAGGCAGCAACATTAACAGCTGCCAATAGTAAGTAATCATTGGCAACTAGCCTTTTTGTGCAGTTACTGGTGGTGACGCACATTTGGTACCAGAAGAGACAGTCCCATGTACAATGTACTTTATAAAGGCTTCTACATTGTACATCGCCGCATACTTACATTATCCCCTTAACAGCAGGAATAATACTGTTGCGATTGACAGTGACGTCATTAAGTGTTGCCGCCTTCTTCTTTCATCGGAATTGTTTGAAGTGACATTTCACAGCTGTCGTGATTCTAAGTGCGTCGAGAAGGACAGGATTGCCATCAAGATGTCGGGCTTGTCAGCATCGATATACAATACACAACGCGCTTTGACAAGGTGCAAGATTTGCTCCTAACTCAAAATGAGGCTCATTATGACAGTATAAATTAAAGTTTAGTACTTATGTTAATACTGTTGTTACATTTCATTGTTAATCAGTGAAATAAATGTTATAGAATGTCACGTTGGCCTTTTAAATGCACAGTGTAAATATGAACCTGTAGCCAACACACAGTGAGGATAGCCCTTTGGCTTCACTCAGAACTATTTACACTACTGAGACATGTCACATTTTAGTTTAGTAGCAGAGCTTTAGTAGAAATCATGGTTCATATCTGGAAATAACAATGTCGGTGCTTTCTGGCTTTTTAAAACAGAATACTTAATTTACTTTAGTTTGTAGACCCTGCTGCTTGTCCCTTTATAACTGAAACACAGTAATAGATATTTAGATTTCTAAAGGATCTTATGTAAAGGCTCAGGTGCAGACTTTGAAAATAAGGCTTATTTTAATTCAAGATCAAAGTTACAAGTTAAATTAGCAATGAAGGACAGATGACATATAGGCTGCACGAGCTGCTATCCTGTTTGAACGCATCCACCAAGACATCGAAAAGCTTGAACAGATTTTTCACAGACATTATCAACAACAGATGTCACAAGGAGGCAGAAAAGCTATTAAATTGATTGCACTGACTTTGCTTCATTAGACACAAAAAGCTACAAGTAGGGTCCTATACTAACATGTTATGCAGAAAAATTAACATTGGAAGGACGCCATTTCAGATATTAATGTTCCTTCTAAGCTCTGTATTTTAGAAATGAGTGTTTAACCTGAATTTATTAAAGTCTACTGTGTAGGGTTATACTGAACAGCAGAGTGAAGTTCTCATTAGAATAACCTTTTAACACTTGAATTTGAAGGCAGAGCTGAGGGAAACATTAGAGTTATCATGGAAGAAATCAATATGATGTGTTAGCTGAACATTAAGTTAAACCCGTATTGCCTGTCAAGGATTGATATAAGGGAGTGAAATACACAATGTACATATATGGGGCATACACATGTTCGTATTCAACAAGGAGCGGATCTGGAGATACAGCTGTTGATGAATACGGGCCTAGGGCTGTGCTCTAACAGATAAGACACTGCGGAATACGTCCAATACATATGTGGAATATAAAGGCACAAAAGAACCCACAGGAAAAAAAAAACTATTCAATTAATGTCACCTATTATTAATATAGTCATTATTGACAAAACATTTAAAAATATAAAAATGTTTTTTTTATCCTGTTCCCCCAATACATTTATTAGAGATGTCTACTGTACATAAAATACACGACTACAGTTACTCCTGATTGAAAACACATGTTCAGGCATGTATACACAGTGTCATCACTAGTAATCTGCACTTACACCAGAGCTGTAGCTGGTTCAAGTGATACGACTAAAATTCACATACCTTAGAGATGCCCAAAGTTTGAACCAGATGCTGCTGTGTGCACTAAAGCTTGGCACACCCTTACTGTACATTGACTACGTACATACGCTTAGCCGTTCCTTCAATGAAAATGTAGGCTGCAGTAAGGGTCCATTGAGCTTGAAAATTAATTGGACTTTGCTGCCTTCTCTGGCATTTGGTTAATTCCTGGGCTTGCACAGTGAAATTTTATGCAAAATACAGGACTTATCGGCATTTACATGCCTTAATGAATCAGACTCCTTGTATCTAAAAGAGTAAAATGAGTTAACTGGACACCATTGGAGGAATGACCTTTATTTTTCAATGCACAATGCACTTTAGATTAAAGGTTTTGTATGATTCAATGTACAAACAACCTTTTTTTCTCCTTACACTGATCTGTTTGAGAGTCAAAAGATTAGTTTACAGTCATATTTGAAAGTTACTGTAACAAGGTGTGTTGGTCATAAGAGCACAGGTAGGCAGTCATATGAATACAGGTAGGCAGTCAGATGAATACACCCTTATTTTGGATCTTAAAAAGGACATGCACACTTTAACAAACCAAGCACTTCAGCGACAAGATGTCCCACTTTTGAGGCTGATGTGCTTGCTTTGTTTGGGCCCTCACAAAACGAGCTAACAATGGCCTTAAGGGACCTAAAATAACAGTGCTGTTAATGAACTCTTCTGTGGCAAGAAGTTGTTGTCATCATCCTCAGCCTCACCCTCACCCTCATCAACCTCACATATTATTAATTAATCACCGCTGGAATCCACCATTACAGAATTCTCAGTATTTTGATGTAATTGGAGGGAAAGGTCTTGCTCGTGGAAATTGAAGTTCATTTAATGAACATCATCTTTTCCACATTTTGAGCAAGTAGCCTCCTACGCTGATCGCTGACAAGGTTCCTGGCTGTGCTGAAAACTCTTTCCGAATACACACTGGTGGGTGGGCAGCTTAGGCAGTGCAAAGTGAGTTGGTACATGGGTCTCCAAATTCCTTTTTTTTTTCCTCCCAGTATGTAAAGGGACTGTCCTTTTTAAAGGGACTGTGTCTATTTCTATGCTGCCATTAAAATAATCCTCCACCATCCTTTGGATGTTGATAGTAGGATCAGGTGGAGTTACAGCAGAGGTGTCATGTTTTTTGGTCAATTCTGAAGGAGGAGACGCCATCCTGTCATGTAACACTTGAGCTGTCATCTTACTCACCATGAGCTCCTTGCATCTCTTCAGATCTGGGTCAGTTGGAAACAAAGAGAAGACATAGCTCTTAAACCTAGGATCAAGCACAGCCGCCAAAATGTAGTGATCCGATTTTGATAACACTTGGATCCAGGCGAAGCGAATAAAGTACTTGATCTACAAGTCCATACCTAGCGTAATTGCTTTGTTTCATCTCCTCCTTCAGTTTCTCAAGCTGCTTTCCAGAAGTCTAATTAAGGGAATCACTTGACTCAAGCTAGCAGTGTCTGAACTCACTTCACAGGTGACTACCTCGAATGGTTTCAGCACCTTGCACAACACGGAAAGTATTCTCCACTGCGCTTGAGTAATATACATCCCCCCTCCTTTCCCATGTCATGACTTGTGGAGTAAGCGTGGATGGCTTTTCGCTGTTCCTCCATCCACAGAAGCATATACAGGGTGGAATTCCATCTTGTCACCACCTTTTGCTTCAGTTGGTGGCAGGGCAAATTAAATTGTTCTTGTAGCTGCTGCAATCTTCTACATGCTGTTGCTGAATGCCGGAAATGTCCAGATATTTTACGGACCACAGACAGCATCTCCTGCAAGTCCCTGTCATTTTTTACAAAGCTCTGCACCACCAAGTTTATTGTGCGAGCAAAACAGGGAATGTGATGGAATTCACCCAACTGTAATGCTCTCACAATATTGGTGGCGTTATCAAAAAGGACATATCCTGAGGAGAGTCCAAGCGGGATAAGCCATGTTGCAATGACATCCCTTAGTTTTTGTAACAGTTTGTCAGCTATATACCTCTTAGTGAATCCGGTGATACACAGAGTAGTCTGCCTCTGAAAAATGTGAGGTACTTGGGTACATACTGCTGTTCCTGCTGGTGAAGGCGAATCATAAAGAAGAACAAGGTGTCCTGGAAGTGATAATACGGAACCCTGATCTCCAGGGGCGGATTGGGAACTTAAAGTGGCCCTGGAAAAAATTATTGAAGTGGCCTCATGTCGGCGGGACCAAAATAACTGTAGGTAGGGCCAACACAAAAGTAGGCGGGACTTAGAACTACAGGAATTTGGTTGTAGTAACATTTAGGAAAACCTAGATGTGAAGACTTTACACACAGTGGGTCATCTCTAAAGCCATGCAGGGCAAATGTAGAGTATACTATAGACAGCCCCCTCTTAGTATAGTATAGTATAGTATAGTATAGGTAGCCCCCCAATAGTATAGTATAGGTAGCTCCCCTTAGTATAGTATAGGTTGCCCCCCTTAGTATAGTATAGGTAGCCCCCCTTAGTATAGTATAGTATAGGTAGCTCCCTATAGTATAGTATAGGTAGCCCCCCTTAGTATAGTATAGTATAGGTAACCCACCTTAGTATAGTATAGGTAGCTCCCCTTAGTATAGTATAGGCAGCCACCCCTTAGTATAGTATAGGCAGCCCCCCTTAGTATAGCATAGTATACTAAGCCCCCCTCACTTACCTTCAGTTGCTCTGAGCAGCATCTCTTCTCACATCAGGCAGACAGGGAGTGAAGTCAGACTTCCTGTCTGCCGAACAGCAGCATGAGAGCCTAGCAATTGGCTGCCCACTGAACACCAATAATTTAGATTGCTTTCCTGTACGTGCCTCCCCCCGCCGCATCCAAACGCGCCCCCCCCCCGGGAAAATCTGAGGTGGCCTCCAGGTGGCCTCGTTAGGCTGTCGGCCTACCGGGAAACTTCCCTGTAAGGTCTATGGCCAATCCGCCCCTGCTGATCTCAACATCATGGAGTCTGTCTGGGATTACATGAAGAGACAGAAGGATTTGGGCAAGTCTACATCCACAGAAGATCTGTGGTTAGTTCTCCAAGATGTTTAGAACAACCTGTTGATTTAGATCTCTCTTCTGTTCATGCATTTTGTTAATTGCTAAAAATAAACTATTAACACTTTTATATTTTGAAAACATTCTTACTCTGTAGCATTTTTTCCACAACTGACTAAATCTTTTCCACATTACTGTATATATATATATATATATATATATATAGATATATATATATATAATTTATTTTTTTTCTCTGGTTTTGTTTCAAAATATTGCTTTTTTGTCATAGCAGCTGTCCATCAAGCCTATTTATGGCACATTTGGGTGTGGCTCACAAGCCAGCCTTTGCTAGATGTAAACCCCTATACCTGGGAGGTGAGTGCATCTGATTTTAATAGTGTTTAAAGCATATAGGTCAGTGTAGGACCTGCATATAAGGAGGTACCCTTGACGTTGGGATGCAGGCTTAAGTCTTTTGATCAAAATATGAACTAATACCTCATGTTTTCATTTTGCTAGACACAGACAGATATGCAGTTTAAAGGATAAGCACTGACAACTTTCTTTTTGTTTTGTATACATATATGGGCATTTATATTGCCACGCAGCTGGTACCACATACAATATGGGATATACCGAGCATGGGCTTATTGCCAAGCAGCTGGTACCATATATAATGTGGGATATACCGAGCGTGGGCTTATTTTTCTCTGGTTTTGTTTCAAAATATTTCCTTTTTGTCATAGCAGCTGTCCACCAAGCCTATTTAAGGCACATTTGGGTGTGGCTCACAAGCCAGCCTTTGCTAGATGTAAACCCCTATACCTGGGAGGTGAGTGCATCTGATTTTAATAGTGTTTAAAGCATATAGGTCAGTGTAGGACCTGCATATAAGGAGGTACCCTTGACGTTGGGATGCAGGCTTAAGTCTTTTGATCAAAATATGAACTAATACCTCATGTTTTCATTTTGCTAGATACACACAGATATGCAGTTTAAAGGATAAGCGCTGACAACTTTCTTTTTGTTTTGTGTATATATATATATATATATATATATACAAGTTAACCCGTGCATGATACTCATGCATTCTAGTCAAATCAAGCTACTTAAGGTGTTAAAAAGGTTCTTGTCATGCATTTGGGGCTAGGCCAGGCCTCCTCAGGGGAAGAGCGTTACTTCCCGACGCAAGCGCCCTTTTTTAACGTGGTTTTGTCCACATGTCACCACCTCATCAATTTTCTCCATCACCTCATCCTTCATTCTTTCTCGCCACATCTATCCAGATATCTATCCAGACACAGGGGTCTCTCTCAGCGGTCCTGAGTATCACACTCCTCTCGCTCTGTCACCCCCGGCAACCACCAACCACTCCCCACTGTCACCCCCGGCAACCACCAACCACTCCCAACTGTCACTTCTCCTTCAAGAAATATAAATATATATTTTTAAAATCTTTATAAACACTTTTAACAATTAACAAATTAAATTAACAAATTAAAAACATCTTAGTATACCAAATTTCAGCCCTTTCTGAGTTTTTTTTTCCACACACACACTAAGAATTTAGTAGGTTAGTGTATAACTCCGCCCAGCAGGTGGCGCTGCAGCTTGTTTGTTTTTTTTACACACACACACAGACTAACACACGCCACTATGCTTTTATATTATAGATATATATATATATATATATATATATATATATATATATATTTATATATATATATATATATATATATATATATATATATATATATATATATATATATATTCCAAAAAAGCAACGTTTTGTCTCGCTTTTAAACACGCGGTCAATGTGAAACTTCTGAGCCTCGTCGAATTTCAATTTGGATTGGTAAAACTCGCAATCGCTGAATTCAAGGGAATCTGAACCGCTCTCCTCTAAATAGAATGACAGACGTTTTTACTGCATTTGATAATATTGTCATCCCTATCGGCTAATAATAACCGTTAGCATGCAAGAAGAAGTTTTATTTGGTAAATAATCTACCACCTAGGGCTTGATGAAAGATATAGCACACCTTTGAAGATGTAGATTACAGAACAAAGCATTATTTGCATAACTGCGTGTGACTAATGAGGTTATTATGAACACATGTTACTTCATTACAAGTTGTATATTGATGAGCACACGCTCTCGGTTGTTGCTTACACCTGTACAGGTGTACATGCATGTTAGAAAATTTATTATTACAGAAATATGAAAGCATCCTGCATAATAATTACAAGTGTTGAACATGTAGAATGCCTTTGCTGCATTATAATTATTAGAGGGATTTCACTACTTATAGCTATTGTGCTATCAAATCATTTGACAATTTTCTTTGCATTAATTGGCAGTGTAATCCCTCACTCCAGGCTGTCATGTTTGGTTAGAAGATATATGCAAATATATTAAAATTAGTAAGGCTAATACATCTGCATGTTTTATTATTAATCTTAATGACAATTACTAGTGATAAAAGGAAAGAAAAATCATATATTGCAAATACTTTCCTATCATATGCCTACTTGTTTGCTGTATACAGTATACACTATAGTAGAGGGCATCTGGTACGGGTTGGGCACCTTTAAACAATGACTGCAACCCCGACAGTTGTATGCCCGACTTGAATATTCCGAAGATGACATGCCCGACCGAAGTATAATTATGACTATAAAAAATGACGTTTTATAACAGAGACTATGCGACATCCCGGTACTAGTTAATGACATCACTGTAAAACGTGACGGTACTATTACTGCTGTTAAGGGGGATACTGAAGAAAGCGCCGGCTGTACAATGGAGAAGCGTTACTATATCATAGTAGTCTATTAGCATTTCTTAATTCTAATTTCTAGGTGAACTTTTTTGGATTCATAAAGTGCCATATATTGAGATGTTTGTAATTAATCACAATTTAAATGATAAATGCGATTACTGATCAAATATTTGGAACTGCAAACACTGTAAGTTGTTTGCACACACTGTAAGCACACTATATGATAATATGGAGTGTGTCTTCAACATTAAACTTGTTTTTTCTTCTGAATAGCCTTGCATAATCCACGCACATGCCGTCATTATTCATATACTTTATATCATTTGGTCTGTTGTTAGCTCTATCTTCAGGAGCGACACTGGCAGCAGCTGAAGAACAAGGAGCGTGTTTACAGCTCACGTTTAAAGCTCTTTGGAATGTCTGTCCTGGGGCATAACATGGCATCATCTAGCCCAATGGCAAAATTATGAGGAGACCCACACTCTGCTATCCTGAGGGGCATAGCTGCACATGTGCCATCTACCACTCATGCTCTAGTTATTCAACTTGATATGTTGAAATTTATTTTTCAATATTTTTTTAAGAGTCATTAAAGATTCAAATAGACTTATCTTATTTATATTACTGTTAGATTTGATGAAAACTGGATTTGTTAGTAAATACAGCAGAAGATACTGTTAGAAAAAAAATCTAGAACAAATCAGGTGCAGAGGGTAAGGGATCAAAAAACAAAATCAAAAAATTGAAAAAGTAATAAAACCACGAAAATTAAATGCACAATAAATTCCTTAATAAGGGGAAACACATCTAATTAGGGGGTCAGGCTGCTAGCACAAACAAGGCTGCCAACCTTTAATATAAAAAGAGAAGAAAAACTGAACTAGTGTCCTCCCTATATTATTAGTGAATCATACACAAAAGGCAGAAAAAAGCATGAACGCAAAATTCTAAAACTGTAATAATACATCATTCAAAAACATAAACATATAATAAAAATCATGATCATACATAACCATGTAAATATAACATCTCTGTATCCTAGAACATGACTAACATGAAAAATAAGAAGATACGAGAGCCTGTAATATGGATCCAAGTCTCTATACAAAAAAATCAATCTCCTAATTCCGGGAGAAATCTCTCACATAAGCAGAAAGCTGAGATAGAGATAAACCACTATAGTCAGGAGGTAACTGCCAACAAAGATAGTATCAGGATCATAGTACTGGTAGTCAAAGAAATGTAGGGTCCTGTAGGAGATAGGCGAATACTTTCCAAAATCTTTCACAATAGTCCCACAAATATCGATCTTACCGATTAACTACCGAAGAGAGCCTGTAAAATGTAGTAATCAGATACAGCTGGGGAAAATAGGTTCACAATCCTCACCTGATCCTCAGACAAGTGGTGCACACCCTTAAACTGCACGGACAGAAACAATAGGATGAAGAAATGTACCTAAACAAAAACGTTCCTTCATACAAATGGTCTTTCAATACTGCGGTCATCTGGATCTAAATTTAGATAAAGCTCCCAGTACACTCCCACTGCACTTGGCTGACGCGTTTCGTTCCTCAGAACTTTCTCAAAGCCTCTGTTATACTTTTGTCGAAGTCAAATAACTGGATATGGTCATTTCAAATTAATATCTATCAATCTGATCGCCTTTTCTGAAATGATGTGAATAGCACGCTACGGCGTGGAGGAGCGTAATTAACCACAACACGTGCAAACACTTATACACACATTTGCACGAACACATACACTTGTAATTAGTTCACCTTAAAAAATAGTTCCAACACATAGTCATTTATAATGAAATGTAGCACAGTTTATAGTTAAATATTATAATGTTAAATACATTTTAGTGAGATCTAAGGTTAAGGATACAGGAAACATATCATGTATAGTATCGTTCTATAACTCCCTAACTGGTGTCCTCTCTGCCCCGCTGGTCACATTAAATACTGCAGCCACCCTTTCCATAGGGTCTTTTACATACTTTCCCCTCTTTAGACATGGGGCCTCTATATGGCAGATGATCCATGCTGACACCATTATTTGGCTCCACACTGCTTTGGCAGTGACCTCCCTTCTTTATTACACTTCTATTTACACTCAAGGACTTTTCTTTATTATAATGGTAACTTTTTTCCCTCTTTATATGCAGCCGCGCTCTGAGGTAACTTCTCCCTCAAATCTGTCCCATATCACTCATATTCTCTCAGTTATGAAGTACTTTGGACCCTCGTGGCAGCAGGCTGGGGATCCGTTCCTAAATATACCGGGGGATCCTGGGACCTCCTCCCCTCTCTCCCGGGTCCCTGACTGTCACTCTTGCCACACTTCTCTTGAGCTTATACCAGCCTTATATTGCTAAGCAACTGTTCCTGGGTTGTCTCCTCTGGGTCCTAGTGCTGGGGCCACACATTTAGTCACTGGGAGGTGTGAATAACAACACCAAAGGGGCGTTGCATAAATTACTTTCATAGGAAACCTGAATCAGGCTGCTGGACTATCAACCAGGAGGAAATCCCTAGTGATAATGCATGGGGCTTTGTACACTTCAGTGCTTTTGTATTGTACAAACAGTCAGCAGGAATGTGATCCCACATCTCCATTATGACATTTACAAATCTGCAAATCTGCAATATACCACTGTCACATATGACATTTATACATTTCATATTTGTAAAGGGCTTAAACACCTTTTTCCAAAATCCATTTGTGAATTGATTTACCAAAACTATTGACACACAAACTGGAAATCATTCTGTGAACTTAAATCTACCAATGTGTAAAGAGAGAGCTGGAACTGAGCATGTCCTTTGTTAGGGGATAATTCCACTCAAAACTGAATATTCATTCTCTCAGCTCTAGACGTTCAACTTGATATGTAAAATATTTGCTTTAGAGTATATACATTGGGCAGATATTTTTTCCAATACTCACGTAACTATGTACGTCTGCCTAATGTACAGAAAAATACATAAAATATATAACATTTTTGACCAACTGATCAAATTTTAGCTCTAGATGGATGTCTGTACGTGGTAAAGCCATGCATATCCTTTATTTATAATGCTGCTGCTTAAATATTAGTTTACTGATCCAATGTTACTTCATTCTACTAATGATAGTTTATATGTGCTGGTCAGGGAAGGGCAGCTTATTGTCGAAGTCGTATAATTGGATGAACAAAAGTATATTGGTTAATACTGTTTTGCCGTGCGATTGCGATGCGTACGCCACGTAACACAGATCCGTACGCCACCTAACACAGCGCATGGTGCGATCGCACGGTAAAATACGCACGCACACACTCGCATTACAACATTAAGTTATCTATATAATTCATATTCATATTGGTTCCGTTACACTGTAATTTATGAGCAGATAGTATTTGGTTTATTATTAGTTTATATAATATGATTATATGTACATTTTAGTGTTATTAAAGGTTTAGGTAATAGGAAAGGTGTCATGCCTGATATCATATTGATCCCCTATTCATCAGCAGCTGTCCGGTGCAGTCGTCGAAGAGATCGCACATTGCATACTTTAGTTATTGATATTAGGGAATAAACCTTTGTATGATGCTGGCTATGAAAGGAGCAGACCCCCTGGAAAAACGACCCCCACCTTTGGATTCCTTAGATTGAATCAGCCTATGACCTGTTTACCCTGGAGCCACCCTTTGCCTGGACCTATAGAAACAATCTACGTCATCTCTATTGTTCTCTGTAACACTGAATGTGTATATATGATCATAGTCGGGCACCCAGTCTGCAGTCAACTCTGACACAGTATTCTAAGCAGATATACTGTCCATTGGGTCCCGTGGATGCGCAGCGAATGCATGCAATAAGAGCGCGGTATGTATGTATCTTTTGGTATTGGCTGTGCTGTACTGTACTGTATTATTTAATAATGTATTGAATTGTTAACTTTTTACATCTGCTAAAATAAATCACTTTGTGCGTTGGAAACACATACAATCGATTGGGCAATGCTTATTTGAAAACGATAGAATTACTTTAATATTATATTAAAGGGAAAAAAATTGCAGATGGCCCAGTGATCAAGATAGCCCACTATGGGACTGTCCCGGGGGGCAGATGCCCCCTGCCCCCTGCCCAGCCTGCCCCTGATACTGGTAATGACGATTAGAGTGCCCAGACTATATACTGATGTGGATAAAGGAGCAAAGATGTCATCTATGCTCAGGTAATAAAAATAATGATAATAATCGTTTTCATGTTTCCCCAAGCTTAGTTTAATGCTGTAAGGCATTGAAAAATAAACTTACTCTGTGAATTAATGAATGCAAATATGAAAGTACTGATGGCTCGTTATCTCTTACAATGTAATTGAAAAAGTCAAATCAATGCCCTTTAGTTAAAAAGAAAAAAATATCAGAAGAGAGGATGAAAATGATCACCAATCACCAGCAGAATGTAAATGGAATATAATAAATAAAACAAGTCCTAAAGGCATAATGAAAAGACTGAGTGGGTAAGTACATTTTATGCGATGTCAAAGTCTATGTTTCTCTATACTGCCTGCAGTCTGTTTATCTGCTGGATATACATTAAATCAGAATGTCATTAATGGTGAAGTTTGCACTATAACATAATAATGATATGTTTCAGCAAGAGATGTTGAACTAACATGATCCCTCATAGCGCCTGATTTTAGCATAATAGTATCCATCCAATGACTCAATGAATATATAGAAATTATGTTTTTTTTACCACCATCCCCCAACACTTATCTCAAGCTGCTTAAAAGCAGGGCAGGGAGAGGTGAACCCACCAGCGGAGGCTGCAGGAAGATTGCTGTACAATAGTTCTCATGAAAAAAGCAACAAATATTGTTACAAGTTAATGTCTTCAGTCAATTTTTTTTTATGATACTTTTGTCTCTTAATACGTTGCATTATTCGTTCAGTGATACAGAGCTCAATATTGGAGGGATGTAATAAATATACCATAGACATGGTAAACACAGTGGCTCAGTGGTTAGCACTTCTGCCTCACCGTGCTGGGGTCATGAGTTTGATTCCTGACAAGGGCCTCTGTGGAGCCTGTGTGTTCTCCACGTGTTTGCGTAGGTTTCCTCCAGTTAGGGAATTTAGACAGTAAGCACCAATGGGGCAGAGACTGATATAAATGAATAATTGGCTGCATAAATAAATGGTGATGATGATAGACAGCTTGTATCAGTGAATTGGTTCAATGTGTCACACTCTCCCCTTCTTCATTGAAAAATGTTTACTTGTAAAATATGAGATCATATTGGAAATAGCGGGACATAGAGTAGCTTTAAAGAATGATTTCACTTTAGAAAAGGTGCCTTGAGAAATGATTTGCCCACACCCAATATCTTAATATTGAGGGTTAGTCCCATGTAACCCCGTCTTTGGGTGTTTTTCTGATGGAATCATATTACCACGGAGAAGGTTCCAATCTCAGAACTTATTGTCCGGACATTATGGCATTTTAAAGCTCCAGTTACTCTCTTGGTGGACTAAAGTAGCGGCATAGTACCGTGCAGGGTAGATTCAACATGCTGCTCTACTGAGACAAGCTTTGCACATCAGGTTTTTGTGGAGGCCTAAATTCATCAAGTGTCACCTCTCAGAGCAAGGTTGTTTTCTGGGGGAGAGACCATCATGATTCAGGTAAAGGGAGGGGTATAATTAATTTTTAAAGTGTAATTGAACATACAGAGAACATTGGGCCTGATTAATTAAGGATCTTAACTTAAGAAACTTCTCCTGGACAAAACCATGTTACAATGCAAGGGGTGCAAATTAGTATTCTGCTTTGCACATAAGTTAAATACTGGCTGTTTTTTCATGTAGCACACAAATATCAACTTTAAATTTCAGTGTACAAATAAGCTATCAAGTATTTGTGTGCTACATGAAAAAACAGTCAGTATTTAACTAACCAGCACTAGCCTGGCAGCACTAGGGTTAATATGACTGGGTAGGGGGGGGGGGCACTTTTTTTTTTTTTTTTAAATTATTTATTTATTTATAAGACTTTTTCCTGTATTAACTGTTTGTAGTTGCTGATTGCATTCAGTGGTTCAGTGCAAATGTTGCACCTTCATGCAATGTTAGTAAATTATCCCTATTGACCAAATTGTGATAGAGATAGAAGAGTGCTGACTAAGTTTTACCATTATTAGTGTCATATAATTAGATTGTAAACTCTTCGACATTCTCTTAACTAGCAGTGTTGGTTTCCTCCCCCTTTCTCCCCATTACATTATTCATCTTCAAGGTTTATATATATATTAAGTTGCAGTAGATTATTTCATATTGCAATTAATATTTCGGAAATAGTGCTATTAATTAAGAGCTGGTGTATCGAATTAGACTAATGGTTTTAATTAAGTAATTACAGTGGATGCTGCCAATTAAGTTTTTAATAAATACTGTGGAGAGCAGGCTGTTAGGTATCCTCTGATGAAATCACCTTAAAGTGATGAAATGCTTAAGGCCATAAAGTATTCACAGACTACTACACTGCTACACTGTTTGAAGAGTTCTTACCATTTTGACAGCATTAAGCTACAAGTAAATTAAATTTGTCGACATCTGAAGGAGTGGACTTTACTTAAGCTGACAAGTTCACACAAGCATAAGTGGGGATCTGCATTTTTGAGGACTGACTGGTAAACAAAGGAATTAACAACATCCAAACAAAATACAAACAAAGCATTGGAGACAAAGGTATTGTGGAAACACAGAACTTTGCAAGAATCATTTTGCTAAATAGCGAGTTTCACCTCCTAGATTCTTGGCAAGGAGTTTACTTTCATATGTCCAAATAACACTTTTATACATTTTTATCCCCTATAAGAACCTTTAGTCAGCAGATTTGACAATATATTTTTGGCATATGGCTTATTGATGTCAATATACAAAAGACTGTTGTAAAGCTCTTTAGTAGCAATATTGTTTAATTTTTTTATTAGTTGTTTATTTTTTTTATATGCATTACAATGAATGCATAAGTAATTATAGTGTCTATAAAGTGGCTATTGGACCCGATTCATCTGAGGCAGTATTGTGCGTGATATTGCTCTGCGCATTCGCAGAAACAGACCTTATGCCAGTGAACGCAATTGCATCCAATTCATGCCCAAATGTATGTGACACTTCCGCAATTTGCAGGGCGAAAGAGGGGTGTGAAGGGACGGACGCATGTAGGCAATACATAGTAAGCGTGTGCAGAGGTTGAGGGCGTGCACATTTGTCTGATTCAAGCTCTGGGCTACTCTGAGGTACGTGATTTTTAGCGGTATCACTTGCAGCAGCTACAGTTCGGATATAAGTGATAATGGAGGTGTATTCATGCCAGAACATGTGTGCAAGTAAGACCAACTGTAAAACTGCATTTTATGTTCAGTAGGCATTAAGAACATCCTTATATATATATTTCATGTAAAAAAAAGTATATATAAAAATGTTTTTTCCAATGTATTTTTATTAATGATTATAGTATTAAGAGTTGTTAATGTATTTAATATTTTCTTTTCCATGAATTCTGATGGGAATTTATATTGCACATTTGCATTGTGCGTATCCCACAGTACGTTGTGTCTGTCTGCATGCGACAAGTGGATTATAACTTATGTACTTGTATACAGATTTCAGTTGAAACGTTTCTTGAAATCTGTTTGCACTTGAATACAGGAGGATGTCCGTGCAATTCTTGGCCAATTCTTAAAAACGCAAATTGCGTTTACTTTGGGTTCCGAGATGAATCAGGTCTATAGTGTCTTTACAGTGGATATAGAAGTGGTTGTAGTGGCTATATAGTAAATATAAAACGCCAGTAACTGTAGTGGCGATACAGTGAATATAAAAGTTCGGTAACTGTAGTGGCTATGCAGTGGATATAGAAATAATTGTAGTGACTATACAGTGAATATAAACATCCAGCAACTGTAGTGGCTTCATAGTAAATATAATAGTCCAGTAACTGTAGTGGCGATATAGCGGATATCGCTCTCCATCACCTCTGTAGTAGCACATCCCCCATCACCTCCGTAGTAACACATTTCCTCATCACCTCCGTAATAACACATTGCCCCATCACCTCTGTAGTAACACATTTCCTCATCACCTCTGTAATAACACATTGCCCCATCACCTCTGTAGTAACACATTGCCCTATTACCTCTCTAGTAAAACATCCCCCCATCACCTCTGTAGTAACACATCCCCCCATCACCTTTGTAGTAACACATCCCCCCATCACCTCTATAGTAACACATCCCCCCATCACCTCTGTAGTAACACATCCCCCCATCACCTCTGTAGTAACATATCCCCCCATCACCTCTGTAGTAACACATCCCCCATCAACACTGTAGTAACACATCCCCCATCATCTCTTTAGTAACACATCACCCATCACCTCCATAGTAACACATTCCCCCATCACCTCTGTAGTAACACATTCCCCCATCACCTCTGTAGTAACACATTCCCCCATCACATCTATAGTAACACATCCCCCCATCACCTCCATAGTAACACATCCCCCCATCACCTCCATAGTAGCACATCCCCCATCACCTCCATAGTAACACATGCCCCATCACCTCCATAGTAACACATGCCCCATCACCTCCATAGTAACACATGCCCCATCACCTCCATAGTAACACATGCCCCATCACCTCCATAGTAACACATGCCCCATCACCTCCATAGTAACACATCCCCCATCACCTTCATAGTAACACATCCCCCCCATCACCTCCATAGTAATACATCCCCCATCACCTCTGTAGTAACATATCCTTATCACCTCCATAGTAACACTTCCCCCTATCACCTCTGTAGTAACACATCCCCCATCACCTCTGTAGTAACACATCCCCCATCACCTCTGTAGTAACACATCCCCCATCACCTCTGTAGTAACACATCCCCCATCACCTCTGTAGTAACACATCCCCTATCACCTCTGTAGTAACACATACCCCATCACCTCTATAGTAACACATCCCCCATCACCTCTGTAGTAACACATCCCCCATCACCTCTATAGTAACACATACCCCATCACCTCTATAGTAACACATCCCCCATCACCTCCATAGTAACACATCCCCCATCACCTCCATAGTAACACATCCCCCCCATCACCTCTATAGTAACACAAACCCCCATCACCTCTATAGTAACACAAACCCCCATCACCTCCGTAGTAACACATCCCTCATCACCTCCCCAGTAACTCATCCCCCATCACCTCTGTAGCAAAACATCCCCCCATCACCTCTGTAGTAACACATCCCCCATCACCTCTGTAGTAACACATCCCCCATCACCTCTGTATTAACACATCCCCATCACCTCTGTATTAACACATCCCCCATCACCTCTGTATTAACACATCCCCCATCACCTCCATAGTAACATATCCCCCATCACCTTTGTAGTAACACATCCCCCATCACCTCTGTAGTAACATATCCCCTATCACCTCTGTGGTAACACATCCCCCATCACCTCTGTAGTAATACATCCCCCCATCATCTCTGTAGTAATACATCCCCCCATCACCTCTGTAGTAATACATCCCCCCATCACCTCTGTGGTAACACATCCCCCCATCACCTCTGTAGTAATACATCCCCCCATCACCTCTGTGGTAACACATCCCCCCATCACCTCTGTGGTAATACATCCCCCCATCACCTCTGTGGTAACACATCCCCCCATCACCTCTGTAGTAATACATCCCCCCATCACCTCTGTAGTAATACATCCCCCCATCACCTCTGTAGTAATACATCCCCCCATCACCTCTGTGGTAACACATCCCCCCATCACCTCTGTGGTAACACATCCCCCCATCACCTCTGTGGTAACACATCCCCCCATCATCTCTGTAGTAATACATCCCCCCATCACCTCTGTAGTAATACATCCCCCCATCACCTCTGTGGTAACACATCCCCCCATCACCTCTGTAGTAATACATCCCCCCATCACCTCTGTAGTAATACATCCCCCCATCACCTCTGTAGTAATACATCCCCCCATCACCTCTGTGGTAACACATCCCCCCATCACCTCTGTGGTAACACATCCCCCCATCACCTCTGTGGTAACACATCCCCCCATCACCTCTGTGGTAACACATCCCCCATCACCTCTGTAGTAACAGATCCCCCATGATCTCCATAGTAACACATCCCCCATCACCTCCGTAGTAACATATCCCCCATCACCTCCGTAGTAACATATCCCCCATCACCTCCGTAGTAACATATCCCCTATCACCTCCATAATAACACATCCCCTATCACCTCTGTAGTAACACATTCCCTTCACATCTAATACTAAAATATCTCCTTCCCCATAGCAGCACATAGTAACCCTGGTTCCTCTCTTTAGCATCATATTTCACCTCTCATTCTTGTTGCAACACATTGCACCAATAACAGCACATCCCCCTCAGAGCAACATGACCCCACCCACTGTAGGAGGACACTCCCCTCCATAGCAACATGACCCCACCCACTGTAGGAGGACACTCCCCTCCATAGCAACATGACCCCACCCACTGTAGGAGGACACTCCCCTCCATAGCAACATGACCCCACCCACTGTAGGAGGACACTCCCCTCCATAGCAACATGACCCCACCCACTGTAGGAGGACACTCCCCTCCATAGCAACAGGGCCCCCCTGTTGCAACATGTTCACCCCTATATCAATATTTACCCAATAGCAATACATTTCTTGCTGCAGCAACTCACCTCTCCATAGCATCCCATCCCCTGAATATTACTTACCTTCCTCCTGTAACACATTTCCCTGGTCTCTCTATTTAGCAACACATTTCGCCTCTCATTCATGTAGCAACACATTGCACCCATAACACTTTCTCCCCCACCCCTGTAGCAACATGAGCAGACCCTCTGTAGCACGACACTCTCCTCTGTATCAACATATCTCCCATAGCAACACATTCACCCCATAGCATATATCCCACAATAAGAATATATCCCTTGATGAAGTATCCCATTGCCCCATAGCAACATTTTCCCCTGCATATTATTTACCTTCCCCCTGTAACACATCCCCCATTCCCCCCCCATCAGCTCTGTAGCAGCACATTTTCCCTCACTCCATATTAGCAACACATTCTCCCCAATGCCAGCACCCCCCTCCCACCATAACAACACATTTCCTGGGTCCACCGTTTAGCAACACATTTTCCCTCTCTCCCTCTCTAGAACCACATTTCATCTCTCCCTTTCAGAGGCAGGCTGTCCAATCCTAGCCCAGGATGTGACACTCAGATCAGCAGCAGCGTAAGAGCATTTTAAAGGGAAAATAATGCAGGTAGCCCAGTGACCAGCCCAAGGTAGCCCATTATTGGACGGCCCAGAGGGCAAAAGCCCCCCTGCCCGCCAGCCCAGCCTGCCACTTGTCCCTCCTGTGGCAGCACATTCCACCACCTTATAGCAGTATATGAGTTGCACCCCAAATCAACAACCTCTCTCCCACCCTTGTAGCAGCATGACCCTTCCCAATAACACAACATTCCCCCATAGCAACTCATCCTCCCCCTGTAACAACACATTCCCCTGCATATTACTTACCTTCCTCCTGAGACTCAGCTCTTCAATAATACAGGAACAGTCTGGTAACAGTAAAACTCATTCATTCTGATTTGCTGCCAGACTGACCTTGTTGACGAATTCTGAGTTTCAATCTGGCTGCTGTGGTTTGGGGACAAGGAGAGTCACTACACCCCCAGCCACAATGTGGAACAGATACAAGTGGACCTGGGTCGCACGGAAAGAAATATTGCAGTAATCCAGATTTCCCCTTTATCTTATCTGCTACCCACGGGCAGCAGAAACTGGGCTTCTGGGTCATGCGTTGTGAACTAGTGTTATGAACCCCACAAATGGCGACTGATAACCCCTATACAGAACATATGACTTGGGATGTTTTTCACTTTTAGCAGATGTCTTTCCCAGAACCACACTCTTCACTGGCACTCTGATGCCCCCTGGACTTGATCCCAGTAGTGTACGAGTTGTTATCAGCTGTGAGTAAGGTGGAATCAGGGACACTCACATGGAGCCACGCATAAAAAAACAAGGCAGACAGGACACAAAATAGAATAGTCAATTGGCAGGCTTGGTCAGAGGACTGGAGAGGTAAACAAGGTCAATAAACAGGCAGAAAGTTCAAGAGTGGTCAGAGATTCAACAGCTAGATCCAGTAAGCATAGCCAAGGTCGAGCACACTGAATCCAGCAGCAGAAATTATACCATAGAGAACAAAGGTATAGGAACTAGTCTAGGTAAACCTAACATCAGCAAGGCAATAATGGCAAGGAATGTATTTATGTAGGTCCTGGCAAATCAGCTGCTGGGTAGAAATCATGTGAGCAGGAAGTGTGCATTGATCATCTGCTAGATAGTGAGCAGTATTGAGTCTTGGAATAGCTAATAAATTAGCTGCAATGTCAAATCCCTATTAGTAGCTCAGAAAGCAAGGCGAGTATGGTTACTTAGCAACATCCAGGGCAGAGATACACAGGAACTCTGACATACAGCAGAATCTGGAATGGATTCTGAGACAACAGGGCAACAAAAACATAATCAACTAGACAGATAAAAGCTAATTGCTGATTGGCTACTTCAGTGCCCGTTTTGTACCAAAATGTGTTAATAAATCAGTTCATGTACATGTATGTGCCAAAGACAAGTAACAATAACGCATCTGGTTACTATATCATTTTATATAAAAAAAAATACAATTTATAATATAATTGGTATTGTTTTTGATGTTCAATAATCCTAAATAACACTAGTTTGCATTGATACTTTGGTTGCAGTAAAGATAGTTATAGAAGGAAAGCAGAGCATGAATCATGTTAGAGTACAAGATTGAAGGAAACGGCATAAAATGTTTATTTTTGGTTTTGAAAGATAATAAGAAATGGCTCTGCATGGGTTTGTGTTATCCTGATTTCCTTTGGCTATATTATAATGAATCTCTTGGAAATTGGGTGTGCAGTGTGCACCCATACAGAAGGTCAGGTAAATCAGACTGCAACAGGGACTTGGTGGGAAATCAAAACTTAGCTTTAAAGTTGCAACAATTACAGTTAATTAAACCTACTGATGGCAATACATGATAGCACAGAGGGGTCTAGAATTAATGTTCTTTTTGTGGATTTTTTAGCACTAAGTGGCAAAATGCTATTATAGAAAATGTACTTCAACTGCTGTTTGGTGGATTTGTGACTAAATAAAATGTGATTAAAATGTTCTCTAAAAATCAAGTTTGTCACATTCTAAAGTAGAATAACTTTGGTTGACTCAAGCTGACTCAAGTTATATATATATATATATATATATATATTAGTAGTTTCAGTATTAGTATGTAGTATTAGTATTAATATTGTTTATTATGAGTAACTTTTAGACTAATCACAAAAGTGCCAAGAGCAGACTGACTCGAACAATACTTCTCTGCTCTTGAGTTCTCATAACCCACCAATCTCATTTCGCCACAATTTTAAGAGTGGTTTCTAAAAACCAACAATTTTTTCTGTGGCTCTCAGTCAGCCAAAATTACTAAGGCCAAAACCACTGCAAAACAGCCAAAAAAGCTCCGCTTCACAGAGCGTGCTTTGTAAACCCGCTGAGGAAAAAGAGGTGGTCGTGAGAGGCGAGAGAGCTCAAAACGCATGCAGTTTTGTCTCTCAATAGTAAAATGAATGTTCACATGCTCACTTTATAGTACTTCCCTATGTAGGCATTTGTCTTCCCCATGAATACACACCTGGGGTAAATGTATCAAGCTGAGAGTTTTCTGGCGGGTTTGAAAAACCAATCAGATTCTAGCTATCATTTATTTAGTACATTCTACAAAATGAAAGCTAGAATCTGATTGGTTGCTATAGGCAACATCTCCACTTTTCAAACCCGCCGGAAAACTCTCAGCTTGATACATTTACCCCCTGAACTCTCCGGAGGTACAAAGGGCCTGATTCATTAAGGGACTTATCTGGTGATTTTGTGCGCATCATACGTAAAATCACTCTGCGCAAACACAGAACTGGATCATGCACCAGTGAACGCAGCCACGTCCGATTCATCTTTGTATGAAAAGGACACTTACTACAGCCTATGATTTCTGGGAGGGGACAGGGTGGAGAAGGGACGTTCGCCCGTAGTCAGTGTACAGTAAGTGCGTGCCAAACTCGTGCGCACGCAGCCACGTCCTGTTCAAGATCTGAGCATCTCAAAGTTTCTTGTTTTTCTGCCATATCTCTTGCTCCAGCTACAGAGCTAGTCTAAGTTCTGAGTACCAGTGATAACAGTCTCATATGATGTGTTTGCAATTAGGAGCAACTGTAAAAATTTATTTTATGTTCAGTAGACATTAAGATAAATAAATAAATGTATTTCATGGGGGAGGGATATAAAAAAAATCATTTTTTTTTTTTTTGTATTAACTGTTTTGTCATTAATGCCTATATTATTACAGGTGACATTAACTGATTTTTTTTCTGTGCCTTCTTTTGCGACTTTATAATCCACATAGGTATTGGTCGCCTTCTGCAGTGTCTTGTGTAGTATAGCAGAGCAGACCTACACCCGGATTCATCAGCGCACGTTTCTTTAGACCTGACCCACATTCAGAAACAAACACACATTGCGTTCAGTTGGCCTGATTGATTAAGGAAAGTAAAGGGGAAAAAATGAGTAACTTTTCACCTTGGCAAAACCATGTTGCATTGGAGGGGGAGGTAAATTTAAAATGTGAGGACAGATTTAGAATTGGGGTAGGGCATGTCCTAGATCAACTTCAAATGTCAGTGTAAAAATAAATCTATCAAGTATTTGTGTCCTACATGAAAAAAAACAGCCAGTATTTTCCTTATGTGCAAAATAATAAACTAATTTGTAACCCTCAAATTGCACCATGATTTTGCCAAGGTGCAAAGTTACTCATTTTTTTGCTTTACTTTGTTTAATGAATCAGGCGCAGTATGTGTGCCTCGATGAATCCCCCCCAATGAGAACCAGCGATCTGAACACCGCTTTCGTTTCTCTACTGACAACGTACCAAACAACATCAGTTTATCATCACAAGACTCGACAAAGATCAGCAAAGTGTAGGTGTACAAGCTTAAGACATCTTTTATGCTGCCTAACAGAACTTCAATATAGAATATTTTTTATCTGTCTCCCTTCATGTAACATCACATCCAGAGGAAAGGAAAAGATCTGGGGCTAGATTTACTAAACTGCGGGTTTGAAAAAGTGGAGATGTTGCCTGTAGCAACCAATCAGATTCTAGTTATCATTTTGTAGAAGGTAATAAATAAATCATAACTAGAATCTCATTGGTTGCTATAGGCAACATCTCCACTTTTTCAAACCCGCAGTTTAGTAAATCTAGCCACAGATCTCCTTAAAAACCTCCCTTGTTTTCTTCATTTAAATAATGACTATAATTGCAAGGGATACATTCCCTATGAAAAGAACATAAAATGGACATTTCTATATTGAACTATATATCTCTCCTTTGTAAGATATTTTTGTTACATCCATTTATTAATTTTATGATCCGTAACATTTTATCCAACTATGTTCCATTTCATTAAACCCTATACCAGGGAATGGTAACCTTTTTCTATTAGTGTGGTGGGTAAAATCTAGTCAAGCCCAGGTGTGCCAGTTGTGTGTGTGTGTGTGTGTGTGTGTGTGTGTGTGTATATATATATATATATATGTATATATATAATTTATTTTTTATTTTACGATGCTAATATCAAGATAATATTAGTAGTAATGGGAACAACAAATAAACGTTCAAATTATGCCACATAGTAGTTCCCTCGATTCATAATATGCCATAGTAGTGCACCCAATTCCTATTTTGCCTCACAGTAGTGCCCCGAGTTCATGTATGCCACGTACTTGTACGCACAATTCATATTCCACATAATAGAGTCCCCAGTTCATATTATGCCTGATAATTGTGCCCACAATTCACATTATACCACATAATAGTACCCTCAATTCTTATTATGCGACACAGGTGCCCCCAATCTATTCAGATTATGCCACAAAGTAGAGGCTCTAGTTCATAATATGCCACATAGTTGTGCCCACAATTCATATCATACCACATAGTAGAGCCCTAGTTAATTTTATGCCACATAGTTGTGCCCGCAATTCTTAACACACCACATACTACAGCCCGCAGTCAGCAGTCACGTCTGGAAGCTACTTCACTAAAAAAGCCGCAAGTGGCTAAAACGGACATTCTGCGCATGCGCAGCAGCTCCGTGGCAGCTATATTCGGCTGGTTTAGAAAGTCAACTGTGGAGCCGCGACATGCCAGACGAAAGTGGTCTGCGTGCATGCGGGGGTTGCTGACCTCTGCCCTATACCATCCCACACTCCCCATATCCACATACTGATAAATCCGAGATTGAGGGCTGTATGTCTTTACTTTACCGTCTCTAATAAGAGTCTGGATAACTCTACATACAGCTGCCTTCACGTGACATTATGGCTCCTGTCTACCAGTTTCGCTGTCTCCATCTCTAACTATTCTGTTGACAATATTAGGCTAATACTGTTACTACTATTTTAGTACTATTTTCATCAAATAAATTCATTAATCTTTTACGACTGATTTAAACAAATGCTGTATAAAAATAAGTGTTCAATTTGTAGTTATTTTCAACAAGTTTTATAGATTTTTGTTAAAACTACAATTTTATTCAAAAGTAACATTTTGAAAGACATAGTTTTCCTGCTTTTGGTCAACTTAAGTATCCAGAGTAGTAAATATTAAAATAATTGCAAAATGTGTTGAATTCTGCACATCGATATTGACAAACCTGCTGACAAAAATACCTGTGTACTATATTCTATATATCTATTCATCAATGCAGTTTCTCGACAATCTTCTTTGTTCTGAAATTAGCTGATGAGCTTGTCTCAGCTATATGTATGACATAATATTTGTGTTTTTAATAAACCCAGGATGGGCACTACCATTAGGCAAACCTAGGCAGATGCCTAGGGCTCCTGTGTATAGGGCAACGCTTAAGAAACTGGACAGGGCACCAGCCCTGGATAAACCAAATCACTAATACCACTTTGAGACACATTTTAATGGGATCTTTTCAGAATCGCTCCATAAACAAACAAATATATCTATATGTATTAAAATACTTTTACTAACCTACAAGACCATCAACAAAGCTGCACCAACATACATCTCCTCTCTTGTCTCAAAATATCTCCCAACTTGGAACTCCATTCTGCACAAGATCTGCGTTTCTCATCCACCCTCGTTACATCCTCCTATTCCCGTTTACAGGACTTTTTTCAGGCTGCACCCACTCTATGGAATTCTCTCCCTCGCACAATAAGACTCTCCTCTGGTCTACAAACTTTCAAGCGTTCTCTGAAAAACCCACCTCTTCAGACAAGCTTATAATATTCCTCAACCACCCTCTTAATCTCACTAAATTACCCTATTACCACCCGTTATACAATTTCACACAAGACAACTACCCCCTGACCAACATTGTTGTGTGACAGGATCATTTAGCTTATGAATCACTTTTACCCTTGCAGTCTGGCTGGACTGAAAAATGTAGACTTAACCTCATGTATCAAACTCCCATTGTCCTATAGATTGTAAGCTTGCGAGCAGGGCCTTCTCACCTCTTTGTCTGTTTTACCCAGTTTGTTTATTAGTTTACTGTGTTTGTCCCCAATTGTAAAGCGCTACGGAATATGTTGGCGCTATATAAATAAATGATGATGATAATTGAGCGTTCCATACAGATTTCCTCATTATAACCCCTGATTTGGTAAATGTTACTCAGTTAAATTAGGTATACAAAATTTTAAGTTTCTCCCTTTGATGCTGCTTACACTGTATCCTTAATATAAATATCTACTGCCCTGAACACAGAATGATTTGATCTGTCCAAAATCGCCACACACTGGGAAGGCAGTTTGGTCAGATACATCTATTCGGAGGTGAGGCCGGACAACAGGATTAGGATGGTCACAAATAGAGCAGTAGACTGATGACCGCACACGAATAACAATCACTATCATCAGCCAACTGCATTGTATGAATTTACAGGTTAAACTCTGATCAGTCCCCATCAAAGGCCGTCATTGTTCAGTAGTAGATCTGCTGTGCTCTACTACTCAAGACACTGCAGGATACGTCCAATACCTATGTGGAATATACATTTAAAAAAGAATGCACAGAAAAAAAAATATTGAATTAATGTTACCTGTTAATAATATAAAAAGCATTAATGACAAAACAGTTAAAAAAAATAAAAAATGTTTTTCCCAATACATTTATTAGGGAGATATTAATATCTATGAAATATAAAATAAATTTTTACAGTTGTTCCTGAATGCAAACACATGTTATCGAGACTGTTATCACTAATACTCAGGACTCAGACTAGCCCTGTACCTGGAGCAAGAGATACGGCAGAAAAACAAATAAGTTTGAGATGATTGATCAAAGCTTGCTTCGGACGTGGCTGTGTGGTGCGCTTCAGTTTGACATGCCCTTCCTGTAAAATGACTACGGGCGAAGGCCTGTTCTCAGCCACGTTCCTGCTTAGCAATCGTAGGCTGTAGTAAGTGTCCTATGCAGATGCAATGAACATTGCTGCATTTAGTTGCATATGGCTATACGGTTCTGGGCATGCACAGAGTGATTTTGCACCTGATACGCGCAAAATCGGCAGATACTTGCCCAATGGCTTGGCTGCAAATGACCATATTGCTTGACATAATCACTCCGTGTGTGAATGCTTATGAAAATAAACTCCAAACAGTTTAATATAACAGAGCATACAGATTTGGACAAGTGGCTTCAGTAAAATGGAGATATAGCTGAATTAATCAGGGTGTGCCTTGGCAGATAACAGTAATCGCCAAATTCTGTACTAATTTATTTTCTTGGATGGTTGGGAGATATACAAATACTGGGCAGCACAGTGGCTCAGTGGTTAGCACTTCTGTCTCTCAGCACTAGGGTTATGAGTTTGATTCCCAACCAAGGCCTTATCTGTGTGGAGTTTGTATGTTCTTCCCATGTTTGTGTGGGTTTCCTCTGAGTGCTCTGGTTTCCTCCCACACTCCAAAAACATACTGGTAGGTTAATTGGCTGCTATCAAAATTGACCATAGTCTGTGTTAGGGAATTTAGACTGTAAGCTTCAATGGGGCAGGGACTGATGTGAGTGAGAGTGCTGTACAGCGCTGCGTAATTAGTGGCGCTTTATAAATGATGAAGAAATATACATGTTTTGTGTCTTCTATATTAGCAGGGAATCAGCAAGGTGTCTTGCAGCATGTCATAGATTGTGCATTTTCTCCTATGTTCGACTTAATCAGGATACGGAATAACTCCAATTAATGCATCTTACAGCTATTATTTACTGTGAAATGCTGGCTGGTGATAGCCTGACATACAGTGACATAAATGCCGTTCAGAGCCTCATACACCACGGTTTTCCAGCTGATCACACTGTCAAAATGATCGCTCTCAGTTACCACATTCAAAATCAATTTCTAACGGGTCACTTCAGGCATTAGAGCACAAGAGCCAGAAGAGACAACACAAACGTTCAGCGGTAATCAAAGGTAATGTGCCGATAACAGATTGTGCGCCTATGCTGAGCCATTCTCTGTGGCAGAACCCGAAGACAATTGTACATTTGATATAAATTACAAGCCAGAGAAATACTGCCAATACAGTTTTGATGCCTGCTAGAAAACTATTGACAATGATCTTCCTTTTATCATTGCTTGTTTCTTCCATAACCTTTTGCGCACATTTGTAAAAGGGCAAATGGAGGGGTTGATTTTTATGTTCGCTGTTCAACTGATTTATTTCAAAGCCTTTTAGCTTCATGGCAAATTTCACATCTATGGAACTATTATAGTAAAAGAATAATGACAACACACAATGAAAACATTTACTGAGTATATAGACAGCATACACTTTGCTTCAGTAACAAGTGGCCCTCTGTGTATTCCTCTTAAACATGTGTTATTGTGTTTTCCATTTTCTCCATACAAGAGTATGAACCACAGTATTTGGGCCTAATTAGAAATCTGTGACACAATTCAACATGTTTCGCATGGAAGTTTGTACAATTGTTGTACAGCAACAAATGGGAAAAAAAATAATTAAAAAAAATAATAAATAAATATATATATATATATATATATATATATATATATATATATATATATATATATTACATCTTCCATGTGGATGAAGAATACAATATATTTAAATAAGATTTGATGGTGGTGTAACAAACCATGTTACAATGCAAGGGGAGCAAATTACTTTATTATTTTGCACATAATTTAAATACTGGCTGTTTTCTCACCTAGCACACAAATACTTGATAGACTTATTCATACACTGAAATTTAAAGTTGATCTAGCTTTATTTTTACACTGAATTTTAATTTTGATCTAGGACAGTGTTGGGCAAACTTTTTCAGGAGCGGGACAAATAAAAAAGAAAAACTTTAGGCGGGCCAATATAATTTATTAAAAAACTCAAATATTGAAATATATAATACAATTTTTTTGAATGGGACGGGAGGGTGTTATATAGCAGTGTTACCTCTATAAGTGCAGCGATCATACAGACACAACACTTGTTTCAGCAGGTTGTTGCAGATCCGTCTTTCTGGTGAGCCACTAACTGACAACACAGCAGCCAATCGAAATCCGCCTTAGTATATGGCCCAGCCCATCTCTTCTCACATGACTTTCAGCCATTAGGGGACGGGCAGGTGTTTGAGTGATTGACATACGAAGTGTCCTTTTAGGAAGGAGGATGAAGTGTAATGGAGGAAATAGCTGGGAAGGCATAAAAATGAAGGTTCTGACACACAGGGTCGGCCCTAATAATTTTATGCATATTTTAATGAAATTTTTTAAAATGTTGACGGGCCAGATAGAACCTCTTAGTGGGCCGGTTCTGGCCCGCGTGCTGTAGTTTGCCCATCACTGATCTAGGACATGTCCTACCCCAACTATTAATCTCTCCCCACATTTTAATTTACCTCCCCCCTCCAATGCAACATGGTTTTTCCCAAGTGCAAGGGTCATTTTCAATCACTGAGTATTTATTACTGTTTATTTACATAGTACCACCGTATTATCCAGCACTATATTGACAATTTTAATCATTCATTTGTGTGTGCAGCCAATTAGTATGTTTTTGGAGTGGGAGTGTAAAGTTGAGCACCGGGAGGAAACCTAGGCAAACACCAGAGAACATACAAACTCCACAAAGATAGTGCCCAGGGCTGGAATGGGTGAACCTGGGTCTCAAGAACGGAAATCTTGATGATATCCCTAGACAATTTAACACCCTGCTTGTGGGTGATCAATTATGTACATGGCAAGGTGAATTATAATGCGCATTTGCAAAAATAGAAATGCACGGTGGGGACTGAGTTTTTCCCCAGTACCTAAAGGAAGACAAAAAAAGTTTCAACATTTTTGATCCTGAATTTTTCCAAAACAACATACTATAGCGTTGATTTATTTTCTTACTAAAAACTAAATTCACAGAGAACATACCCAATTCTTTGCTAAATGACTCCTGGGAAGTTTGTTCATCTCTGAACGCTGAAGTCCACATAAAATAACAATTATGATGTATTCTTTCATACTGCTGTTAATTCTATACATTATCTGGTATATATTAAAATGTTCATTTTGTTGCTACCAATATATTGCGCAACGGCATCCTGGGCCCAGGTCCATATTGAGTCTTGTGGTCTGCAGTCAGAAAGAGAGGGCTTTACACTGGCCCAGGGACTTGCTTATATTCAGCTTGAATTAACATAAACAGTTTGATGTCACAAATATACACAGATAACACTAAGAGGTCTTCATGGATCCAGGGTTAACGATGTTCCAGTAGATTGCTGGTCATAGGTCAGTTCATTTGATCTCTTCTCCAAAGGAGGGTGCTGCTCACTCCAACTGTTGCCTACATGTCTTCCCGCCGATAAACCAGTTTAAACAGACCCATAAACAAGGTGCTTTTGAGTATTACCGTATATACTCGAGTATAAGTCGACCCGAATATAAGCCGAGGCACCTAATTTTACTACATAAAACTGGGAAAACTTATTGACTCGAGTATAAGCCTAGGGTGGAAAAGTGCGCTAATTTAAAAACCTAAATAAAAATGATAGGTTCAATCTATGAAATCATTTTTAGCTAAACCATAAATAACAGTAGATGACAAGGAACATTCATAAATGATTATAAAATCATTGGCATTGGGTACAACCTAACCTAAATAAAGGGGTATATAAGGGGTAGGGATATAAATGTATGAACATGGTGGCTGTATTGTTTGTTCATTATGTACTTCTTTGATGTTTTGGTACTTAACAAAAAACAACAAAACAAAATATATATAAATTTTACACACAAACAGTTCTACAGCAAATGCAACTAATGCTACTGGAGAAACTATGGCTCCCGTCTTAAATGGTCCTGTATAGTTGAGCGCCTTTTAGTATGTATAAATGGGAGATTATGCACACCCAAATTCCTGCCAGTCATTGCATTGGCTTTGTTTCTTGTAACTTAAAAATCTGATTGATTTGAGATATATAGATCAGTTACTTGTGCCTTTCCTCTTGCGTAGATGCGTATGGATGCACTGGGTTTCCTCTGTGAAAGTCACTGGAGCACTGAAGTGGTGTCGCTGGATGAAATGAGTTTGGTTAATTTCTTTCTCAAGTACTCTTTCTCAATTGCACTGTAAATTTTAAAAAAATAAAAAATGAGAGAGAGAGAGATTTTTTCACTTACCCGGCAGTGGAACGCATATGCGTCCCAACAACAGGAAGTTCGGCATTTGGAACGCTAGTTTGCGTTCCAAATGCCGAACTTCCTGTTGTTGGAACGCATATGCAGAAGTTGACAGCCGAGGGACCGGACACCAGGTAAGTTCACCCGTGTATAAGCCGAGTGCCCTTTTTCAGCATACAAAAGTATGCTGAAAAACTCGGCTTATACACGAGTATATACGGTAATTTCATACCATTCATAACTTGCGATCACAACATTCAATCGGTTCCCTATTCAACTAATAAAATATAGATCAAAATGAGACCAAACTCCACACATATCTGTAGATCTGAACCATAATTACCCTTACTGTAGTATTATCTATGTATAATAATTTCTAATACATTTTACTAATAAATAAATGTGGATTGGAACCTTAATAAATGTGTACTATTTACAAGCGTAAGTGTGAATGTAAATGTGTTATTAATCTGTGCGATTGCGTCATTACACGTGGTGTACTAACCGCAATTTCACTGTAAACCAATATTAATTAAATTAGCCGACTTCATCCAATTATTCGAGTTCCACAATATGGATAAGATTTTGATCATATTTTTTCATTAAGTTTAAGATTGTAAAGAACTTCCTACTTTAGATCTTATGTGTTTAACAAGAATAAACATTTTCTATTTATACAGCATTGCTTGATATATTCCCACAGAGAGAACATCTAAAGCACTTTCATCGGACGAGATCAACAGAAATGAAAATCAAACATGATTGGACACTTTGGAACAGTCTTGAACATGTTAGAACAGCCTCAGGTCTGCTTGAGTGCGCTCAAACCATGCTGGAATCTATCAAACTTGTAAAAGTTTGAGAATTTCCCTTGATTTTTGAACATCATAGATTCATCTGACTAGTTTGCTGTCCATTTAAGAATGGTTCAAGCATTTATAATCATTTTTACAAATGTCAGAATGCTATTCATGGCATTCTAGGTATATTAACCAAGTCATTTTCTTGGTGTCTTAGGGCATTAAAAAGAGGACAGTTAGCATAAAATAGATTCTGCATTTCAATAGAAAACACATAACTGAATATATTAAAATTACAACTATTATTTTTTTTATTTTCAAGAAAAAGGCCCTTCACCTGCAGTAATATTAATGTAGCACACATCATTATGTGCAAGAAATAAGGACAGTCAGTTTTCTGTGACATTTCATAAGATCTCAACCCTCACAGGTTCTTTTCAATGCTGAAATATTTATTGTAGGGTAAAGTGCATTCATAACAGTCAATTTACCCACATTCATTATAATATAATGTCAGCTCTTCAAAGAACTTTTGAAGTTTGAAAGCCGGTAGCAGAACAATGAAATCGGATTTTCAATTTCATTTTTAATGGAATGTCTCTAAAACAAATCAGAACACATGAGTGCAATCATCACTGAAGCACAATAACACAGTTAAACTGTATGTAAATTAATAGCAAAACAAGATTTCATTGGCAGTTGTCATATACTACACAATTCTGCCATGTTTAATCTAGTTTAGAAATGTTTTTCCAAATAGACTATGTGGGTTCATGTCAATAATAATACTATATACAAGTAATCTAAAGGGCAAATCTACTACATACTTCATTTGAATATACTCCATGTATAAATTCATTTTTGTAGCCCAATATAGTACATTCATATATTAAATTCTGTTTCTTGTGGAGTCCAATAATTTATGATTGAAATAGCAGAAACCTGTCCAGCATGCTAACTGGGCAACCATTGGGGAAATGACGTTGATTCTTAATTGTCTTAAATCAACCTGGGTCAGCGCAGAAGCCTCACGCCTGAGTGATTGGCTCATACTATCCAACCAAAGGGATATTTACAGATATGTGGGCTGCAGGGTTGCTTCCATCATGTGCTGAGGTCAGAACCGGATAGTGCACAGAAGGGTACTAGGAGCAGCATAGATAAAGTTCTTAACTTGCCCCTTGGCCACCAGTCTGTATCCACCTTCCCAAGTAACTGCAGCCCTGTGCTCTTCATACACTCAGTACGGGGGCCAGTGCAAGGCAGGACCCAGGCCAATTACCGTTTAAATTCTCCTGCAGTACTGTATGAAAATTCCTTCTCTTCCTCTACTAACCTACAGTACTCACTGGTCTGATCCCAGACCCTGATGATAACCCTATGGGGCCTTAGGCAAGATACCGGTTTTGGCCCCCTTCCTCCCTTATTTTGTCAAAAACCCACACATTATTATTATTATTATTATTATTATTATTATCATCTAAGATAAAATGGCAGAAAGACAGTCAGTAACGCGGAACAACACAGACATTGACAGATCAGGAGAGGACAGTTAAATTTGTGCATCACCCGCATAGAGATGTTACCGAAATTCAAAGAAGCTTATCAGTTTTCCAAGAGAAGTGGTGTAGATAGAATAGAGCAGGGGGCCTAGCACTGAGCCTTGTGGTACTCCAACTGATAAAGGAAGCAGAGAGGCGGTCGATCCAGAGAAACAAAACAGTGAAAGAGCATTTAGATATTTAGGATGAGAAACGGGATAGGACACCATTTGCCCCATCAGTGACGCAGCATAATTCGGGGTAGTACCAGCACAGCTCCCGGAAAAGAGCTGGGACCATACAGCGAGACTTAAGGTGTCCTGGCTCACTGCAGCTGACGTGACCTAATGATATCAGTGGAGAAGAGCCAAGGGGAATCAGGACAGAGAAGAAGCAGGTGAGAAGAAGCAGAGGAGTCCTAAGGTAAGTAAACCATACTTGACAACTTTGGAGATCACCCCTCCGGGAGATCTCCAAAGTTGGCCGTGTCTTGGGGCGTGGTCATGCTAATCGTGTCATTATGGGGGTCAGGAGGGCACAATTAGCCCAGCCTCTCCCACTTCACCAACTAATTGGGCAGGATTCGGAAGTTGCCCTGCTCTCCTGCAAGTCTGAGAGACCTCCCAAAAATTCGGGAGTCTTCTGGAATAAGCAACTATGCAGTAAACTACTGGGCAAAGGGGTGAAGGAGCAGGATCTACACAGTGGTATGTTTCAAAAATATATAGCGATAGGTATTGTAATATTTTATGCAGTTAATTTATGTAGGTTTAAGTGAGTTTAATATATTGTGATATGTTTCATTGGGGGAGGAGAGGGAGAGGGGGAAGGAGGGAAAGAGGGGGAAGGAGGGAAAGAGGGGGAGGAGAAGGAGGGAAAGAGGGGGAGGAGAAGGAGGGAAAGAGGGGGAGGAGAGGGAGGGAAAGAGGGGGAGGAGAGGGAGGGAAAGAGGGGGAGGAGAGGAAGGGAAAGAGGGGGAGGAGAGGGAGAGGGAGGGAAAGAGGGGGAGGAGAGGGAGAGGGAGGGAAAGAGGGGGAGGAGAGGGGGAGGGAGGGAAAGAGGGGGAGGGGGAGGGAAAGAGGGGGAGGAGAAGGAGAGGGGGAGGGAGGGGAGGAGAGGGAGAGGGGGAGGGAGGGAGGGAAAGAGGGGGAGAGGGAGAGAGAGAGATATCTTCACTTACAAGACTTTGAAGCTTCAACCCTTAAGTCCTGCAGACAGGAAGTTCGGCATTTGTGTTCCAAATGCTGAACTTCCTGTCAGTGGAACTGCGGGACTTAAGGGTTGAAGCTTCAAAGTCTTGTAAGTGAATGTGAATGTCTCTCTCTCTTGGAGGCAGGTAGCGGGCGGCTGCTGCGCACCCTTGGACTTGCGCCATGGGCGATGGCAATGCCCGCACCACCCTCGTTACGGCACTGCCTGGGTACTTTAAATGCCAGGGCTGATTTTTAGTCCCAGTCCAGCCCTGCCCAAGAACCAAACCGCTAATATGTGCTGGTCTTGCTTACAAACCAAAATTACAGAAATGCATACAGTGTTGCATATATATGTGTGTATATATATATATATATATATATATATATATATATATATATATATATATATATATATATATATATATATATATACATATATATATATAATATGTATGTATGTGTATATATGTGTAGATAGATATATAGATAGATGAGAGAGCTATAGATAGATATAGTACCTCTAAATGTTTCCGTTACTCCACAGGGAAAGGGTTGTTGTGCTTTTAATGCTTCGCTATTAAGATGCTACAACTGGCACAAATACCTACAGAAATCTACCCAATATTTACATTCATCAGCCTAATTAGCACTAAAGTGATTTTTACTGCATCTGGTTGCAGCCCATTATAACACATTTGTACATTGTAAATAAACAAACCACATAATATAATAATAAATAATTAATTTATTCATAAATAAATACAAATTTGGCTCTATGGCCTGGTATAAAATGATCCTGTCCCATGAGGAGAACACTAAGCTGTAGGGTGAAGCTGGAAGAGTGATGGACAGTTCTCAAGGGCACTTATTCATTCAGTTGTTGTCTCTCCGAGTCGTCTTTTCTGGAGGACCGAGTGTCTTGAATATTTCTGACTGCTCCAAGCTCCTTTTCTTTCCAGCTTTCTTTTCACCCTGTTCTCGGTGTAGAAAACGCAAAAGTATATGTGTATTATCTGAAACTATGGTTTGGTCAGAAGGAAGATCTCTTGTGGCAAGGTAAACAGGAAGCCTTCTGTTTGGGTCTGCTTGAGATCTGCTAAAGTTTCTCTCATCATGCACAGGTAGATCTTTTAAAAAGTCCGCCATTATCCTCCGTTTTCTTTTCTCTGCTCACACAAACTGGCCGCGTTAGCGTCTCTCGATCAAAACTGCCTCTTACAGGACGATGTGTGCAGCCTGTAAGCGAAGTTCTCCTCTACTGACCTCAGTAAGCAGCCCAGAGCACTGAGTCCGGAATGTCTGTCTGTGACTAACAATGGTTGCCAGGGCAGGAAATCCCAAACATTCTATAGTCCCTGGAACTGTCATTGACCCACCACTAACTGACTGTTGAGCGTAGTGGTTCCCCAAATAGTAAAACATTTCATTGCAGGACGACAGCATAGTGTGCTGTGTTTTTATATATAGATATATAAAATCTCCCTCATGTACTGTCTCATATGCCCTCTCTCGTTGGTAATACCACAGCTAGCTACCTCCTATACCGATAGAGAGTATGGTGGATAGATGTCTCCAAAAGGAAAGAACCATCTACAAATATCTATTCTGACATTATACAATGAGTATAATTCACCAACATGTTGCCACATCAATTAATTCTGCTCAGTGTGTCTCCTCTTCCCTCCTCTGTTTAGATAAAGGGAACACGGTTCCTTGTGTAATACTAATATACTTTATTAATAAACCAAATATATTATAGAAGAGGAAGGATATTATCTAGATGTGAGGGAAGTGATGGAATGTCAATAGCTCTTTTTATTTAAATGAAGGCTTTTCATATTTCTTTTGTACAGATTTAGCCAACAATTTAGCTGCTGCCCTATATGTTGGTTTGTAAAAATGATATGTAAGTGTTTTTAAATACAAATGAACAGGGATCCATAGCTGTGTAGTACTTTTTCATACTTCTCATATCAAGTTATTATCTGGTTTTATACAGTTATTTAGCCATTTATCAGTGGTTTGATTTTTTATTGTAAATTTGTTTATGAATTCTGGCAGATCTTATCTGATTTATTTTTTTTAAAGATTTTATTTTTTGCAAAGGTCAACATTGAACATCAATCAATGACACATTAAGTTACAGTAGACTTATGTAGATTCAGGAGATAAAACAATCAGCGTATATCAAAAAGTGAAAAGTCAAGAGGTTGACCTAATTTTACAATAGAGACAGAGGGGAGAAGAAACAGAAGAAGGAGGTTAGACAGCAGTAAGTAGACATGATAGGGTAGGGGGCGGTGTGGCAAGCTGCCATTAGATGAAAGGAAGAAGAGAACAGTGCAAGGGATCGAAAAGAGGAAGGAGAGGTAGGGAAGGTAAGGTAAAGGGCTGAGGAGGGGTATCAATTGGAATGAAGTAGAGAAGTCATGTGAGAAAAGGAGTTTGAATTTGGAAAAATTGATATCCATTGTGCCAATACTTTATTAAATGATTTAGAGGTATTACGCAATATTCATGTCATATACTCCATTTTGTATGAGTGCCATATTCTGTTAATAATTGTCTGCAGTGTAGGCGCAGAGGGTTGTTTCCAATTAGTGGCAATTTGACACAGTGCAGCGGAAACTATGCGAAGGAACATCTTCATTTGATGTTTGGTAGCAGATGGAATCCCAAGTGGGAGAAGGAAAAATTTGGGAGAGACTGGAATGTCAATTTGCAGTAATTGAGACGCAAAGTTCCTTATTTCCAACCAGAATGGGGAAAGCTTGGGACATTGCCACCAAATATGGAGGAAGGACCCTTCTGACAAACATGCTCTCCAATATGTGCTGGGTGAGTCTGGGAAGATTTTTTGTAATTTGGTTGGGACCAAGTACCATCGATAAAGAAGCTTATAAGCATTTTCTTTCAGTTCTACACAAAGTGAGCTAGAGGCGGTGTTGTATTTTATTTCATCCCAATCTTCACTATCTAGAGGTCCTCCCAGATCTTCCTCCCATGCCCGCTCATGAGAATCTCGAACGTCTGAGTCAGGGACTCTCAGCTCCCCATATAGTAGAGACATGAGGCCATTGGTAGAGGACCGCTGGAGGAAAAGTGACTCGAAAGAGGTCAACGGCCTGATTCTTAAAGATAATTTAGTGGTGGAGTGAAAATTTCTTAGTTGTAGATATTGAAAAAATTGGGTGTTGGGAATGTTAAACTTGTTTTTAGGTCTTCGAATGAGGGAAAAGAAGTATCTTTAGTGATATCACTGGGATAGTAAACATCGTTCTTTATCCAAAATTCGAAGGATGAAATGATACAACCTGGCGAAAACTCAGGGTTGTTGAAGAGAGGAATGATTGGACTGGGAGCAGGGGCGAGATTAAACTTTGTGTTTGCTCGGTCCCAAAGAGAAAGCGAATGCGATAAAATTAGATGATAAAGAGCGGACCGAGGACGTTTAGTGCGAGATATTATCTGATTTTTATATCAATTTTTTTCTAGTATATTGCATTATTTTGATTATTTTTCAAAAATACTTGGGAAACTAGGCGGTAACCGTCTTAATTTAAACTGAAATGCAATGACTAAATTACTTTATTAACAGAATTCAATAACTTTTTTACATACTACAATACATGTAAACATTTTAACAATGGAGTATAATGAATAAATAACTATATTATAAATCACTATATTAAAGGAACTAAATAATTTCTTTATACACTACATTATATGTACAAGCTCTGCCATCAAAGTTACATCTTTGAAGTTCGTGCTCTGGGCAACCTGTAAGCAGGGCCGCCATCAGAAATCATGGGGCCCAGTACGGGTACCCCCCCACCCCCATTAGCAGCCAGATCACATGATCGCAGGGGAATGATTCCTCCACCCCTGTGATTGCATTCTGGTGCCTGGCTGTCACGGTGACAGCCTAGCTGAAGACATCAGTGCAGAGTAGCGGAGACCAGCAGACTGCAAGACAGCGGGTCCCCAGGTAAGTTTGTGTTGCGCTGTTGTACCGGGCCCCCTGGTGAGCCCGGGACCCCCTGATGGCGGCCCTGCCTGTAAGGGTTCCACCATGTCAATGTCCCCGAGGGCAGCCTCTTGGCATGTTTGTTGTAAACAAAGCGAGATTAAGTGGATGATGAAATAACACAGCAGTCCGTGATTGAGGTCCCCGCAAGACGCGCTAATATATGTGGCTGCAAACAACTGTCACAGTTTCCAGACCACCCATCAGGTCACATTTTAGAGGTCACCCAGCAGGTCACTAATTGTCACAGTTACCCAGCAGATGCACATGTGTATCACCACATTTTCCAGAGGACAATGGTAATGCATTGTTGTAAATGGTGGGTGGAGTTTTACCAAATAACTCCGGAACGATGCAAGTGATTAAAATGCCAATATTTTTCTGCAAGTATACAGATCGAGATCTTTAATTTGGCATATGATGCACTGCTCAGATGACGGCATCATAGAAATAAGTCACTCATTAAAGTCGTACTTATGCCTTTAATATATAGATAATACACTGCTAGGCGCTATGCATTTTTGTTTTATGTCTGTGTATATAAAGAAATGTCATTACCTTCAAGATAAGCTGACAGGTTGTGTTAGTTAAATTAAGCATATTTAAATTGTCAGTATTGCCTTGGTATGCTATAATGTCTTGCTAACTTGGGGAGGGGTGGGAGGTATGGAGAGGTATTTAATAAAAAATAGAGGACTATTACACAGCAAAAAGTTGCAGTTTTCATATATCTATTTGAATAACAAGCAGTACTATAATACAGATTTCACTCTAATACACACTTACAGCTGTCCCAATCTCGACTCTAAGCCACACTCGCTCCTCTTTCAGCTCTGCCCTCTTCCACTTCCATAGCAACATCTGCCAAAAAGGTCTAAAAATACTGAAGCAGCAAACTTTGTGAAAATCAATATTTGTGCCATTCTCAAAACTTTTGCCCATGACTGTAAGCTCTCTAATGAACAGGGTCTATAATAATAATAATAATAATAATAATAATAATAGACATTTTTTTAAGAAATAGCTTAAGTTTTTTGAAGGATTTATAATTAAATATTTTACAATGAAAATAATAAGAATAAAAACATAGAAACCCTTACTCTTCCTCACTCCCCAAAACACTGCGTCATGTTTCGAAAGGGGCTGGGGGTTGGAGAGAATGAGTGTTTTTCTTTGTGGAACCTAAAATTCTATCAAACATAATACAAGGTACAAGTAAGACAGTGCTTAATAGTAAAACTAATAAAAAATATCAGTAAAACATTCAAAAGGCAGTGTTGTCTGCTTTGAGCAATAATAGTCTCTATGAAATGTGGGAGAAATTTGCATTCTAATAAATTGGAATTGGGGCTGATTGGGGGAAATAAGTATTTTTATTAAATGTGAATTCTATTAATTTAATGCTGGGGCTTGTTGGGGGGGGGAGCATATAATATTGTACATGTATACTTATTAAATAGGAATGCTTTTTGTTTTATTTTGGGTCTGGTTGGGGGTAATGAAGTTTATCTATTCATCGCAGACACTATTAATTAAATGTTGGACTGGTTCGGTTAAAGGAGGTCTAACTATTAAAAGTGGATGTTATTAATTTAATGTTGGGCAGGTTGGGGGTGAATGGTTACTATCTCTTTTCCAAACAGGGCCCCAATATTCCAGGATGTGGTCAAGCAGCAACTTAGTTTAAGACTCCAGCAGCAGGTAGTCAGAGGTACAAGAACAGGGAGGAGAGTCCAGCACTGTATTGGAGAACAATCTAGTGCTGGGAGGCAGCATCTAATCCCACCAACATATGGTGGGGGGCACCAATGTTGACTCTCGTCCAGGGCACTAAAATGTCTAGTTATGGGTCTGGGTAACATGCCCATCAAGATTTTCTAATATGTCCAATAATATGTCCTGCATGATACTATAAATTAAGCAATAATGCCCAGCGAAACAAGGGCTCCTATGTGTTTCAGTTTTCCCAGCACAGTCTCCTTTTTTTTACACCCAATACTCACAACACATATTTTCCGATATATTTAAACTCCGGCTGAATCCAAAATAATAGGACAAATAGGAATAGGTTCCTTTAATGGTTTTACCTAATTTGGGACTTAATGAAAGAATGAAATAGATATTTTGGCTAGAGCAAGCTTCAGGTCCCATTAATATGCTATTTTTTTTAGCTCAAAATTAGGGGAGCCCTAAGCAAAATATAATGTCCTTAGAGAGCTGTGATAGTCATTTCAGTAAATCCGACAGCAGTTTGACTGATAGGAGAAGTGCGATTTTCATCTGTCCTACCTGGACATTTAAGGTGGTCATTTAAGGAAGCGGCACCTCTACAATGTTTACTCTACATTGTAGAGGCGGCGCTTCTTTAAATGAACACCTTAATAGCGAGAATGTCTAGGTCGCACTTCAAGATGACGGGATTTGCTGGCTCCGGGATGTTCATTCGGCGGAATTCTAGGTAACAGTGATTTCAAGCATTCGTCCTCACCTCCAGGTAGGACAGATAAAAATCGCACTTCTCCTATCGGTCAAACTGCTGTCGGATTTACTAGAGTCGCTAATTGGTACCCAACCCTTAGAGAGAACACTCAGCAAGATTTATTACGCCAATAAATATGCCCAGTAAGATGTACTAAGTCCCGAGCAAAACGTATTATTCCCATTAGCACTGTCCAGTGAGATTTAATGTGCCAGAAATAATGCCCAGCAAGCTATAATACACAAGACAGTAACGTTCATTGATATGTATTACATAGGTGATAATGCATAGCAGAATTTAATATGTCGATGGCAATGTCCATCAAGATCACATATGCCAATGATAATGAGAAGCAAAATTCAATAGGCTAGTGATAATGCCCAGCAAGAACCAGTACCCAGTGGGATATAATAAGCCTGTGATACTACAAGTGAAATTTAATGATAATGCTCCCAATTGTAAAGTGCTACGGAATTTGCTGGCGCTATATAAATAAATGTTGATGATGATGATGAATGCTCGTCCATATCTAATATATCAGTAGAATGTACCATGCCAGCAATAATGTCCATCAAGATCTAATATACCAATCAAAATGCCCAGTAGAATGTAATATGCCAATGGTAATGTCCAGCAAGAGCTAATTTCACAGCAGAGATACCTAGTAAAATCTAATATTTTAGTAATAATGTCCAGAAAGTTTCAATAAACTATTGATAATGCCCATCAAGGTCCAAAAGGCTAGCGCTATGCCCATCAAGATGTACTATGACAATAATATGTCCTTTAAGAGAAAAAATGCTAATTACCTGTTCCAGTTATATGGCCAATTAATTTAAAGTATGCAGCGCATATGCTACATCTGATCTGGGCAGCACGGTGGCTCAGTGGTTAGCACTTCTGATTCACAGCACTGGGGTCACAAGTTTGATTCTCAACCATGGCCTTATCTGTGTGGAGTTTGTATATTCTCCCCATGTTTGTGTGGGTTTCCGCCCACACTCCAAATTAGTATATTCAAGGTGAATTATTTGAATCCCCTATTCTTAGTTCATACACTAGAATATTATTCCAACAATTTATAGAAATCATTGATGACTAGTTTTATGGTAATGAATGGTGAGACAATTTAAATAAACATGATACTTTGTATATAAATAAATTTATTGCAACAATAAATACATATTGATTTACAGCATTATACAAAGATATCAATACTCATTAGTTAACATAGGGAGGTTTGGTGGCTTAGCTACCATTTTAAAACACTTTTTTTATTACACTGTACCATCATTACTTAATTAGGCATTTTAATTATTTCGCAACTGGTTATACTCAGGAAATTATAGGGATTCCTTTTTTCCTCTCTTTTTTTAATGACCTTAATAAAGTATTCAGTTTTAATTGTTGTAAAAATAAGAGTTACAGAGTGCACTTCTGCCTCACAGCACTGGGGTCATGAGTTCGATTCCCGACCATGACCTTATCTGTGTTGAGTTTGTATGTTCTCCCTGTGTTTGTGTGGGTTTCCTCCGGGTGCTCCAGTTTCCTCCCACACTCCAAAACATACCAGTAGGTTAATTGGCTGCTATTAAATTGACATTAGTCTCTATTGGTGTGTGTGAATTTAGACAGTAAGCTCCAATGGAGGGACTGATGTGAGTACAGCGCTGCGGAATTAGTGGCGCTATATAGATGATGAGGATGATCTTGCTTTATACTAAGCAGTACTTTGGCACTATAGTTGGCCGACCAAATGAAAAAATATTGAAATAAAATTAATCACAGATTTTATTTACAACCGTATCTTTTCTACAATTTAGAATAAACTACACATATTTACAATCATTGTACCCTTGACATCTAAATTAATACATTTTTATGTAAATAAATGGACTCTTACTAACTGTCTCGGTAAACGAAAACAAATATTAAATTATTTTCAACAAAACAATCGCACTCCAAAAACAAATTTTTGGGGGATGCTGAAGGGGGTTGAGGCTTTTAAATAGTTAATGTTTAGACTGGGACACAATACATAGATCACTATGCCATTTAAAGAAGGTCATCTGCATCCTCCTTTTGCAAAATAATTGTGTAATACATAATTAATATAAAATAAATAAATAATGTGTCAGACTTCAATAATATAATCAAGTTTTCAATTTCCTATAAATAATGTTCTAAACAATTAAATATTCAGCTCTATTGGAATCCATGCGTGGTTTATTAAATACATAGTTAGGGCAGCACGTTGGTTCAGTGGTTAGCACTTCCACACCCAGTGCCTTACAGCACTGGGGTTATGAGTTCAATTCCCAACCATGGCCTTATCTGTGAGGAGTTTTTATGTTCTCCCTGTGTTTGCGTGGGTTTCCTCCGGATGCTCTGGTTTTCTACCACACTCCAAAAACATACTGGTAGGTTAATTGGCTGCTATCAAAATTGACCCTAGTCTCTCTCTCTCTCTGTCTGTGTGTTAGGGAATTTAGACTGTAAGCCCCAATAGGTCAGGGACTGATGTGAGTTCTCTGTACAGCCCTGCGGAATCAGTTGCGCTATATAAATAAATGATGATGATGATTAGTTGACCATTAATGCAGTATATTATTAACCTGGGACCTGGCTTTGCACCTGATCCATTGGATCCTTAAACATCTGCCATTGGCTGGAGATGCTCTCCTTGTGCCTGATTCAAGGCAAGCAAAACAAACGTAAATTGCGTTTTGTTTGACAATGAACATAATTTGGGCATACGTACGTCTGTATATAACAAGGAGCGAATCTGAAGAAACGTCTCTTCATGAATACGGGTCTAGGGCCGCTCTGTTCTGACAGACAACACACTGCAGGATACATATAATACATATGTGGAATGTACAGTCTCAGCAGAACACAGAAAGAAAAGGATTAAATTAATGTCACCTTTTAATAATATAGCCATTAATGACAAAACATTTAAAAAAAAATATTTTTATTTTCATTTGTCATTACTGTCTACTGTCCATAAAATGCATTTTTACAGATGCAGTTGATTGCAAACACATGTTGTAGCATGCATAGGGTATCATCGCTATCAGTCGGCACTTACCTCTGCCCTGTAGCTGGTGCAAGTGACACAACTAAAAATCACATACCATTGAGATGCCCAGAGCTTGAATTGGGCACTGCTACGTGCACTCAAGCTTGGCACACCCTGTACATTGACTACATCCATGCGCCCATTCCCTTCCCCATTCCGGAACCAAAATAGTAGTCTGTCATAACGGTCCAGTGCTCTCGGAGATGAATGGATGCTTTTGTATTCACTGGCACATGGTCTGGTTCTGGGCATACACAGAGCGATTTTATGCAAAATGCAGCACGTATCTGCATTTATGTTCCTTAATGAGTCAAGCCACTTGCTTCAGCAGGCAGTTTAAAAAAAAACAGCCTTGGCAGGAGTGAGGATAGTGTCCCTATGTCTGCCATAGTCCATGGATGCCCTTTTAGCTCCTGCCAAGTGACAGCGTTTTGTCTATAGACAATATGCCGCCAGCAGGGGCAAGGAGAGCATCGCCAGAATGTGGCAGACATTTAGGATTGGGTGGAACACTGGATCCAAGGTAATATTTTACACTATTGTTTAAATCATGGAGTTCTTCCCAAAACTGCATTTTCAGTTTCAGAGAATACATTTTAAACAAAAACTGTACCTTTGTCTTGAATGGAAAACAAAACTAAGATCTATGGAAAAAATATAATATAAACATTGTATTTAACATGTGTATATGATATACAATTTCATATTGCAGGTTAATTAATTAGCTAAAACTGTAACTTTATTTATTTATGTTTACTATTTTGTTTTTTTTTTGTTATATTCTTCTTTGTAGCTATGCAGTGAAAGCTTTCAGCTATTGGCTACACCTTTTTAAGGACAATACGTGCAACAGTGCCCTCTGGAGGGTTTGTGAAGATTGTGAAAAGAATTGGTAGAACACTAATACTATAAATATAGAGGTCTATGTATTAGTGCAAATGAGATGGAAAGAACTGCACATTTCCAGGGGAGCAGGGCATGCCGGGAGGAGGAGTTGGGATGGAGTAAGGGTTTGCATGCATGGTAGTGAGTTTAATCATTGCTGTTGCCCCATTCTCTCCCTTCATCCTCGTGCCAAAGTCCTCCGTCACTCAGAGGTGATGGTGTTGATCTGTCTAAAAACATACACTCCATGGAGTGTATAGTGAACACAATGGAGATAATTGATGAAAAACAAATTATCCACTGCACAGTGCAAAGGCCTCATCATTCAATAGGATGATCAGGCTGCACCCTAGGGCACTGGATCCTGGGGGGGTGCAGTGCTGGGTACACTTTAACGATTTTATTTTTATTTAAATGCTGGCAATTGGCTTCCTCCGTGATCGGGGCTGCCCCTGGTCTCAAGGCGTGGCCCCGACTGTCACTATATCCAATTAAGCTGAGGCACGAAGCTAACAGCAAATCTGATGCTGTTAGCTGCCCTGCCAGTGCAGCTGTGGTACGCTGCTTAGTGTGAACTCCTGAGATAATCACATCTCACGTGACCGCGCTAAGCGCCTGCACTGATAGGGCAGCTAACAGCAACAGATTTGCTGCTAGCTGCCTGTCAAAAAGCAAGAAGTACCTGTAGAGGAGAGGACCAGAAAACAGCAAGGTAAGTTCTGTTTTACAATATCAGGGGTGAAGAGTAGAAGGTGATACATTGGCTTTGACGGGGGTTAATGACTTCTGATGGGAGGGGGGCATGATGAAATGGCTAGGGGGGGTTAATATACTGGCTGCAATGGGATAATGAATTGGCTGCAGGAGGGTATTGAATTGGCTAGGGGGTGATGAATTGGCTAGGGAGGGGTGATGTATTGGCTGAGAAGGTGATGAATTGGCTGGTGGGACTAATGAATTGGCAATGGGGAATGGTCAATGAATTGGCTGGGGGGAATGGTTAATGAATTGGCAGGGGGAAATGGTAAATTAATCTGCTAGGAGGGGTTAATGTATTCGCTAAGGTGGGGTGATTATTTGGCTCGGTAGGTGAGTGAGCAAATTAGTGGTAGGATGATGAAATGGATGGGGGGTTCATAAGCTTTCTGGTGAGGGTTGATAAAAATGGCTGGGAGGGGTGATGAAATATCTTATGGCTGTGATGTGGATGCTTTTTGTGGTCTCAGCAGTCACTAGAATGCTCATCACTAGACAAATGGGGCTGGTAGATGTTAGTATATGATAATAAATAATTTTCATATATTTCATTGCCTATATCTACCTGTACTATGGGGTTATTTTATTTGGTCATAATGGAGTGCTGTGTTTGTGGTTCAGGGTTTGTTAACATTTTGCATTATAATAATTTGCACACTTTCAATACAAAATCCAGAAGCCAGCCAACTGACAACACTTCAAGAAAAAGCAAGAGATAGGGTGGCAATCGGTGTATTAGCCCAGGGGGGCTGGAACCCTTAATCAGGCCCTGACAATGCAAAAGCTGCTTTGGACCCGTTGTGTAGTGCATTGGGTTTCTATTGTGCTGCATTACTTTATGGAGCAAGATAGTGTCTTTGTGAAAGAGCAGCAATTTGTATAGGCAGAGGGGAGGAGTTGGGTGGAGCAAGGGCAGGGGCAGAACAGTGACTGGCAACGCCAATTTCGCCTTCTGGTCTCCCTGCTGTGCTCACAATAGAGCAGAACATGGGTCTCTTCTGAGCAGGAACAGTGCAGGGGCCTCAGGTTGTGGGGTGGAAGTAACCTGGTATTTCCCCTCAAATCCAGGAGTTTCACTGTGCACTTCAGCTGCGCTCTTCCAATGTATTTTTGCAATAAATTGCAAAGGCAGTCCTACTTTAGTTCTGTTCATTGTAATAGGCATCTATAACAAACATTTACGCAATAGTTCAATGGGGTTAATATGCATTTATAACATGTGGTTCTACAACTGGTGAGAAATGACAAGTACACATATGCACTGCAGCATTAGGCTGCCAGGAAAGCTGTAACTTGTAGTTCCCCAACAACTGGAGAGCCATTGGCTACCAGCTTGATATAAAAGAATCTAGCTAGACCAAATGATATTCTGTGAAATATTTACATAAATGGAGAAACGTCTCACTAATATATGTTTCCATGTTATATACAAGACGCTGCTAATTGATACACTGGAACAAAAATGCATTTCAATAATGGAGGATAGCAATTGAGGCAATATGTTCTCCAATGGGCACAATGTTCAGCTTGGATTTTGAATGGTACAATGTGTCTGTTTTCAGACCTTCTCTTCAGAGCTTGCACATGATGAATTGCATATGAATATTTTTAGGTCAGTCAGTGCCATTGTTTTCTTTTAAGCGGAGGTGATGATGTCCCCCCAAGCAGCCTATATTTCACAGAGCCTCCTCTGTGCTGCGCAGATACTGACAAGTGCCTGCAGATATTCACCAGACTGTAAGGCAGAGCGCGGAGTGTCCACAGCCCGGCACAGCTCCAGGTTCTCATCTTCATTCTGCCTATAGTACAGAGGGGTCGAGGGAGAATCTGCGCACACCCATTTGATCCCTCTCATCACACATCACCGAGAGACTTTTCTGAATGAAACATCTGGCAAGGACCCATGCAGGAGTAACGCGCAGAGGAAGTTGGAGAATAACTGCACAGCAACATTGTGTCAGGCTCAGGGAAAGGGGGAAGCCACACAGAAAGCAGAAAGGGGATCTGCACAGAACTGTTGAGAGATGGGGTACTGTGTGGAAGAAGAATAGAAGCCAATACTTTACTATTGAAGCCAATTGTAGTAGAAGAGGAATATGCCTGGGATAATGGATGGAAGACACATGAAAGAGATGATTGAGACGTGTATGAGGATATTAAGCAGCAGTTACAAAGGGTAATAGAAATAGGGATAAGAGAGCATATAGTAGTTTTACTACGGTGATATAATAAGAGGAATATTCGGCAGTTGCAGTGAGTTGAAAGAGACAGTGGATCATGACAATAATAATATACATCAGTTGCAATGAGATGATAGAGACAGTGGAATTTGATAGGAATATACGGTAGTTACAGTGAGGTGATAGAGACAGTGGAACATGATAAGATGGATTTACAGTAGTTACAGTGAGGTTATAGAGACATTGAGATATAGGACTATGGTGCAGTTAGAATGACTTGATAGAGTCATAATAAATGATTATGTATCGGTTACAATGAGGTGATAAAGATATTGGGACAATATCAGCAGCGGGCAGACGAGGTGGATGAGGGAGCTTAGTACTTGGGGATTGATGGAGAGGAGCATTATATTATAAACAGGAGTAGAAGGGAGATGTCAGGGTGAGAAGTGATGCAGGAACCAGAGGAGGAGCGGTGCTCTTGATTATGAATGTGAGGTGTCAGAGATAGGGAGAAGAGTGAGGAGAAAGTGCCCAGACTCCCCGACTCCCTGGAAGGATGCTCACAGACCTCAATCACACCAACTGTAGTAGCTGCTGCCCATCTGGGAACCGGATAGTCACAGTCAGCTTTATGATCGTCCTGCTTCTGGCCATACTGCTGGGGAACTTGGTCATCCTGGCAGTGTTCCTGGGCACCAAGCACTTCCGTACTCCACAGGGCTACCTGAAGACATCACTGGCAGTGGCAGACCTGGCTCTGGGCATCTTAGTGGTCCCATTCTCTGTGTATGGGGAGATCAAACTGCTCTCTATGAACGCTTCCAGCGCAGATGGGGGGTACGAGGTGCTCTTTGTGGGAGCCTGGCATCCATGCTATCTTATCGGTCCGGTGTTTGCTGGGTGTACTTTGGTGTCCATCAGCACCATCTTTTTACTAACCATTGAGAGGAGCATTGCCATCCTAAAACCCCTGCACAAGGAAGTAGTGATCACCAGGAGGAGGACATTGCTGCTGATTTTGCTCTCCTGGGCAGCCAGCTTCTTCCTTGCTATGATCCCCATAATATTCAGTCGTGGTGGAATCGTTGTTGAATATAATCGCTGCAGCCGAATGTGCAATTATGCCCCTGCTCCTGCCTCCCCTGCACATGTCTGGCAGATACTTTTACTCTTCCCCGCTTTTGATTTTAGCCTCCTAGGGGGGACTCTAATAATCAACGCATTGTCCCTCACCACCATCCACCAGTATACCCGCAGGAGAAAACTCTTATCTGGGACAGACCAGGAGCCCCTCAAAGTCTCCTTCTCAGACATCAAGGCTGCGAAGACCATTGGAGCTCTGACTATGGCATTTACAGCATCATTCAGCCCTATCGCCGTCTTTGTGGTTGGCAATGTGTTGGGTTATCAATGGTGCACTTTTTCCTTCTTTGCCTTTTGGATACTTGCAAGCAATAGCTGCTGTAATGTCATCATCTACAGTGTGTGTGACCAGCGTTTCCGCGAGGGGGCGCGCCAGCTCTTTGTGTCTTTGCGGTGCCTGGGTTGCAGGTCATCTCTGCATTAACATGAATGAAGTTCTTTTACTGCTGTAAAGACCAGTGAGTGTTATTTATTTGGAGGAATGTACTTGGATGGATCGTAGGCTGCTACACTATCACGTAGTACTCACTCTGCAGAGAGCCTGACGCTTCCTCCCAGGAATTACAAATGACAAAAGCAAAGTGAGTCCCAAAATAAATCTGGTATACTACATGCTCATAGCACTTTTACAGGCATTACCCCTATATCTTATAACAAGTGCATGGAAAAACCACATCAGTTCCATATTGGTGTGTGTGTGCAATTACCATGAAACTAACTGAAAATATAGTACAGACTAGTGGATCCAGTAGATCTCCAATACAAGCCAAACATCCTAAGGGAACTGCAGTAGGAATGCACTGGCTGTCAGCTACATGCATGTTTGAATGTATCAGGCGGAATCCTGGGATGACCTGCCTGGAAATGTATCTATTTTTGGAACACTGACTGATTTGCTTCTCAGTGTATAGTAAACAACCCCAGAGTCACAAACCTGCTTAACCTACACTATGATGTGCTGATGGTAGTCATGTTCGTATCAGGATGATATTCTGAGACAATGCATACAACCACTATAATGATCACTGGGACGTCTCTAAACATAATGATCAGTATTCGTGTCTCTCCAGAGATAGCATGCTGGGACCTGTAGTTCTACAACAGCTGGAGAAACGCAGCTTGTTAACCTTTGGTGTGGAAATCATGTTTGAGGCTTTTTTGGGTTTAATCATTCTTTACAGCAAGATGTTGGAGCAAGTGGTGCCCCGATAGCGATCTAATTATGATTAATTTGTAATTAAATCTTTAATTGTCACTAGCACCTGTCACAAAGCTTCACATATCTCTGTGTTCAGCCTCTGACCATGTTCAACCCCTATTATTGCACTTATATCATTATTACTATGGATGGTAGCTTTACCCCCTGATTCACTGTCTACAGTTAATCTTGTTTTAGTTGTCATTTTATGAAACACTGAAATCTGGCAACATAATCCCTTTTAAACGTTTGTTGTTCGCATGTTGTGTTTTAAGCCGTAACAATTTGAGTGTATTCAGATGCAAATGAGTGCGCCTTGTACCCAAGGATTACATAGCCCAAACTGTGTCATGTGAAAGCTTACAATATATCAGACGTCTGACAATGAAAAGGTTATTAAGAGATGACGTCAGTCATCCATTGCTGGTGAATACTACAGGGAACCTCTGTAATCAGGGAAGGACACATTCCACAATATGGTTAATATATAAAGTGTATTACACTTTCCTTTTAATAGTATGATCAAAGGATAACCTGTAAAGCATCATATAATGGCTATAATATACATTATTTACACTACAAGACAGAAGTCATAGAAAAATATTTTGGAAGCTGTTTTTCATCCATTCAATTGTTTCCCATCAACTCCGGCAAAGCTCCACAGATGGACATGTGTGTAATTGAGTTGACCTAATTAATTATTTGTTTACGTCACTTGAATACTAAGTACATTTATAATGTGTTAATATATATATATATATATATATATATATCTATATCAACACTTTGTATGATAATGAGAGAAATAAAGGCAGCAGAGGGCTACTTATATTTGCTGCCAGTCTGTAATACACAGTATTTGCTGTATGATTTCTCTGATTTGAGTAAACTGGTGTAAATAATTGAATGTCACAGATTTATGGTGATTTTTTATTTAATTTCTGACAATAATAGACTACAAGGAGAAAGAGGCATTAGGACAGGGCTGAAATTGCATTACCGTCAATATCCCTTCTGATGGAAAAGATTGGAACGGGATTTAACGAGCGTCTCTGCGAGCTAGGGACGCAAATCCTTCCTTTTAGAGCAGAATAATAGAAAACAAAGAATGTAATGTCAGATCACTGCTAATATTTAAATTGTGATGCAGCTGTATGAATTCTATTTGTTTAGATAGTCTTTGAACCCTTTCATAGTTATACAAAGTGTACCCTAGAGTGACAAATATAATCTACACCGCAAACAGGCTGAATTTAACAAGTAATTCAACTAGGCACATGCCAAGGGCAATCCTGTTCTGGGGGCAGCATAGAAATGGTTTCTTGTCAATTTTATTCCTTCTTTTACTTTCATTTTTCATGATTTACCACTTGTTCTTTATGAACCAGTTGTCTCTTTTAGTCTTATTTAAGTTTCAATTAAATCATTAGAGGTAAGGGGCATCAGAAATGGTTTTATGAAATACCTGACTATTGTGTGTCTGAAGATTTCTATTATGTTGTTGGAGTGTGCCCTGAAATATGCCTCTAGGCTGGCAATGTTCGGGTATCATGCTATACTTTTAATGGGACAGGAAAAGCACATTTGCAACAAGACTCAGATTAATTCATACAAAACTGCTACCTGTAATAAACAAGTTGCCATGCATAGTGCACTAGTTAGAAGTTGTAAAAATAAATAAATAGATGATTAAAAATGGGCATCACACCCACTCTTATCCTAAACCAGTGTTGGCTAACCTGTGACACTCCAGGTGTTGTGAAACTACAAGTCCCAGCATACCCTTCCAGCAATAAGCTGCTATATATTGGCAAAGCATGCTGGGGCTTGTAGTTTCACAACACCTGGAGTGTCACAGGTTAGCCAACACTGTCCTAAACCCATCCCAGTGCTAGACGGGTGGGGTTTCCACTCTGACAGGTAGAACATTAGTTTAGGATCCCATTGATATGCTGAAAAACAGCCCCAGGTTGGTCAATGCAGGGCTGGAGCTTCGATAGAAATCAGGGGGTGCTATGTGTGCACAAAACAGCACAATCACAGCCTACCAGTTATATGCTGAAAAGCGCTTTGGCTCCTCCAACCTCCACCCTTGTCCATTATTTCAAAACAGAAAAAAAAGAACCAATATACATTTTAAAATGAACTTGAATCTAAGACTCTCCCAAAGTATTTTCATCACTTTAGTAAATTTCTTGATCCATTGCAGTCCTAATGAAAAATAAGATCACTTTCTCTTCTTAATGCCATACTCTAAATGGGGGAAAAAAATAAATAATCCCCATAGATGACCTGCCCTTGCATTATGCCCAAATGACATGAAATGATTATAGCCATGAGTAACTGGGACTGCCCAATCACAAGATGGCTACTTTTTTGGCTATTCATTGAAGGAGAGTCAAAGGCATCCAATCGCAAGCAATCAGCCTGGGAATATGCTTGTGATTGGCTGGCTGGTGTAATGGTGTCTTGTTACGCCCAGTTGTGATCATTTGACATAGGTCAGTTGTATTGTGTGTGTGTGTGTGTGTGTGTGTGCGTTTCTTATGCGGATTTTGTCATTTAGACAATAGTGTATTAAGAATGAAGACAATATGTATTCATTTTATTGAAACTTATTGTAAAATGGTGAATGAGGGTTTAGTGGAAAGTTTTATATAAGTAAAGTTTATTCTAAAATTGTGTGTGAGATTTTTGAATACTATTTTGATATAATGGGCTGATGTCTAGGGGACCACCCTTCATCATATTGGGGTACATTTGCCACTCCATAGTTCCCAACTTTGTTAATCACTCTAGCCCATACAGTCCTGGGGGGTTTAAGCTTCTGGGAGAGTGACAGAATATTTTACACCTTCATCCTCCCCCCATTGAGGAACCAGACCTGTACTGACAGCTTAGGACTGGTTTGTCTATAATAGGGTGACCAATACTTCTGGTTAAAGAGGAAACCAATCCAGCTTGCCCAGCACTGGGGTTGGTTGATATTTGGGGTGAAGGGACTGTGCACTGTGCAGGGGAATTGTTGTGTCTCATTAAAACTATAGGAGGAGACCTGGGGGTAAATTTATCAAGCTGTGATTTTCCGGTGGGTTTGAAAAATGGATATGTTGCCTATAGCAACCTGACTCTAGTTATCATTTCTTTAGTACATTCTGCAAAATGACAGCTGGAATCTGAATGGTTGCTATAGGCAACATCTCCATTTTTCAAACCTGCCGGAAACTCTCAGCTTCATAAATTTACCCCCTAATCTCCTCCAGCTCTGAGCTGGTCCAGAATTAAATTACAGAGTGGGAATGGCCATGCATGTCAAGGATTGCCACTGAAAATGTGCCATCCCCACCCTGTTTTCTTATTACATTAATCTGACTCTGAAATTTTAATTTTGAATTTCCACTACTCCCCAAAACAAAGCAAACTATTGCTGCGTCCGTGCCCTGAAAGTACATGGTAACTCCTCCCTCTCTCTGCCTGTATAAACTTCGGAGGACTATCATTGGCAAAACTCACCTTCAAAAATGTTACTTCATAATAGAGATGGGCGGGTCCGGTTCTCCGAGAACCGAACCCACCCGAACTTTGGGTATCCGAGTACCGAGCTGAGCAGCTCGGTACTCTCCCGCCCGTTCCGAATCCAAATCGAGGCTGAACGTCATCGTGACGTCGTCGGATCTCGGGGCTCGGTTCTCGCGATACTTCAACTTTATAAATACACGCCTCCACAGCAATCCATCGCCATTTGACAGAGGGAGAGAGCAGGGTGTAGTCATAGGCTGATTAGAGCAGGGACAGAGAATACAATATTGTTCTTGCAATTGCTCTAACCAAAATCGCTAGTGCAGAGAGGAGGATAGAGGTTCATTATTTTTTCTTAATATTTGGCACTCCCCAGCGCTAATTGTGCATAAATATTTCTGGCTGTCAAAAGTCATATCTGTCAGCAGTATCTACCAAATAATTTTTAGCACTCCTTAGTGCTTTTGTGGTGTCCTCCCTAATTGTGCATTAATATTTCTGGCTGTCAAAAGTCATATCTGTCAGCAGTATCTACTAAATAATTTTTAGCACTCCTCAGTGCTTTTGGGGTGTCCTCCCTAATTGTGCATTAATATTTCTGGCTGTCAAAAGTCATATCTGTCAGCAGTATCTACTAAATAATTTTTAGCACTCCTCAGTGCTTTTGGGGTGTCCTCCCTAATTGTGCATTAATATTTCTGGCTGTCAAAAGTCATATCTGTCAACAGTATCTACTAAATAATTTTTAGCACTCCTCAGTGCTTTTGGGGTGTCCTCCCTAATTGTGCATTAATATTTCTGGCTGTCAAAAGTCATATCTGTCAGCAGTATCTACTAAATAATTTTTAGCACTCCTCAGTGCTTTTGGGGTGTCCTCCCTAATTGTGCATTAATATTTCTGGCTGTCAAAAGTCATATCTGTCAGCAGTATCTACCAAATAATTTTTAGCACTCCCCAGTGGTTTGCGCTCAGAATGGATTCAAAGCAGTCCACATATGATCTGAATGAGCAACCAGGTTCTGTCACCAGTCCTGATGTTAGTGTTCCCAGTACATCATCTGGCCAAGGCGATGTCAAACAACAGAGTGTTTCCAAATTAGTGCAAAAAACAAAACCCCCAAAAAAATTTACTGTATTGAAGCGAAAAAGAAGTGTAACTGAGCAAAAGTTAAGTGACGATATTAAAAAAATTGCAAGCATGCCATTCTACACACGCAGTGGCAAAGAGAGAATGAGGCCTTCACCTTTGGCTATTAGTGGCAGATCCCAAAAAGTTACCCAGCCTACAATTGGTGCACAACTACTGTTACGAGTCAAAGCCGAGCTGCAAGATAACAGTGAGGCATTACAGGACAATATTTGCTCTGATTCACAAATGACAACAATCCCTGTGGAGAGTCCATCCAACAGTGGGATGTCTAATCGTGAGCAATCTGCTGATGTGTGCCTTAATAGCCCGAGTGTAGCCGGTGATACCCAAATTGAGGATGCCACTTTGGAATTAGAAGAGGATGAGGGGGAGATTTGTGTAGGTGACGAGGGCGCTAATGATGATGTTGATGATTATGATGCAGACAGATACCAAATTGCCTTTGTCAATTTCTATTTATATTCTAGATTATATAACGGCTAAATAGTTTTCTATTTTACTCCTAGTGGAGAGAGGATCTGATGCAGACAGATACCAAACTGCCTTTGTCCATTTTAATTTATATTGTACAGTATATAACGGCTGAATTTATTAGTATTTTATACAAGTGGAGGGGGGGCCTAGAGAGACAGAAACCAAACTGGCTTTCTCCATGTCAATTAATATTGTACAGTCTATAACGGCTGGACTTTTTGGTATTTTATACAAGCAAACTGTCTTTTTCCATTTCTTTACATATTTAACTATAAGTGTAGGGTGTAATATACATCCAAAGACGATGGCTGCATTGCCAATATGCATAGATGGAGAGGAAGACAATCTGTTTTGTGTGTAGAATAAATGAAGGCCTAACAACAAAGAATTAAACTGTTTTTTTGGATGATTTATTACCTCAACAATTAGATTACTTGTCTCTAAAACAGTTGGAGCACTAAATTGGGTTAATTTAGGCCAAAAAACATGGATTTTCCAAAAAAATAGCAAAACAAAACCAAAACCAAAACCAAAACACGCAATGGCGGTTTTACAAAACCAAAACCAAAACCAAAACACAACGGTAATCCAGATCCAAAACCGAATCCAAAACCAAAACACGGGGGTCAGTGACCATCTCTACTTCATAACTAATGTGTTGCCTTTTCTGTATCGCATGTGTTCATGAGCAGTTCAAGTTTATTTGGTCTTTAATATTGCACAAGTGATAAAATTATCTTTACGTTATAATAGGTGTTTGCTTTCTCTGCATATAATATCAAAATCTTATAATCTGTATTCATTTTACCAAAATACATTATTTTGACATGGAAAATCCCAATGTATATATTAGGAATGGTGGTACTTTTGGGGAATGTTGGCAAATACTGCAGACTTTTGAAGACTTTGCACCTCTAGTTATATAGAATAGGCAGTCATGGCAGTCACATATGTGATCAGGTAACATCACTGCCATGTCAAATTGTGACTAGTTTGACTATTTTCTTTAATTACCCACTGCAGCATCCCATTGCACAGACAGTGTGTTGGGTAGTGGATGAATGATTATGTTAAAATAATAATAACTTGAGGATGCACCCCATCAATAGCAGTGAGCCCTACTATCAGCATATTATCCTGGCTTAGGACTGGCGGTGAAATACCCTGCAGGTGAAACCAGGTATTACTAGAGATATTACTAGCAGTGCAGTGTGCCTGTGGATCAGCTGAATTCTGCAAGGCCACCAGGGGAGGGCTGGCAGATTTTAACCCGGGAGGTAAGACTCTACTTAGCAGCCTATTAGGAAATTAGGAATGTTTTAAAGGGGAAAAAATGCAGGTGGCTCAGTGACCTAACCTAAGGTAGCCCACTATAGGACCGGCCCGGGGGACAGATGCCCTCCTGCCTCCCTGCCGGTCAGCCCCTGAAGGTCACCATATTTTGTATCTGCAAGAAATAATTGACCTAGTTTTAAACTCAGGACTTTGCAGCTTCTGTGATGTCTTTCCATAAGCCATAGTATCATCATCATCATCATCATCATCATCACCATTTATTTATATAGCGCCACTGATTCCGCAGCATCTCAGAGGAACATCGAGTTTGAAGACAGTAAAGAACATACATGTCCATCTCTTGCAATCTGAGGATGAGGTGCTGTTTATTAATGCAAAACTAATCCTTACCTCCGTTCAAAGTTTACAGGTGAGGAGATCTCACCTATGGTGATCAATGACACTGATTTATCCTAATCACATTCTATCTGGCAGTGTAGACTTATCATCTACATCTACAGGACCAGTTATCTTTGGATTGCTTCTGGTACCTTTAAGATAAATACACCCAGGCTCTGTTGGCCCTTATGTTGGCAGGTCCAGCAATGGACTTGTAGGCGCTGTATTAAACATTTAAAGTAAAAAGTAGAAAAAGCAGGAGCACGTGCCAACCACGTCCAGCGTTAACGTCAGAGTTCAGTTGACTTCCCCTCCATCAGTAGGTAGAAGACAACGACAAGGACAAGCTGCAGTAAAAACCACTTTTAATGAATAGGTAACATGCTACCAAAGGTTAAAAGAGGCATTAGTGCCAAGTTTAATTATTAATTAGCAATCTTAAATCTTAATTGTAATAAAAAGCATTGCACTATGAAATGATCATTATTTGGTATTCATCTATGATTGTTTGTAGTCATAAAGAAGCAAAAAGCTGTCTCCAACCAGTGTTATGTTGTCTTCATAGGATGCCAAGAGAACGGCAGCGTGAGAGAAGTGAGGTAGGGTCTCTCTTGTACAGCATCCATTATAAGAACTTAATTGTCAGCACTTGTGCTAGTGGACCAGGTCAGATGCTCCTTTTGTCTGTTTATAAAACATCTCTAACAAGAGGACTTACAATTAAATTTACTCTTAAACATCATTTGTCTAATTCAACATTTGCTGTGATTTGTCTTTATCCTAATGAGACACTTATTCGCCTGTCGGTGTGCACAATAAGGGCTTTATAGTCATATAATGGTGTGTGATTTAAGAGTTGACCATTGAGACATATCATAAGACGAGCTTTGAAAACACTGTCTCTGAAGAAGAACAAATGAATTGAATCGCTAGGAAACATCAGCCAGGAGACACTAATTTCCTACTGCTTAAAGCATCTCATAACAATGCAGTCAAACCTAATGAATGCTACAATGCTGCAGAGTCTTCCCATATAAACTGCTGCTAGACGACCGATGGGATCACTTTGTCATTATAAATGATTAAGGAAATGAAAGCTAAATGCTGTTGCACACAGGTAGCATAATAAATTATTGAGCTACAATACAAACATTATGCTATTTATTGAAATAATAACATTTTCTATTGGGAGCAGCTATTCATCTTTAATTTTGATATTTGTTTGATGTAATTAGGAGTGGGCAAAAAAATACAAACAGATAGAAGAAGGGAAAACAGAAAGCTATTTTGATCAAGTGCGTCTTTTTAACTATTTTTGTTACAGATTCTAGAAAGAGAGATGGAGAGATTTCTATGTAGAGAAATCTGCAATGTACATATGCTCTTCACCAAAGTGGATGATGGAACAGAGAATGGATAGGGGCAGGCTGGGCTGAGTGGCAGGGGCGCTTCTGCCCCTCACGCCGGCCCCACAGTGGGCTACCTTGGTTGAGCCACTGGACCACCTGCATTTTATTCCTTTAAAATAGGTTTTGGAGTCCAGGGTTGCCCGCCGGGCTAAAATTAGACTGCCCTCACCTGGGAAAGGGGTTGACGGATATGATCTACTGTCTCTGATCTTTCAGTCACATGGTCTGTTTCTTCATGTGTATCATTGCCACTTTTAATAGCGATCAACCACATTTGTGGGACATATAGTTATATATACATATATATATATATATATATATATATATATATATATATGTATGTATATATATATATATATATATATATATATATATATATATATATACAGAGCCAGACTGGCCCACCAGGGTATGGGGGAAAAGCCCGGGGGGGGGGGCTACACTGCATGAGGTTCCCGCCACCCGGTTGATGCACACACTGATGTTGAGTGATGCCCAGCTTCCTGTACCTTTAGGAGCCGCGGACATCAACTAATGATGACCTGACAGTGCAAGTGTAGAGGAGCCTGTCCAGCCACCAAGAAGATGTAGCAGAAAGCACACTAGAATACCGTCTTAAGGTAAGTAAAAGTTTTGCATGGGTTCTTTTGCATTGATGAGGTTTCATTCATTTATCTCCTCCAGCTTCTCTCAGTTTACTTTTTAGTAAACTGAGACAATATTGCCAAATTAGCTCATTCCTATAGGATGTAATCTTCTCAATTAAAAAAGTATCTTTGCAGACAACACCTAACTGAATAATAGAGAAACCAAAGCTTTTACACGTATGACAATCTAGAGCCTGATTCATTACGGATCTTAACTTAAAAAACTTCTTATTTCAGTCTCCTGGACAAAACCATGTTACAATGTAAGGGGTGCAAATTAGTATTCTGCTTTGCACATAAGTTAAATACTGGCAGTTTTTTCATGTAGCACACTCTACTCTACTCTATATACTTTACAAATGTACCTTCACATGACTTTCACACAAAGTTAGCATTACTATATATGTTTAGTTTTCCGTTAGTATATATGGATCAGTTTTGTTTTGATTTTTAGGGACATATTCAACTAGCCCCGAAGTTCCTCTGAACATCGCGCATGCGCATGTTTTACCGGGACCATGGTACCTCAACCTCGCTGATTTCTCCTCACGACCATTCCGGAGGCACTCTGAGGCTAATTCAATATGATACTTTCAATGCTCATGTGCACAAATACTAACTGACACACCTAGAACTGAAAATGACCTAAAATACGGTAAGTGATTTGTTTGTAAATCTAATCTTATGTTTGCTGATTGGCATTCAATATGACCAGTAACCATATGAGTATTTATACCAGACAGAAACATGGAGGAAGGGCCCGGAGGTTGTGCAGCATGAGCATGGACACATTTACTGAGTTAGTAGATATACATTTAGAATAGCCTAGGAGAATGAAAACTCTACAGATGTTTTAAAATGAGACTTGTAGAACAACACAATTTTCCAGCTAAAAAGGTTAGAGTCCTAGTCATTCTTAAGGGTTGGGTACAGAATGTCGACAATGGAAATGTCAGCAGGCTAAATGCCTACACTTCCATTCTGGTGACAGCTTCAAAATGTCGACAGTGTGATTGTCGACATTCACAATACAGCCGCCGAACCAGCTGGCACAAACCAGTTAGAAAATGAAAATAACTCATAAAGTTTAAAACTACCCCACCTCTCGCTCCCAGAACACATCTAAACTTATGCTGATTGCATGTACAGAGGCTGAATAGCCGGCATTGCTCTTTTAATGTTGGCATTGTGACTATCAACATTGTGATTGTCAACATTCACAATGTCGACAGTCACAATGCCAACATTAAAAGAGCAATGCTGGCTATTCAGCCGCTGTGCACGCAATCAGCATAAAATTGGATGTGCTTTGGGAGCGAGTGGTGGGGTAGTTTTAAACTTCATGAGTTATTTTCATTTTTATTTTTGAAGCTGTCACCAGAATGGAAGTGTCAGCGTCCTTCTTCCTTGTTTGCTCCATTCACACTGAATGTCGGGCATGACGTCATCACGTCATGCCCGACATTCAGTGAAGAGCGGCACAGAGAGGATGAAGACAAGAAGAATGAAGCCAGAAGCCGATATAAAGGTAAGTAAAGAAACAGAGGCAAAGGGAGGAAAACAGAAATGCACCGAGTAATGGAAGGAGAGGGGGGAGAAAAAAAAAAGGCACCGAGCATGGCACAGTGATGAAGGAGAGGGGGGAGCAGTATGGCACAGTGATAAAGGGGAGGGGGGGGGGCAGCATGGAACAGTGTGATGAAGGGAAGGGGGGACAGCATGGAACAGAGTGATGAAGGGGGGAAAAGCAGCATGGAGGCCACGGCATGGTTGCGATGAAGGGGCACAGTATTGTGTGTGATGGCACAGGGGGCTTGTGGTAGTGTGTGTGATGGCACAGGGGGCTTGTGATAGTGTGTGTGTGTGTGTGTGTGTGTATGTGTGATGGCACAGGGGGCTTGTGGCAATGTAGTGTGTGTGTGAGGTAGGTGGTGTCTAATTAATGGGTGCTATTTTGTTTGTGGGGTGATAGTGGGGCAATTTAATAGTGGGGACTATTAATTTAAGATGGGGTGGTTTTGGGGCTATTGAATGTGGGGGTGAGCTTGGGGAGAATGAGGTCTCTTTATTAAATGTGACTATGAATTATTTAATGTCCGTGATGGTTGCGGGAAATAGGTATATTTATGATATGTAAATACTATTCATTTATTGCTGGGGCTGTTTGCAGGGAGGGAAATAGGTTTATTTATTAAATGGGAATACTATTATTTTAATGTTGGGGCTGGAGGAAGGCCTAATTATTACTCCTGCGTGCTATTGATTTAATGCCAGGGCTGGTTGTCATTTTCTAAATGTGCCCATTTTTCAATGTTGTGATTCTAGTGGGACAATGCCAATTTTTGGTGAGTGTTCTGCCCAATGTAAGGGGCAGGCCAAGACTGTGAACTGTTTCTGTACACACTGCATTCTTTCTATACTACACTATGGTGCTAGATGCCCTGAATGTCAGGAGTGCTAGGACATATGTCACACTCCGGTGAGCGGGCAATGCACCCCTGTGGCAATGGTATACACAACAATGCAGGGTTTTTTCTGTAGGAGGGTGGCCTAGCGCTTTTCGCCTGCTAGCCACACCCCAATGTTGCATAGCTATGCCCCCAATCGTAAGAACACTCCCACTTTTCCAATGCCGCGCAGCGTCGGTGCAATATTTTTTGAGAAGCTGAGCTATGAGGGGGGCCCCATGAAGTTGTTATACCGGGGCCCTGAATTCCTCTTGCAGCCCTGCATATAGTTCTTAATTAAGAAGCTGTTTATGGAACTTTTACTCCTATTCACATAAGCTTTTCTGATGATTCTCCAAATACCTGTCTCCAAAAAAAATCGTTCCTAACTGTATCACCTCTGCTAATTGTTCAAATAATTAATTCACCTTGCTATTGATATTGTTACTTATAATTTTTACAGTCACTCTGGATATTTGTTTATTTGGCAACTGATAACACACAACTCATAACCCTATAATGAAATGACATTCTGGAAAGGTGTTATTTTACTTTTAATATTACCTACAAAATTATTTGTCTTCAGTTCCACCTATGTTTTCCAGTACTTCAAGTTGAACACTTGCATCTGGAAAGAAATTAAACATTATTCTAGATGTTTTTTCCAAAAAACATTCTTTATCCATACAAAAATCTAATGATATAATAAAAATTATGTGCTATCACAAACAAAGGGCCCCTTCAACTATTTTGCCAGGGAAGCAGACAGGGTTGCCATTTGGGGTTAACTACGGGGGTATATCGATGTGGAGCCCAGCCCCAGCAACCCAAACAGAAGGCTGAGCCAGGAGTCCGTGTGTTATATGCTACCTACCGTACTGGAAAGACCTGATATATCATTCTGCATAGCTTCCTGTGACTGCTGGCCCTGAGGCTGCCCTATACTAGGAGTGCAGTGGATTGAAGGTTAATTAGCTCTTCTGATATGATCTGACAACTGTCACCAAGTTAATTTAGTTGTCAAGCTTTGTAATATGTATACATATACATGTAGATCCTATAATTTATACAGTATACAAGCACAAACATTTTTAGAGAGGCGCTTGCAGGACTTGAAGTATGTATTTATTAATCATATCAAACAATCACTTCTTTTCCAAGATCTAAGCGATTGCCCGAAACTCTAATAGTAGAGATGCTCGGGTTTGGTTTCCAAAAACCCAGCCCTCCCAAACTTAGCATTTCCGACTACCAAACTGAGCCAGCTCGGTACTTTCGCGACCACTTAGAACTGAAAACGAGGAAACACATCATAGTTGCATCATCGGATCTCGTGAGTTTTGTATTGGAGTACTGCCATCCACGGAGATTTGGCGCCATTTCACAGACAGACACAGAAGGAGTAGCAGTGTTCTTGTCAGTCTCCAGTGTAGTTGGCCAGCATCAGCTAAAACAGAAAAAGGAGGGGTGGCAGTGTTCTTGGCAGTCTCCAGTGACATTATACTGTGCCATAGCTCACACTGAAACAGGAGGGAAGGCAGTGTTCTTCTTCTCAGTCTTCTCTCCAGTTACATTGCTCTGTGCCATTGCTCATACAGAAACAGGAGGGGTGGTAGTGTTCTTATAAGTCTCCAGTGACATTGTTCTGTACTATTGCTCATACAGGAACAGGAGGGGTGGCAGTGTCCTTGTCATTCTCCAGTCACATTGCTCTGTGCTATTGCTCATACAGAAACAGGAGTGGTGGCAGTGTCCTTGTCACTCTCCACTCACATTGCTCTGTGCTATTGCTAATACAAAAACAGGAGAGTGGTAGTGTTCTGATAAGTCTCCAGTGACATTGCTCTGTGCCATTGCTCATACAGAAACAGGAGGGATGATAGTGTTCTTACAAGTCTCCAGTAACATTGCTCTGTGCCAGTGCTCATACAGAAACAGGAGGAGTGGCAGTGTTCTTATAAATCTCCAGAGACATTGCTCTGTGCCATTGCTCATACAGAAACAGGAGGGGTGGCAGTGTCCTTGTCGCTCCCCAGTCACATTGCTCTGTGCCATTGCTGTTACAGAAACAGGAGGGGTGATAGTGTTCTTATAAGTCTCCAGTGACATTGCTCTGTGCCATTGGTCACACAGAAACAGGAGTAGCAGTGTTCTTGTCACTCTCCAGTCTCCAGTCACATTGCTCTGTGTCATCAAAATGGATTCACATCAGTCCACAGAAGACCAGAAGCACCGAGCAGCTGCTGGCACTAGTCATGGTGATAGTAATCCCTCTACATCATCTGCTAAAGCCTGTATGTTTAAGTGCATAGTGGTTTTAAGTCAGGGAAACAGAAATGTAAAATAAAAGCTTTTACCTTGGTAAAGAAAAAACTCCTGTAATCAAGGCAACATTAACTGCAGAAAAACATAAAATTGCCAACATGCCATTCTACACATGTACACTGTATGAGGGCTAGATCTGCAACTGTCAATGAGGCATCTTCTTGTAAGGTCAGTCATGATGACGATGCAAGCCCTTGTCATTCAGACTCGAAAAGTGGTGCCCAAATACTTTTATTAAAAGCCGAGCTGGAAGAAAACAGTAAGGCAGAAGAAACTGTATGTTCAGATTTAGAAATGACACAAATCCTGAGCAGAGTCTATCCATGAGTGCTATATGTAAGTCTGACCTTTCTGATAGTGTACTCATAAAGAAGCATCCTTTCAGCATTTCTGCAGATGTGTGGATGAACAGCCCAAGTGTAGCCGATGATATACAAATTGAGGATGCCACTTTGGAATTGCAACAGGATGAGGGGGATATTTGTGTAGCTGATGACGGCGTTAATGAGAATGTTGGTGACGATGATGTTGCTTGTGTAACTCCTGCACCAGTGTGTCACATGCCGGGCAATCTGCACACCCGATCCCCAGCGCTATTACCTGCCTCAGCCAACCGATCGCTCCATCCTGGGTGCTGACGTCTTCGCTCCGAGTCTGCGCATGCACAGACCCGCTCCATTCATTTACTCTGCTCTTCTCCTATTGGCTAGGGATTTTGGCTCCAATGTTTAAAAGGCACCTCCACTGAATACTCAGTGCCTGTTCTTTTAGTTAACTTCCTGGTACTAGACTAGTCTAATGGTAACCTCCTTGTCCCCAGAGCTGACACTCTACACTACTCTCATCTCCATTCCAGTGTGGTAACCTGCTGACTTCAGTATCTACACTTCTCAGTGTACCTGCCGCCATCCCAGTGCTAACCTGTTTGTCTGCAGAGCTGACTATCTACCCAGCGCTTCACCTTCATTCCAGTAGTAACATGCTGACTTCAGGACTAACACTTCCTAGTGTATCTGCAGCCATCCCAGTGGTAACCGTTTGTCCGCTGAGCTAACACTTTGTGCTACGCTTCTTTGCTGACCATCCCTGCTGATTCCCCCAAAGGGTTTCGCCCTGAAGTCCTAGTAGGGGCCACGACCTGCGAGACAGACACAGCTAAGACCAAACCGCCTTGCGTCGGTCCCTGGTGAATACCGTTTCCTCGTTAGACTTTGCGCCCTACCCGAGTAGGGCTAATCTGGGCAAACCTTAGGAACGATCTTCGCAACCGTGACACAGTGGAAGCAGTTCTTGTCAGAGAAAAGAAGATGACCATTGTGATGCCTGGGTATAAGACCAAAAATTTCCCCTCTTATATTTGGAATTATTTTTACCCAAATCCTGACAACAGTTGTCTAGCCATTTGCAGCATTTGTAAAGCCACAGTCAGTAGAGGTAGGGACCTTAAGCATCTAGGAACCTCATCCATGTTACGCCATTTGAACAGAGTTCATGGGAAGTTTTTGGAAAAATCCAAAACTTATGCTAAAAATATAACAACAAGCAGTCCAGCATCAGCTAGCTCCCTTCTCTCACCTAGATGCCGAAACCTGCAACCTACAACCACAACACCATCCTCATCAATATCCTCCCGCTGCTGCTGGGGGTGGATCTTCATCCCAGAAGCAGACCAAGAAGAATACTACTATTAGTTTACAACAATTGACTGTTAAACAATCCTTTGCAAGAGGAAGCAAGTAGGAAAGCTATCACCCAGTCGCTAAGCGGATCACAGACGTCATGTCAACTTTGCTAGTATTAGATCTGCATTCAATATCCACTATTAATGCAGCAGGTATTAGACAGTTAATTGAGGTCTTGTGTCCCCGTTACCAAATTCCATTACGATACCATTTTACTAGACAAGCTATTCCTCACCTCTACCAGAAGGTTCGTAAATATGTAATGATTGGGCTGCAAAATGGCATTCTACCAGCTGTACACTTAACCACAGATATGTAGGCAAGCGGAACTGGACAAACTAAAGATTACATGACTGTGACAGCCCACTTGGTTGTCGAATCGCCTTCAGCAGCAGGAACAGCAGCAGCATGTACCCAACAACGCCAGATTTTTCAGAGGCAGACTAATCTGTGTATCACCGGCTTCACTTAGAGCCATGCCGATGACAATTTGTTACAAAAACTAAGGGATGTTATTGCAACGTGGCTTATCCTGCTTGGACTCTCCTGAGGATATGCCATTTTTTATAACGCCACCAATATTGTGAGAGCATTAAAGCTGTGTGAATTCCATCACATTCCCTGTTTTACTCACACAATCAACTTGGTGGTACAGAGCTTTTTGAAAAATGACAGGGACATGCAGGAGATGCTCTCTGTGGCCCTTAAAATTTCTGGACATTTCCGGCATTCTGCAACAGCATGTAGGAGATTGCAGCAACTACAAGAATAATTTGATTTGCCCTGCCAATAACTGAAGCAAGAGGTGCTAACAAGGTGAATTGCACCCTTTATATTCTTCAGAGGAAGGGGGTACAGCGAAAAGCCATCAGTCATAAGCTGGGTACACACTACACAGTTTTCAACCAATAATCGGCTAAATCAGCCGACATACGACCGCTCGTTCAAAAGTCGGGTCAGTGTGTACAGTGACACGATGGTCGAAAGTCTGCCCAAATGGACGATTGTCGCCTCATTTGGTTGGTCGTACCGTTTAATATTTTCGTTCCAATCTCGTTTCCGTTGTGTAGTGTGTATAAACTGCCGACGATCCACAACAGTGAGTATGAAAATACAGTCATTGCTCACGACAACATGGCTGTAAAAAGTCGCTAACGTGAGGTCCGCTTTTCCCTTTCTCGTCCTAAACATGGCTAGTGTGTATGCAGTCCATGGACCGAGCGATCGGAACATCGATCGCATGTAAAATCGCTCGGCATGAAAAGTTGGTCGAAATTGTATACCGAGCTTTATAGTTTGTTACTTTGTCCTGTTTCTGTGTCAGTTTGTTTAACCTTTTTAACATATTTCCAAAGGACAATTCCATCTTGCACTGTTTGACATTTTGGGCTTGGTCTATCAGCTTGTGTAGCAGTCAACAATTGAGGTTTCAGCAGTATTATTAGGTCGCTAATTCACATGGTGGACAGTATGATTAGGTAGACTATTCAAATGTGGACAGTATTATTATAGGGTTAGGGATATGGGCAAGGACAGTTCTAAGGACAGGAATAGGGAAAGGTTTAGGGATAGGGACAGGGATAGGGGTAGGGACAGGTATAGGGATAAGGACAGGGTTAGAGTTTGGGATAATACTGTCTACATTTGAATTGGCACACATGACATGAGGGAAGTGGGGAGGGCATATGCCCCATTATAACATATGTTCCCCTACTATCATTCCCTCATCATATAAGTGCCGGGGTGGGGGGGCAAGCACTGCTCTTGCACACAGGTGCGTGAAATTCATAAAACGCCACTGATGGGGACCCATCTGTTTGTGTAATGATAGAGGATGGGGATGACTGTGTCCATAGTGGATGAGGCTGCCCCTCTATGTCTGTCTGCAGTGTATAAAGTTACATATCACGGTAATAAAAGAAGAAACTTAGTAATTCTAGCTATACTGGAACTGGAATCATAGAATCATATGCAAATTCAAATAAAACAAGCAAGTAGCTAAAAATTAATCTAATCAAAAGGGAAATGCATATTAATAATGTTTGTTATAACAGGTTCTTTCTTTAGTGCAATAGGTGCGTTGGGTGGAGGGGATATGTGAGGGAATATTTTGCAATGCTTTAGTCTCCAAGGGGCTGTCATTAGACGTATGTGTTGCGTCTTATAGACTTTTTGGATCCCATGTCAGCTTTGGCCGGCCTCATGAACAATGTGCATCTCTTCACATGTAAATCCTGTATACTGTTCGGATGTTGCATGTGTGAAGGTGCTGGGCAGAGAGAGGACATGTGCAAAGGTGCTGGGCACAGCGGGGCATGTGTGTAGGTGCTGGGCAGAGAGAGTACATGTGCAAAGGTGCTGGGCACAGCGGGGCATGTATGAAGGTGCTGGGCAGAGGGTGGCATGTGTGAAGGTGCTGGGCAGAGGGTGGCAGGTGTGAAGGTGCTAGGCAGAGGGTGGCATGTATGAAGGTGCTGGGCAGAGGGTGGCATGTGTGAAGGTGCTAGGCAGAGGGTGGCATGTGTGAAGGTGCTGGGCAGAGGGTGGCATGTGTGAAGGTGCTGGGCAGAGGGTGGCATGTGTGAAGGTGCTAGGCAGAGGGTGGCATGTGTGAAGGTGCTGGGCAGAGGGTGGCATGTATGAAGGTGCTGGGCAGAGGGTGGCATGTGTGAAGGTGCTAGGCAGAGGGTGGCATGTATGAAGGTGCTGGGCAGAGGGTGGCATGTGTGAAGGTGCTAGGCAGAGGGTGGCATGTATGAAGGTGCTAGGCAGAGGGGGGGCATGTGTGAAGGTGCTGGGCAGAGGGAGGGCATGTGTGACTATAGCTACTAGACAGAGAGGGGGCATGTGTGACTATATCTGATGGGCAGAGAGAGGACATGTGTGACTATAGCTACTAGACAGAGAGGGGGCATGTGTGACTATATCTGCTGGGCAGAGAGAAAGGAGATGTATGAAGGTGTCGGGCAGAGAGAGGACATGTGTGAAGGTGCTGAGCAGAGAGAGGACATGTGTGACTATAGCTACTGGACAGAGAGGGGGCATGTGCGACAATAACTGCTGGACAGAGAGGGGGCATGTGTGACTATATCTGCTGGGCAGAGAGAGGACATGTGTGACTATATCTGCTGGGCAGAGAGAGGACATGTGTGACTATAGCTACTGGACAGAGAGGGGGCATGTGCGACAATATCTGCTGGACAGAGAGGGGGCATGTGTGACTATATCTGCTGGGCAGAGAGAGGACATGTGTGACTATAGCTACTAGACAGAGAGGGGGCATGTGTGACTATAGCTACTAGACAGAGAGGGGGCATGTGTGACTATATCTGCTGGGCAGAGAGAAAGGAGATGTATGAAGGTGTCGGGCAGAGAGAGGACATGTGTGAAGGTGCTGAGCAGAGAGAGGACATGTGTGACTATATCTGCTGGGCAGAGAGAGGACATGTGTGACTATAGCTACTGGACAGAGAGGGGGCATGTGCGACAATAACTGCTGGACAGAGAGGGGGCATGTGTGACTATATCTGCTGGGCAGAGAGAGGACATGTGTGACTATATCTGCTGGGCAGAGAGAGGACATGTGTGACTATAGCTACTGGACAGAGAGGGGGCATGTGCGACAATATCTGCTGGACAGAGAGGGGGCATGTGTGAAGGTGCTGAGCAGAGAGAGGACATGTGTGACTATAACTGCTGGGCAGAGAGATGACATGTGTGACTATAGCTACTGGACAGAGAGGGGGCATGTGTGACTATAGCTACTGGACAGAGAGGGGGCATGTGCGACAATAACTGCTGAGCAGAGAGGGAGCATGTGTGACTCTACGGCATCACATCTGCTATTCGCCAATCCCTTGTTACTGAGACAGATATTGATGGGTATGGGTTGTTTTCTTGAGATCTACAAATTCAGTCCCTGAAATCTGGGGTTCTAGTCAAATGTCCTTCTTAATCTCTCCCCTGGAAATGACAGTATGTACTGTACTTCTTCCCCTAAAACATATTATAAATACATACCAGTTTGGTTTCTCTTTTCTCTGACTCAATAGCTTACAGTTTCCAGACTTTGTTGATTAAACACAGGAAATATCATCAGAATAATGTATTATTTATTTTCAGTTGGCTCCTTCCTGAAATGATAACTGAGTAGGCGTCATACTCAGTTTGGCTTAAATCTAATTAATTGTTAATTAAATAGACTGTAGATTGCAGCCACTAAATACAATGCACGCAGTACTTTCATACTGTAGCTGGAAAATATATCACTAACATATCCTGGAACACTTTACTGTTGTACATTAATGTACATTACTGTAGTGACTTATTTCATATAATGGCGATATGTACACAAATATAGCAACCAATCACATTTGTTTTTATTTTGTAATCTGTATTAGAAAAATGACAGGCTCTGGCCACTGTAGATCATTGCTCACACTTGTTCACATTTGTTTGCATTTTTTGTTCACCTAAGTTAATTTTATCCTTTTTTTTAAACAAATAGGACTTTTTGTTGGTACCATAATAGTAAATATCTTTTTGATGTATAGGGGTTGATGCACACGCATAAATAAAACATACACATTCCATGATTCTTCCCTTAGCACTTTATAATGATAATATAGGTACTAAATATGTCATAAAATAGGTTTGGACTTTAGAGACATCCTAATTCTATGTTAGAGCATGTTAACGTGTCCTTACATTAAGGTCACTCTGTTAAAGCTGCAATGAGTCTTATAAGACCTAGGGGTAGATTTGTCAAACCTTCTAAAAAGTAAAAGTGTTGGTGTGGCTCATAGTAACCAATCAGATTCTAGCTATCATTCATTTAGTACATTCTAATAAATACCTAGAGGGGAAATCAATTGGCAGCGATACTGTAAAAAGTAACGCGGCCTGCGCACTATTATATTTATTATGGTAATAGTGCGCATAATTACCGTTAATATGGTCATTTCAACCATACTAACGGTAATGGGTTTACCGTGGAGGTATTCTGGGGGAAATTTAATTCCTCCCCTAGAATCTGATTGGTTGATATGGGCAACACCTCCACTTTTACTTTTAAGAAGACTTGATAATCTACTCCCCAGTCTCTCCATCCTGCAGGGAAACACTGATTATTACATCATCTTCATCATTAGCGTTACAGACAGCCCCTAGAAATGCCCCTGGAGGCACAGAATTGAGTGATCTCTACCCTTGTCTTTGTGCTTAGGAGGTTATCAGATGTACAGAAGGCAGGCGCGGGCTGGCAGGTTTCAGCCCGGGGGGCGCACAGGCGGCCGCATCACATGACACACGATGTGGTCGCGTCATTGATGACGTGGCCGCATCACGTTTCATTTTATGCGGTCGCCTGTGCGCTGACGCTGCCGCATCACATGTCGTGTGATGGGGCTGCCAGTTATTACGCTGAAATATTGCATCGGCGGGGGGAGGGGGGCTTGGGCGGCCGGCCTTAACAGTGGTTAGACCGAGCGGCCCCCTGCCCCCCGTCCCAGCCCGCCTCTGATAGAAGGTCACCCAATTGTTTTCTGCATGCAAGCTGGGTTTCTCCTAAATCGCTAATGATGTCAATCACAATCACTGTCCTATGTAAGGATGTAAAAATTACACTTTCATCCCCGCGGAGGAGGAGGAGGAGTGCAGACATAAATTTTACATCTGTGTTACTGGGAGTATTAAAGAGTGCTCTGTTTGTTTCAGCCTTAAGACATACGATATTTCCTTGATTTCATGGGAACAGACCTCACAGACAATATATTTCCGTATAAATAAAGACTAAATGAATATAATGCTCTAAATCCCTCACTCGTGGTTGGGGTCTAATACAGATGTATTTTAATTTATACATCATACAGTGAAAAGAGAATGTAAGTACTCAATGAAGGAGCATAGATCCACTAGAGCTTTGTCTCTGGAATATGAAAGGTTAAGGAAAAAGGTGAATGTGACATAAATAGACTGATATAATGCTTCCAGTTTTAAAATTCCGTTCTGAAATCTTGTGGTTATATCTCTACAACTTTTTTCATGGGTAAGAAGTTTTGTAACTGTGAAGAAGTGTTAAACATTCTGAGCACTATATTACCACAATAAAGTAGTTTTCTTTGTCCTATCATCACCTTGTTTCTATGCCTGGAGACTTTTCATCATTGCGAATTTATATGATATCTGTTTTAAGGGAAAGACCCCTTTCACTATAAGGTAAATACGCTGTCATAAGATCTCCCCCAGCTATTGCTGTAACAATTATTACTTTCGGTAGGAGAAAGTCTTTGTGACCTAATTTAACAAATAACACAAACAAAAAAATGTGCTTTCCGGTGATTTATTTAGCAATAATGAACATAAATGCAATTTCCTGTGTCAGGCGTAGGGATGATTAGTAAATCAATAGAGAGTAGTTTGAAGGGAACAGCTTTAGATAAACACAAGAAATGTGTTTTAGTTTGGATTAATGACACAGATATATCCTAAGATCCAAAGAGCTCTCAAAGACCCTCAGATGAAGGATTGTTGATGTTCATGTTTCTAGGAGGTTGACAAAGCAATTTCAAAGGGTTTCATGTTAATTATTTTACAGTACAATGGATTATTAACAAACGGAGAAGAATCCAGGAACCCCAAGTTTACATCAAACGTTCTACATCCATCTCCTTCCACAATCAATGTCAGTATATGTGAGTCATATAGAGTTTGAGCAACCTTAGTCAACATGGAGGTTTGGAAGGAGGAGGTGTCAGCTCTCAAAACAAATATAGTAAATGCACAAATGATATGTGCTAGAGATCACCTGGATATTAATAGATAATATTATCAATTATTTATATAGCACTGCTAATTCCGCAGTGCTGTACAGAGACTATTTGTCACACACATCAGTCCCTGCCCCATTGGAGCTTACAGTCTAAATTTTCTAACATACACACACACACACAGACTATGGTCAATTTGATAATAGCTAATTAACCTACAAGTATATTTTTGACATCTGGGAGGAAACAGGAGCACCCAGAGGAAACCTACACAAACACACGGGAGAACATACAAACTCCACACAGATAAGGCCATGGTCAGGAATCGAACACAGGACCACAGTGCTGTGAGGCAGAGGTGCTAACCATTAAGCCACTGTGCTGCCCTGACAATGGCTTATTTATAAAAACTGACACACAGAAATAGACTTTCTCCTGCTGTTAGGAATATTATTGACATTTTCAACTCTAACCAATAGAAGCCACTTGGTCTTGAACCTGCTCTTAATCAAGATGGTCAGTATTACTTCTGCTTCTGTTATCTGATTGTGCTAAAGTTGGACTTCCTGCTACTGTGTATGACCCTACTTATGTTTGAATACTTGTTTTTGGCTCACACCAAAATTTGTGTGTAAGCCTGATATATATCTGAATAAATGCTTTGTGTGAATATTTGCCTACTCTTCTAGAATGTCCGTGAGACTCCCAAAATCCAGGTAGGTCTCCCAGACTTTTGGGAGAACAGGGCATTCTCCCACATCTGCCCACTTTCTAGTGAAGTAGGCAGATTTGAAGCCTCCATGATGTGATTCCACTGGATTTGCATAATTTTGGCCAGCCCCCCATGGTAAAACAACGCGTTTGCATCATTGCCTCACGGGGTCGGTGCCAAAATGGTGCGATTCATCTAGCCCCGCCCCTGCACACCCACCTCCGACCCGGATCTCCTGCAGACCAACTTTAAAAAGTTGGGAAGTATGTTTGTGTGATTGCAGCTTATATATGAGTATCTGCAATTCTATACAACTGCTTTTGTATTGAATGTTCTTGAGAAACTTTCAGTATACTGGCTTTATTTAAAATTAGCTCAATTGGCAATTGGACTTCAGCTAAACTCATCAGTATTGTGACATTTGCACTCTGTATTAGTAGCATGGTAACTGAGAGCAATGGTGTCAAAAGAAAATCCACCTGGGCATGCATGATGTGTGGGTGGGATACACTGGTCTGTCTAAAAATGACTAAAACCCTACAAAAAAATATCTCACACTCACTCATTAAACACCAAGGGCTAGATTTACTAAGCTGCGGGTTTGAATAAGTGGGTATGTTGCCTATAGCAACCAATCAGATTCTAGCTTTCATTTATTTAGTACTTTCTACAAAATGACAGCTAGAATCTGATTGGTTGCTATAGGCAACATCCCCATTTTTTCAAACCCACAGCTTAGTAAATATAGCCCCAAGTACTGTCACCTCTAAGATTTAGTTCAAGGGCTAACACTCTTAGAAATTCTTCAGTTATTCTCTGACTTATAGCAAATTGCAATCACAACCTAATATAATCAGAGATACTGTAAATCAATGAATTCCCTGTATAAATGTAGTGTAATAAAAACCAAGCCTATTTGACACATTAATTATTTAACAACTCAAAGACAAAATGTTATTAAAATGAAAAAATCACAATGCTTATGGAATAAAAATGGTGATAACCTGACATACAGAAATATAAATGCAAGAGTTTTCTTAAAACAAATGAAGAAACAATCATAGCGCATTCACATAGAGTACTCCTATGCGTAATCTGCAGCCTGGGGAAGGCCAGTGTTAGGCCTCCTGCTAATGCAGAATCCTATAATGTAAGACTATAATGTGTCAGTGTGTGGGGGCCGGTGTAAGACTATAATATGTGAGTGTGTGGGGGCTGGTGTATGACTGTAATGTGTGAGTGTGTGGGGGTCAGTGTATGACTATAATGTGTGAGTGTGTGGGGGTCGGTGTATGACTATAATGTGTGAGTGTGAGGGGGGTCTTAATATAATGTGGGAGGTAGGCTATTAACCTAATGGTGAATTGCAGGTGGGGGCTAATTATTGGATGCTATTTTATTTGTAGGGCAATTGTGGGGCAATTTAATTTAATAGTGGGGCCTATCAATTTAAGATGGGGTGATTGGATTTTTAATTTAATGCTGGGGTGGTTTGGGAGCTATTAATTGAATGTGGGGCTGTTTGGGGAAAATGAGGTATATTTATTAAATGTGATTATGAGTTATTTAATGCCTGGGGTGGTTGTGGGAAATGGTTATATTTATTAGACGTAAATGCTATTTAATTTCTTGCTGGAGTTGTTTGGAGGGAGTGAAATAGGTTTATTTATTAAATGGGAATACTATTAATTTAATGTCAGAGCTAGTTGGAAGGAATTAGATGTATTTATCAAATGTGAATACTAGTATTTTAAAGTTGAGGCTGGAGGGAGGCCTAATTTTATAAAGTGGATGCTATATTGATTTAACAGCAGGGCTGGTTAGAGTTTTCTAAATTTCATGTACTCATTTTTTTTCCAAATAGGGCCCCCAACATTCCAGGATCCAGACAACCAGCAACTGATCTAAAGACACCAGCAGTCACAAATGGTGACAATGACCAAACAGGAGAGATCAGGACTGTCTGCCAACTGTCCTGAATTTGGTGGGTGACTGTCTCGCTTAGTCAGGATTTGGTCTGACTACAAGGACAGTTGGGAGATATGTCCTGCTTCACACTGTACTGCTTGTTAAGGCAGAACTGCGTGCACCTAACAGTAGTGCACACAGTATTGCCTGTGTATTTGTCGAAAATGTGTCTAATAGTCAAATTACATATATTAGGGTAATTGGAAATAGATTCTGCTTGTACTACGCAGTTGCTCCATAAATGCTCCATGAATGCACTTCACCATCACTTTAGGTAACCTTGCAGACACATCTTTTTGAACCAAAGAACCCGTGACTAATGTCAACTCACTTCCCGAATCCACCAGGGCCAAAACAGCATGCCTATTCACCAGGTCAGGCACTCAGAATGATGAAGGACTCCCCATGGAGGAAGACATAGCACAGCAACTAGGAAAGGTTGACCTCCGCCGAGCCATAGTACAGTCCATTGGTTCCTGTTGTTTTGGACATTCAGCACGGAAGTGCCCAGGTTTATTACATTAAAAACAGACAGGTGGAGAAACTTTTCTTACTGGCTCCACCAGCCATGGTGTCCACTTTGGCTTGAGCAATAGCTTTGAATTCTCCTCTATCACCATAGCAAGTTCCTCATAAGACTGTGAATCCGCTTGTAGCACCCATCTCTGTAAGCTCCTTTCCAGCCCACGGACACAATGTTCAATTGCAAGTATCTCCAACATGCGGCCAGGTGATTTGGTATTTGGCTGCAATTAACTCTTTATCACTTTAGAGAGATCAGCCATCTGTGAGCGAACCGATTTTCCTGTCATGGTAGCACTGAGCTCTCCCTGCTCAAGCCACACCTATTCTGGCCATGTTTTCAGCTTTTCAGCTTTTACTTCCTGATAGACAGCAGCTTGCTCATCAGATAAATAAACATAAGCACACTGAGCTTCATCGTTCAAACATGGTGCCAGCTTCTCCGCCCTGGTTCCTGGTGGCCATTTTAGTCTTGTGGCGACTTTCTCAAAGGCTAAGAGATATGCCTCCACATCATCTGAGGTGGTCATTTTCTGCAAGAGAGGCACCTCAAACACATCATGCACCTGTTTCACTTGTGCTAGCTCTTTGTGGAAGAACTTGGTATTCTCTATCTGGGCCTCTGCAACCTGGGCCTGCTGTGCTTGTTGTGTAGCAGCTACAGCTAGTAATGCCCCTTGCTGTTCCTGCTACCTAGTCGTCACATTCACCAGAGCCCTCAAAAGTTCCTCCATATTGCTATTTTGGTGTGAAGGAAAATGAAACTTTGCTTCCCTAAGCATAAGTTAAACAGACTTGTTTGTGGGAAAGGCTGTATATTACTTGTAGTTCACAACAACAATCAATCAATTTCATACACCTGCTTTGTGGTTAAGATTTGAATCACCTATAATCTCCATAGATTTGGAGCAAAGATTTCGTAATAAACAGCTTTACACATTTGCTTTGATCAGGGGAGGGCTGGCAAATTTTGGCCTGGGGCAAGATTCGATTCAGCAATCTATTTTAAAGGAAAAAAATGCAGGTGTCCCAGTGACACAGCACAAGGTAGCCCACAATGGGACCGGCTAGGGGGACAGGTGCCCCCCTGTCTCCCAGCCCAGCCTGCCCCTGGCTTTGATTAAGGTTTGTGTCACCTATAAATTCCTCACATTAGCAGCAAAGATTTTGTCAACAGTTTTACATATTTGCAAACAAACATTTGAAATAAGCAGGTTTTTTTTTTTTTTTCAGTACTTGCAATCAATAAATGCATTTGCCTTTGCCAATGTAGTCAGGAGGTTTTGCATAACTCACCACCCTGGATTTTTTGGCTTGGGGACAGTAATGATCTAGCTGTCTTTTGCACATCCCACTTCTAACACCACTTGGGAAAGCATGCAAACAGATGACTCCTCACACAGGTTTTTCTGAAACACTTTGACGTTTATTTTACTTGTCAGGATGGGTAAACAGTCTTCAGCAATCAAATGAAGCATTCACAACAATAAACATAATCCAATAGCCCTAAACACTGGATATCACAGTTAGGTCCCTAACTGGTCACTGGCCATTTGTTGGCACCAGTCTCTCACACACAGATGAAACACAGCTTTTTAAACTTCCTGTCAGTCCTTGCTCTGGCTGACTCCTTAATTCATTAGACCAGGTGCTCCACCTAGTCTCCTGCAGTGTGTGTGTGTGTGTGTGTGTGTGTGTGTGTATGCAGATTTAACCCTCTCTGCACCTTTAGGTTGTGATTTCCCAGGGAAACCACCACTCTTTCTTCAATTAGACGGTGGCAAAGTGTGTATATATATATATATATATATATATATATATATATATATATATATATATATATATATATATATATATATATATAATTATACTATATTATGTTATATAGATAGATAGATATATGATCTACACATAGTGGGCCTGATTCAAGTTACACACAAGTTGCATTTTATATAAGAGCATGGAACTTGAGCATAGTTACGCCTGTTTTCAAACCCAAGCAGGTCTCAAGATGCATTTCGATTTGAATCTGGGTGTAATATACTTTGCCTAAAATGTGCCGTATGTTAACAGACAGAACAGAGTGCAGTATACGCATGCATACGTACAATATAAGGTCATATCTGAACGCATGCAAAAAATGATATCATAAAATAAAAGAACAACACAAAACAGTATAATCATTAATAAAAATATGGGTAGCAAATGTAGAACTTCTGGCATCTTGTGACACTGACACCCCACGGCCATCAGACACCAACAGTTTCTTGCTTGAAATCAAACGGTGCTTTATTGTTCACATCAAAATTACATCATACATTCGTATCAGGATGACACCAGTAAGCAATGCCAAGTTGCCCACACCTCCTGGTACCCTTAATGCTAGCTATCACAGTCCAGCTCTCTATCCATTGGCTGACTTGTTCAGCATCAGTCACAGATACAACTGAAAAGACAGGCTTCTTCCTTTGGTCTAATTACCCCATTAGACCCTATCCTCCACATGAGTGTATTAAACCTAGGGTTCTTGGTCTGTAAGAGCTTAACCCTCTATGCAACTTACCCCTGCAAACTTTCCGGGACCTCACCTGTCCCTATGCAGGAGAGCTGTGGAAAATAGGCCTCTTAGCCACATAAATAAAAAATAAATAAATAAATTTATATATATATATATATATATATATATATTATTTTTTTTTACTTTAAATACATAAAGATGTTCTTACTATGTATTGTACATACAATGCATTTTTCAATCAAATGATTACATCTTCTATAGCACTCAGGCACTTCTGAATAAACAATCAAGGCTATGTGATAACAAACAGGACTGAAGCATACTTCAAAATACAATAAGCCTTTGTTTGCTTACACACACAGTGATTTACTGGATGCCATATTATCTAAAGCAACTTATTTTTTTAGAATTGATTAGGACCAAACTAATATATTATTTTCCTAATTATCCTGAATAGTCTATAATCATGACAGTTGTTACAGCAGACAATGGAGCAGACTACTGGATAGAAATCTGGTTTCTGTCTCGCACCCTTCCTATAATTGCACCACCTTAGATTAAACTCTCATCTCATCCCAACTCCATATGACTATTATTCAAATCAGAGACTATACAATATAATACTCTGTATACAATACAGAGAACTACTGACTGATGTAAAATGCACAGAGCATTAAAAAGACATCTATGCAATAGAATGGAGAGAGCATTCTAATAGCATCCGACAATACAGACCACATTCTTGGGACCAATATATAAATAAGAGCATTCTAGTAACATTTTTACAATACATAGAGCATTCTAGCGACCACTCTACAATACACAGGGCATCTTAATAAACAATATTCGCATTAACAAATTTGAGGTTTGTGCCTCTTTAAAAGCCAGTTAAATGGGAAATTGAGAGACATTGGCAAAAACATATTATTTTATTTTAGGCAGTGCATGCAAACACTATGACCAGACTGCACTGTACGTGCTGTCATTGTGATTCATAATTGCATCCAAGTAAGTACTAACACAGTCACAAATTTTCATGTAGATAAATATGTGCTATTTGCAAAATAGAAACACTGTCAACATATCGATTACATTCCAAGAAATCTCTGCACTCATAAGTACAGTGTGTGAATAATTTCAATCCTAGCATTCTCTTTAATGCTATCGAAATGGTTTTAAATAATGAAGGTCGGCAGTTCAAGACCAGCTCTCACTCAGCACCAAAAGCCGTGGAAACACTGACAATTAACCAGCAAAAATCTTTTATGGCTAAGATTGTGGCTTTTACAACATGTTCTACTGCACAGTGCGCTGTTCTTAAATATAGTAAATTGGTATTTTGACATTGCAGGAGAATGTAGGGATTTGAATTGTTAAATTTGGAAATGAATTCGCTAGGCAGACCAGATAACTTCCAAAGGTTTGTTTATTCCATCGACATGTGAATTACTCCAGATCCAAATCCCAATGCAAAAAATATATAAAACTATATTTGGTATGTTGTAGAGGATATACATTTTTCTATTTTGCTTGAATTTTCAGAACAGCTATGTGTATTTAGAAAAAAAATCAAAATACCATCACTTTGTGCCACAAATATCATATTATTCCTCTTTTTTACATTTGTGTCAGAGGGATGTTTGCTTTGTATCAAACAATTAAAAATTCTATATCAGGACACAGACAAACCTCCTCCGAAAAAAGTGACGTGGCTACATCACCAGGGGAGGGCTGGCAAATTTTAGCCCAGGGGGCAAGACTCAACTCAACAGCCTTTTTGGAACATTTTAAAGGAAAACAAAATGCTGGTGGCCCAGTGACCCAGCCCAAGGTAATCCACTATAGGACCGGCCCCCCTGGCCCCCAGCCCAGACTGCCCCTGTGGATTACGTTAGGGATGCGAGTACATCACAGTGGACTTGACCACGCCCCTGGGGTGTGTCTCGTTTTGCTGAAATGCGCCATCCAACCCCCCCCCCCCACACACAAAACACACTTGAATTGCCATACTCACCAAAGACCCTCTCTCTCTGGCAGGGGCAGGGGCAGGCTGGGCTGGGGGGCAGGGGGCCATATGCCCCCCTGGGCTGGTCCCTTAGAGGGCTATCTTGGGCTGGGTCAATGGGCCACCAGCACTCTTTGTCCTTTAAAATAGGCTGCTGAGTTGAGTCTTGCCCCCCAGGCTGAAGTTTGCCAGCCCTTCCCTGTTTTCTGGTGTGTGCAGCACTCACTCATTATAGTAAGGGGGGGCATACCTCCCAAATTCTGCTAGCCAAGACAAATGTGCAGATCACGAGACATCGGGCAGTTTCCTCAAATTGGGACTGTCCCACTGAAATGGGCATATAATAAGAGTTAGAGGGATCAACATGGCTAGGAGCGGCCACAGACATATCAGGGAAATATTTTGAAAGGGCTCCAACACCTCTAAGTACCTCCCCAGAACTTTGTATTTTATCTTGCCTTAGTGAACACCACCCAAGACTACATTTTAGTGGGAAGTGGAATCATGGTTCTTTTGCACCTCTCCTACCATTTCCGATGGAATCATAACTGTCAGCCCTGCACCCAAAGCCCTGCATCTATCTCCTCTGAATAACACCTTTGGTTATTTCAGTGTAGCATGATAATTAGTTTTACTACATCCATATTCCGAGCACATATATATTGGTTCATGTAATATGAGTATGCTTAAAACACCCTGATATGATGCATTTTTACAGACAATGAAGCCTAACTTGTGTGTGCCTGTAATTTAAAAGAAGAGAATACAATTATTTTCAAAACTATTATTTTTCAGATTATACGGAGCTCGCATATGTAGGTGGTACTATAGTTACCAGCTCAAGGTTTCCTAAGTCATAAGCATCACATGAAGAACAATCACGGGTATTATAAGCTGTTCTGTTATATTACGTTACAATATATATCTTCGTAGTACAATCACATTACTAGAGTGTTTAGGATCATGGCTATTGATCCTAAATTACCATACTAGATGACTAGATGGAAATCTATCTTTGGTTTGACGACTTAGAAGTGAAAAAGTGTTGCAAGTACATTGAGCAAAACATGAAATCAGGGCCGGCGCTACCATTAGGCAGCCTTAGGCAGCTGCCTAGGGTGCCGGCCTTTGGGGGGGCGGCACCTTGGCCGAGGAGACTGATTATGAAAAAAACCAATTATTAATTAGGTAATTTTAAGCGGGCGGCGAGATCGCCCAGGGCGGATCGTCAGCCCGCAATATAGTGCTCCTGCCTCCTGCTGCAGACCTAAGCGGTGCTGCACTGTAGCAGCATTTTCAAATGTGCCCGGGGCCTGGCAGCGCCGTGACGTCACGACACTGCCAGTGTAGAGAGCCGACAGGAGTCTGCCAGAAGTAAAGAGAGAGGAAAGAAGCAAGAAACAAGAGGCGGAAAAGAGAATGGAAGAAAAGTGAAGGCGAGTACAGAAAAGGGGGAGGGGTAGTGAAAGTATGGAACAGAGAAATGGAGGGGAGGGTGACAGAAGTATGCTGCAGAGAACCGAGGGGGGGGAGTGGATGCTACAGTAAAAGGGGGAAGAGGGAGAATGGATGCTACATAAAATGTGTGTGGTGGAGAATGGATACTATATAAAATGTGTGTGGTGGGGGGAGAATGGATGCTACAGAAAATGTGTGTGGTGGAGAATGGATGCTACATAAAATGTGTGTGGTGGGGGGAGAATGGATGCTACAGAAAATGTGTGTGTGTGTGTGTGGGGGGGAGAATGGATGCTACAGAAAATGTGTGTGTGTGTGGGGGGGGGGGGGAGAATGCATGCTACAGAAAGTGTGTGTGGGGGGGAATAATGAATGCTACAGAAAATGTGTGTGTGGGGGGAGAATGGATGCTACAGAAAATGTGTGTGTGGGGGGGGGAGAATGGATGCTACAGAAAGTGTGTGTGGGGGGGAATAATGAATGCTACAGAAAATGTGTGTGGTGGGGAGAGAATGGATGCTACAGAAAATGTGTGTGTGTGTGTGGGGGGGGGGGAATGGATGCTACAGAAAATGTGTGTGTGTGGGGGGGGGGGGGGAGAATGGATGCTACAGAAAATGGGGGGAGAATGGATGCTACAGAAAATGTGTGTGTGTGGGGGGGAGAATGCATGCTACAGAAAGTGTGTGTGGGGGGGAATAATGAATGCTACAGAAAATGTGTGTGGGGGGGAGAATGGATGCTACAGAAAATGGGGGGAGAATGGATGCTACAGAAAATGTGTGTGGGGGGGAATAATGAATGCTACAGAAAATGTGTGTGGGGGGGAGAATGGATGCTACAGAAAATGTGTGTGTGTGTGGGGGGGGGAGAATGGATGCTACAGAAAATGTGTGTGGGGGGGAGAATGGATGCTACAGAAAATGTGTGTGTGTGTGGGGGGGAGAATGGATGCTACAGAAAATGGGGGGAGAATGGATGCTACAGAAAATGGGGGGAGAATGGATGCTACAGAAAATGTGTGTGGGGGGGAGTAATGAATGCTACAGAAAATGTGTGTGGGGGGGAGAATGGATGCTACAGAAAATGTGTGTGTGTGTGGGGGGGGAGAATGGATGCTACAGAAAATGGGGGGAGAATGGATGCTACAGAAAATGGGGGGAGAATGGATGCTACAGAAAATGTGTGTGGGGGGGAGTAATGAATGCTACAGAAAATGTGTGTGTGTGTGGGGGGGGAGAATGGATGCTACAGAAAATGGGGGGAGAATGGATGCTACAGAAAATGTGTGTGTGTGGGGGGGGGGAGAATGCATGCTACAGAAAGTGTGTGTGGGGGGGAATAATGAATGCTACAGAAAATGTGTGTGGGGGGGAGAATGGATGCTACAGAAAATGTGTGTGGGGGGGGGGAGAATGGATGCTACAGAAAATGGGGGGAGAATGGATGCTACAGAAAATGTGTGTGGGGGGAATAATGAATGCTACAGAAAATGTGTGTGGGGGGGGGGAGAATGGATGCTACAGAAAATGTGTGTGTGGGGGGAGAATGGATGCTACAGAAAATGTGTGTGTGTGGGGGGGGGGAGAATGGATGCTACAGAAAGTGTGTGTGGGGGGGAATAATGAATGCTACAGAAAATGTGTGTGGGGGGGAGAATGGATGCTACAGAAAATGTGTGTGGGGGGGAGAATGGATGCTACAGAAAATGTGTGTGGGGGGGAATAATGAATGCTACAGAAAATGTGTGTGGGGGGGAGAATGGATGCTACAGAAAATGTGTGTGGGGGGGAATAATGAATGCTACAGAAAATGTGTGTGGTGGGGGGAGAATGGATGCTACAGAAAATGTGTGTGTGTGTGTGGGGGGGGGGAATGGATGCTACAGAAAATGTGTGTGTGTGGGGGGGGGAGAATGGATGCTACAGAAAATGGGGGGAGAATGGATGCTACAGAAAATGTGTGTGGGGGGGAATAATGAATGCTACAGAAAATGTGTGTGGGGGGGAGAATGGATGCTACAGAAAATGTGTGTGTGTGTGGGGGGGAGAATGGATGCTACAGAAAATGGGGGGAGAATGGATGCTACAGAAAATGGGGGGAGAATGGATGCTACAGAAAATGTGTGTGGGGGGGGAATAATGAATGCTACAGAAAATGTGTGTGTGGGGAGAATGGATGCTACAGAAAATGTGTGTGTGTGTGGGGGGGGAGAATGGATGCTACAGAAAATGGGGGGAGAATGGATGCTACAGAAAATGTGTGTGGGGGGGAGTAATGAATGCTACAGAAAATGTGTGTGGGGGGGAGAATGGATGCTACAGAAAATGTGTGTGTGTGTGTGGGGGGGAGAATGGATGCTACAGAAAATGGGGGGAGAATGGATGCTACAGAAAATGTGTGTGGGGGGGGAATAATGAATGCTACAGAAAATGTGTGTGGGGGGGGAGAATGGATGCTACAGAAAATGTGTGTGTGTGTGGGGGGGGAGAATGGATGCTACAGAAAATGGGGGGAGAATGGATGCTACAGAAAATGTGTGTGGGGGGGGAATAATGAATGCTACAGAAAATGTGTGTGTGGGGAGAATGGATGCTACAGAAAATGTGTGTGTGTGTGGGGGGGGGGAGAATGGATGCTACAGAAAATGGGGGGAGAATGGATGCTACAGAAAATGTGTGTGGGGGGGAGTAATGAATGCTACAGAAAATGTGTGTGGGGGGGAGAATGGATGCTACAGAAAATGTGTGTGTGTGTGTGGGGGGGAGAATGGATGCTACAGAAAATGGGGGGAGAATGGATGCTACAGAAAATGGGGGGAGAATGGATGCTACAGAAAATGTGTGTGTGGGGGGAGAATGGATGCTACAGAAAATGTGTGTGCGTGTGGGGGGGGAGAATGCATGCTACAGAAAATGTGTGTGGGGGGGAATAATGAATGCTACAGAAAATGTGTGTGTGGGGGGAGAATGGATGCTACAGAAAATGTGTGTGTGTGTGGGGGGGGGGAGAATGGATGCTACAGAAAGTGTGTGTGGGGGGGGAATAATGAATGCTACAGAAAATGTGTGTGTGGGGGGAGAATGGATGCTACAGAAAATGTGTGGGAACGGATGCTACAAAAAATGTGGGAGGGGGGGCTGGATGGTACAGAAAATTGGGGAGACCGGGAATTACACTTATAAATGTCAGAGACATTTTAGACTATGGAGTCTATGTACTAAAATAATGCCGTGACAAATTGCAGCTATGCAAGGGCATATGTGACATATGTGAGAACAGCTAGTGGGCAGATGGGCATGTGTGAGAGAAGTTGGTGGGCAGCGGGGTACATGTCAGTCTGTAACAGGTGAGTGATGTCAAGTTTTCTTTTTTTTGTTTGTTTTGTTCTGAAATCTGACATTTAGAGCCTCCCCTCTATATATCCTGTGTTTGCTCCTGGGCAGCAGTGAAGCCTGGACAGCATTCTGCGCCAGACATCAGTGCTGCGTCAGACATCTGAACTGCATCCTAGCCAGCCAAGAGAAGGTAAGAGTTATTGTTTTTATTTTAAAAATTCTGAGTGTGCTAGGGGCTGTGAAATAAAAAACATTTTTTTCTATTTGGGGGTGGGGGGCGGGGGGCGACAAGCTTAAGCTTTGCCTAGGGCGCCGAGCAACCTTGCACCGGCCCTGCATGAAATGCACGATATAGAGATTTTTGTAACTATGCAGTATATGCACTAGCGATATATGTCTGTTCTATATCTTGTCTCTGGAATGCTTTTCTTCTTAAATGTAATTATAATATGATTGTAAAATAAATCTGTTACCACCATTACTTACTTACAAGCTGCCTAGTTAGTGCAAAAATGTGCCCTATTTTGTCCACGCCTTAAAGTGCCCGGATTGCGTCTAACGTTTTGCTGGCCCTTGCATTGCTGGCTACCTGTGTTTTTGGCGCAATTCCCTTATTAAATCAACACTCATTAGTATTGATGACTAACTGCTCACTTGATTTTCAATTGAATATTAAAGAGCTCAGGAAACTAAGGGGAGAAAGTTCTTGTTTAATTAATGTGTCTCATTGGTTAGGTGCACACACAGCTTGCCATAGAAATTAACTTTATTTCACCACCTGTTGATAACCAACAGCCAGGATGTTTGTCTTAACTTTTGAGAATGTTGGAAGGTAAGTCCCACTCACGGAAGCTCTGCACAGCAGAGCAGTGGTGAGCAGGTGGAGCACGACCCTGCCATTGGTGCATTATGCAATGGAAAGGTGTCTTTACGGGAAAAGCTAGTAATGACTCCACCATGGTACAGCCACACTCCCCCATAACGTGGTCTGCTCCCCTCCCAAGGGTAGACATGCCCCCCACTTTTATTCCAAAACCTGAAATGTTGGGTCTGGCAATAAACATTTAACCTGTTTGCATATTTAATATGCTAGCCCTCTCAGAATAGAGAATGTCTACAAAAGTGCCTGGGCACCTGCTCTGTTAGCTCATTTAAATAAAAGGTGAGCACATTCACAGGGTAAGTGTAATCCAGCGAAACCAGCTGGCTCGCGGGACAGAGAGCAGTCAGATAATGACAACACAAGGTCAGAAAAGGTCATCATCCAGCCCGATCTTCCAGGCATCGCAATCGACGCTTAGAAGATCCTTGACAGATATTGATCATGATTAGTGTTTCTAGGGTCATACGCGCATTGTGATTTGTGGATAATTACATCTAAAACAATCTAATTGGCTTTGCCACCTATAGGCTTCTGAAAGGTCTTCAGGTTATCACTTTGTTGGACAGAATTGTATTTCACCCGCACATATTTTGTGGTTTATAAATAACCTTTAGTGTACAGGTGCTTTGGGAGGGGAACACATACTTCATGGGGCAGACGAGAAGAGAATGCAGTATGTAAGTGTAACCCCGTCACTGTGTGTAGTGTGGGGTGCAAAGATTATACAGTGCACCTCCTTCTCCAGCCCTGGCTAGCTGATAGGTATGGGTATAAATGACCAGGGGAACCCTGCACATGCAGGTATTTTACTACAAATTCTCTTTGTAAGTAGTGGGACACAGGCGATGTCACTTTGTGGTGCAGTGCAATAAAAGTCATAATAAGTTGGGTGCCAGACCATCTCCATCAATAATACTCCTCTTCCGCCAGCACGATAATCATAATTGTTGCAGCAATTAAGAAAAATATACAGCTCCTTACTCCAGCACAGTTCTTACACTGCCGGTGTGATCACAGTACATACCAGGTTCTCCTGGTCACAGTAGTTCCACAGCTACTCAAAGTTCAGACTGTGTTTCCAGTATACAAATACAGGAATCACAGTGTAGCTCTGACAATTTCTCTTTGTAACTCTCAGCTTAGGCTCTGACACGCTATCTGTACTGTACTTTCAGCTTGGACCTCTGACACTCTATCTGTAGTGTACTCTCAGCTTAGGCTCTGACACTCTATCTGCAGTGTACTCTCAGCTTAGGCTCTGACACTCTATCTGCAGTATACTCTCAGCTTAGGCTCTGACACTTTATCTGCAGTATACTTTCAGCTTAGGCTTTGACACTCTATCTGCAGTATACTCTCAGCTTAGGCTCTGACACTCTATCTGCAGTATACTCTCAGCTTAGGCTCTGACACTCTATTTGTAGTGTACTCTCAGCTTAGGCTCTGACACTCTATCTGTATTGTACTCTCAGCTTAGGCTCTGACACTCTATCTGTAGTGTACTCTCAGCTTAGGCTCTGACACTCTATCTGCAATATACTCTCAGCTTAGGCTCTGACACTCTATCTGTAGTGTACTCTCAGCTTAGGCTCTGACACTCTATCTGTAGTGTACTCTCAGCTTAGGCTCTGACACTCTATCTGTAGTGTACTCTCAGCTTAGGCTCTGACACTCTATCTGTAGTGTACTCTCAGCTTAGGCTCTGACATTCTATCTGTATTGTACTCTCAGCTTAGGCTCTGACACTCTATCTGTAGTGTACTCTCAGCTTAGGCTCTGACACTCTATCTGTAGTGTACTTTCAGCTTAGGCTCTGACACTTTATCTGCAGTGTACTCTCAGCTTAGGCTTTGACACTCTATCTGCAGTATACTCTCAGCTTAGGCTTTGACACTCTATCTGCAGTATACTCTCAGCTTAGGCTCTGACACTCTATCTGCAGTGTACTCTCAGCCTAGGCTCTGACACTCTATCTGTACTGTACTTTCAGCTTGGACCTCTGACACTTTATCTGCAGTATACTCTCAGCTTAGGCTTTGACACTCTATTTGCAGTGTACTCTCAGCTTAGACTCTGACACTCTATTTGCAGTGTACTCTCAGCTTAGACTCTGACACTCTATCTGCAGTGTACTCTCAGCTTAGGCTCTGACACTCTATCTGCAGTGTATGCATGCTGCCACTTGCAGTACTTCCACTTTTCTCCAGGGGTCTCTGCTCTGGGGACTCTCCCAGGCAAGGTTGGGGGAGCCTGGGACATCGCAGGACCCCCAACTATATCACATCACCTCTCTTCTCTCACTGTCCCCTCTCTATCTCTCAATTTTGCCCCCCCTCCCCTTTTTTACAGCTCCTCCCTCTCAGTCACAAGCAGACTTGGCTTGGTTGTCACCATAGCAACCAGTTTGAGTCCCTTCTCTTTCCACAAACAGCTAACTTGGCCCCCATGTGACCCCTGCATGTGTTGCTTCTTTCTCCTACTCCTCTCCAATCCACCCTTGCTGACAGAACCTCCTTCTTCTCACTCGAGCAAATTGGGGTGTGTGCACAGCAACCAGCCTAAGTCACTAGGGTATGTGATTCCTTAAAAACACCACTAGGGGGCATTACATAAGGGAAAACGTTCTGCAAGGAAGACACATATAGGAAAGGCACATACAAAGGATAAGCAGGAAGGAGGAAAGGCTAGAAGAAAGAATAGAACATACAGAAAGCTTTAAAGAGCTATAGAAGGACGAGAAGGGGAATATGGAAATGTCAGGGACAAAAGATGTAGGGCCTGAGTCATTAAGGATAGCAAAGTATAAAAAAGTGTAACTTTGCACCTGGGCAAAACCATGTTGCATTGGAGGGGGGGGGGGGTAAATTTAAAATGTGGGTAGAGATTTATAGTTGGGATTAGGCATGTACTAGATCAACTTTAAGTTTCAGTGTAAATATAAAGCTATCAAGTATTTGTGTGCTAGATGAAAAAACATCCAGTATTTAACTTATGTGCAAACTAATAAACTAATTTGCACCCCTTGCATTGTGACATGGGTTGTCCCGGAACATTTACTCCTTTTTTTGCCTTACTTTCCTTAATGACTCAGGCCCGAAGTGTTTATGTATAGGTTTTACTGTATGAAGTGTGAGAGTTTTAATTACCATAAATGTGCAAGAACATTGTTATGGATTAATATACTTCATGTGTTTAGTAGGAGAAATTTTGTTTTTGAATTTGATAAATGTCTCACTGTTTTGTAGAGAAGAGTGAATCACTCAAAATTCTAATTGTTTTAACAAGAGCGTTTGCAATTCTGTGAATGGATTCAGCGAGCTCTGGTTAAAAGTTGTTTGTTACAGTAATTTCCTGCACCCCAGAGCCATCTTCTTATTTTTCTGGTGTTAATGTGGGGATTAAAAGTAACTAGGGAGGATGTTTTTTTTATATCACAGATCTTCTTTATTAGTTTGTTAGGTTATAAAATATAACCTCAACTCGACTGGTGCAAGATTCCAGTCAAGTTGAGAAGCATGGGTATGTAACCAAGGTAGCTAGAATGAGAGAATTGATGGACCTAGGCAAAACCAGAAATTGAATCTATTCTTCATGCAGAACACCTACCGACAGCCGAATGGGGGATTTAATACAGGTAACGGACCCGCTGGTTCTGCGATTACCTTCCACCGCCGTGAGAGAGAGCAGCTATGGCAGAGGTAACATAGGTATCCGGCGTTGCATGGAAAGAGCAGAAGAAATACATTTTCCTGCAGTGCCAGAGTCCACAAAAGCCGATGTCTCATATGGGCCACTAGGAGGATCCAACTTGATTGTCATCAATAAGTGGGAATTAGGAGTAGAATAGGGAGCAAGTGATGTCCCTTTTACTGGCTAGGAGGAATTTTTCCTGGCCTCTTAGGACAAGAGTTGCGCAGGTGACCGGACTCTCCACAGTAGAGGCAAAAGTTTTGCTTGAACCGTCTCTCACACTCTTCAGGAGTGAGGCAAGAGCGGCTGATCTGCATGGGCTCCTCAGACGGTAGTTCCGGATTCTGAAAGCATGGTGCAAGCCGTTCAGTGGGTCTCCTAGACAAGGACCTTTCCTGGCTTTATTCCCTAATACAAAGAGAAATCAAAGAATCCAAGCCAGCTGGAAGTTCCCTGGAGACTAGTTCATCTTTAATCTGATCAGCGAGACCTTGCCAGAATGTGGCGATTAGAGCCTTGTTATTCCATTTAAGTTCTGATGCCAGGGTATAGAATTGTGCAGCATACTGCCTGACTGGTAGAGAGCCTTGGCGCAGGTTGAGGAGACTGGATGCAGCGGAGGAAACGTGGCCTGGCTCATCGAATTATTTCACGATGAATATTGCAGAGTTCCAAAGAAGCAAATCCTCCCGTTCCCAAAAGTGGGAAGCAAAGTGCCTGTCCACTCAACAGGGAAATGATAAAGGCTACTTTAGTGCGCTCAGAAGGAAAAGTAACTGAAAATGACCTCACCACACCCAGAAAATCCTCCCCTTTGCCCCTCATCTCCCCCAAAATTCCCCCCATGCCGCTCAGACCTCCCAGTTGCTCCAAATAGCCCCGCATTTGAGAAAGAGAGCATTTTAGAGAGCATTTGAGGGATATCAAAGTAGGTTTTGACAGCCATCATTTGTCACAACACTTCAAAGAAGCTCATGATTGCACCTATACCGGTGCTTCCTTTATTGGAATTAAAAAAAATTGCCAACAATTGGAGAGGAGGGAACCGTATACAAAAATTGAACAGGGAAGAAGCAAAAGTCAGACATAATCTGAAAACATTGACACCGAAAGGACTCAATGTTGAATTTGATCTATCAATATACTGAATATGTTGGAATCATGGAGCAATTAGATCTACAAGGATAACGCTGGTGCCCTTGAGTACAATTGATCACTTTACATCTATTGGTCAATAATTCCTTAGGTAGACACATGTGGGACACAGGAACTACGGTCTTACCATACTGGTTATGCCCAAAACCGTTCGGTCTTGAAAGCCAAGCAGGATGGAGCCAGGTAAGTAACAAGATAGGAGACTACCTGAGAACACCTGGTACGGTAGGAACTCTCTCTTCATGTGCACTAGGAAGACCATGTTTGGTGGTTGGTGGCTTTTGATCTATGGAACATCAGGATCTTCCGATTCCGGCACACATAGTGTCAATGCGAGCTATATATATTTATGTATATATATATATATATATATATATATATATATATATATATATATGTATAATCCCTGTCTATTACAGGTTAGTTTAGTCACCAAAAACTATAGTATACAGAGTACCAGCCCATTAGTCTTGAGAGTTGGCAATATTGGTATCATAAGGTTTATGATTGTGACATGAGTGATATTAATCAGATCTAGGCAATATAATATTATATGCAGGAGGAGGGGGCAGAATTATAAGGTAGTCTATTTACTTATTAAACTGTAATTGGTTATCCTTAGCAGAGTCTACGCATAACATGGAATATTCTAAAAAACTTTTTTAGGGGTTGTTATGTTTATACTGTTCAACACTATGAGATTTTGGCATTACATTGTTGATAAATACAGATATTTGGTATAATGGGTTCATGTAATACAGCTATAGTCGAATTATTTAATAAGGTTTTATTAATAAGCTCACTAGCCCAAGTGTACACATAGGATTGTATAACGATATCCAGCCAATCAGATGCAAACTGGCAAGTGGGAGCACTATATATACTGATATAGGACTCATCAGCTCACTCGAGAAAGTCCTTTTAGCGAACGAAACGCATTGGACCACGCCCTTTTGCCATTTTACTCACTTTACACGATCACTGGAAGTGACGTTTTCGGTCCACAGTGGAATGCATGAGTCTTCCCACTTCCTCAACGCCGAGCTCCGTCTTGCCGCTGTATACCTCCAGTCCAACCGAGGAATTGCTGGGTACCCTGCCATCAATATCGCACAGCAAGTATCCACATATATTTGAATGACCTTTTCTACCTAAATCATTACTGCTGGCACAATTGGGGACGGAAGTCCGTTGACTGCAAATATAAAAACACTGTTCAGAATCATACAGTGTAATCTCTATTCTTCTCTCAATGATGGAAATTGGTGTGATCTCTGCAGCATAGACATTAATTATTAATCTTTATTAGAATACCATTCGGTGAACTTTTGTATCAATCTCTGGGAACATACCTTGGATTTAGATTTGCTTGGTCATTTGCCTAGACACTTGGCTAGACTAATTATATTGTCAATTCTATCATTTTAGCTGCTTGTAGCCATTTTATATGTATATTTTTATATGTATAACTATATGTATATTTAAATGTGATTTTATGTGGATTATGCATGGTTTTTATGGCATTTATGTTATGATCTGCCTTGTTTCTTTGTGTGCATTTTTGTTATGATCTGCCCTGTTTCTTTGTGTGCATTTTACCCTGTGTTATAAATTTGCCTTGTTACCCTGTGTGCACATTACCCTGCAGTATCTGTGATTCTCCAGAGGAGCTGCTCTCCGGCCATTCCTTTATCAGGGGTTAAACTAGCACTGCTAGTTAATTATCCTCACCTGTCTGTGGCCTATATATGCCTGCTTATTCCTGAATCCTTTGCTGGTCATTGATGTTCCTAGCCTGCTCATGTGTCTTTCTGTTCCTGGATTACCTGCATGTTTCTGGCTGCTACTACAAACTGGTTTCAGTTAAGTCATCAGTTGAATTTCTTTATTATTTACCTGATTGTTTGCCAAGATCTGGAAATCCATTGTTCCATTCAGCCTGAACTGTTACTGTTTATTTTGCCTTACCTGGACTATACTTTTCTGCAATAAACAGTTTAAAACATTTATATCACGTGTCTAGCTCCATGGCTGTAATTAAGGAAGTGGTTTTGAACAGAACCCTAACAATTTAGGGCTGATGAGTATTTGGTTTGATATTTTTCAGGACTTGTTTGTATGGAAAAAGCCATGTTTTTATCAATAAATTATATTTGATTTTTTTATGATTACATTATCAGGCTGTCAGTATATCACTCATCTGGATGTATGGATTATTATAAGTTTTTCATTCATATATAAAAACTATATTATTGATGATTTATAACATTCTAGTATACCATTGTTAAGACAATACCATTAGCCAATGAGTGCCTAACCTTTATTGTATATTGTAATTTCTGAGGGATGGATACCCTTGGTTAGTGCAGCTCTTGCAACATTGGGAGTAGAGTGCAACCCCCCCCCCCTGTTTTTAAAATAGCCCCGCCTGTCCTCAGTATTCCCACATGTATTATAAAGTTCCCCACATGCCACTCAGACCACCCCATCTGCCCCTTACATGCCCAACAGACCTCACCACATGCCATCAGACATGACTGCACTTAGTTGTCATGGTGTGTACTTATTCTATTTTGTAAAGCAACTTTCTAGTCTAAATATAAATTCAGATTATTAAATCTTTAAATATTTATAACACAATTATTATTGAAAAGGAATTTCTAAACACAAGACACATAACTGCAAGTATGACTTAATTTATTCTTACTTTGACAGACATGGATATTTACACAAGTAATTTAATTTACACATCTGAAGTAGATATATGACCTTGTATCTACAGGTTGGGTTTTTCCAACTCCCAAAACCCCTCTCTATAATTTTGAACTTTTAACACCGGACAAAATGGGAATACAGATGTATGTAGTTGGTTTTTTTTTTATAATATATTGTTAAATATGTTAATATGGATCTGTATTCAAATCTTAACAGCTGTTTTCATTTAAACTCAATTAATTCCAGTTAAGGAGTCAGTATAGTGAGATTTGTATTTTCAAATTAAGATTTATATTTAGATTATATTTCTAAACTACCAGCAAATCTCTGCGTATATCTAATTAAGTATCTAAGAACCTTGATCAAATAAACTGTAAGTTTGATTATTGCTTTTCCAATTAATACTTATTCATACTGAAGATAATAACACTACACCATAAAAATAGAGTTAGAAGTTACGCCTAGGTCATATGTAATAATTAACATCCGTCTATATCTGACAAATTGTATAACAACTAGACAAGTTGTAACAATCTATTAGACATATATAACCATCTAATAAGTGTTTATATTCTTATAATCTCTACATATCATCCATGACTATGATTATCATAGGATGGTAATGACCAACAATTTATCATGTTTTAAATATACAGAATATACTAATAATTTAACTATCATAAGTAACATAATTCACCATTATAGCTAATTGTAAGAGTGCCAGGCTCTGTTATATACCGAAGTTAGAAGATCACCAGGGGGATCATAATCTCCTTTTTCCCCATTTTTAATCTATTGCACTACTTTCTATCTACACACAATTTTACCTATATTTTGCATTATCACAGCATTAGCATACCATTGATATTTATATCTTTATATTAATTAAATAAAAATTATTTTTAAGATTTCCAGACTACATATAATAAGCTTGAGAGTGAGTCTATATACTGGCATATAAACATGTGCCTAAATTGTTAGAACTCTCTCTTTTTTTTTCTTCGTTTATTTAGACTTTAAGTCTTGAAAGGAAAACCTCCAAGAAGATACAGTGCGGAATATGCCAACATTGCATTCTCAGAACCACAAAATTTGCAAGAAGCAAAATCCAGTGATGGGTGGGAATACTGGAAATCATCCGTAAATAAAGAAATTGCATCTTTAGAAAACGAAACCTGGACTGTTGTCAATAGACCAAGCCACCGTAAATAATTGTAAAAAAAGCTAAATACGAACGGATCGATTTTCCATTACAAAGTTCATCTTGTTGCAAAGAGATTTGCTCAAAGGTCCGGTATTGATTATGGGGAAATATTCTCACATGTGGTAAGGTACAATACACTTTGTTTAGTTATTGCCATATTTACGTTGAATGATTTATTGCTCTATCAGTTAGGTTTTGAACATATTTCCAGAAGGAAAAGTTTTAGTAATGAAATCTTTGTACAGATTGAAGCAAAGTGACCGGTGTTGGTACATCACACTTGACACTATGCTATTGGGCTTTGTATGTTTAGAGACTGACCACTGTCTATATCACAAAATAACATATGGAAAACTGTTTATCATTGTTGTATATATGGATGAATCTCGCCTTGACTACTGTAACCTCCTTCTCTGTGGCCTACCTGATTCTCGCCTTGACCCTCTTAAGTCTATCTTCAATGATGCTGCCCGCCTCATTTTTCTCTCCCGCCACTATACCTCTGCTTTCTCCCTCCAACAGTCACTACATTGGCTCCCCATGGCCTATAGAATTAAATTTAAACTCCTCACCCTCACCTTTAAGGCTCTTAATCAATGCTCCCCTCCCTACATCTCCAATCTCATCTCTACCTACCCTTCTAGCTGCCCCCTCCGCTCAGCCTGTGACCGCTGTCTCACTGCTTCACTGATCACCTCTTCTCACTTCCGTCTCCAGGACTTTGCCCCGGCTGCTCCCCAGCTGTGGAACGATATTCCACGTTCCATCAGGTTAGCATCTACTCTCAAAGGCTTCAAGCGTGCCCTTAAGACTCATTTCTTTACTCAAGTCTATCAGCCCTCCTCCTAACTCCCTTGTCCCTGCTCTCTCCCCCAGTTTGTACCACCCTATTTGTGTCTCCCCCTTTCCTTTAGGATGTAAGCTCTCATGAGCAGGGCCCTCTTCCCTTGTGTGCTCCTTCTACTACTCCATCACCCTCTGTACCTCTTGGCATGCTTCCCTAGCCCTGTTTTCTTAAGCTTTGGCCTACTTCTCGCTGATTTCTACCATCACTTTCACTCATTGTCCCAGTAATAATTTGATTTGCATTAACATGTTACCTGTGTCTGTGTATATATTTTTATTCTTGTTTTGTTATTTCTGTATCATGTTGTGTCATGTATGGCACTGCGGACCCTTTGTGGCGCCTTCTAAATTAAAGATAATAATAATAATTATTATTGCTGCTAGCAGGTCAGAGAAATCACATAGACACTATAAAAAGTATAGTTGTGAGAAAAATTCAGATTGAAAGGTTTAGGTCCTGCACATCACCTGTTGGGAATGAGAATTTCACAAAATCTGAATGATGGGACTGTCAGCATAGAGCAACAAAGCTACCTGCTTGGATTAGTAGCAGCTGTCAGCTGAGCAAGTAGGAAGCAGCCTACAGTTGCTCTTTTAAGAATTGAGTATATGGCTTTGACAGAACCAGCTAAATAAGCTTTAAGCTTTTTGGATTAAAGAGACTTTGGGGTAAACTTACTAATAATCGTGTTTGTTGGCGGTTTTAAACTGGTTTAGTGCTCCAAAACGCCAAATTTATTATAGGGCGGTTTGAGGCTGCGATGTAACAGGCTCAGTGATGTGTGGCAGATTGTAAACAGCTAACCTGTCCACGGTTTGGCCAAAACCACCATCAAAACCGCCAGGAAATAGACAGGTTTTTCTATACATGCTTCTGATTGGCTTGATAGTTCAAATAAGCTATTTTGGATATCTTGCCATTCAGAACATAGGAGGAGGCACTATTGATATATAAATTATTGGGGCAATCATTTTTTATTGATTAAGGGGCAAAATTAATTTATAATCAACTTATGTGGATACATTTTATTTTTCATTATATTAAAGGGGACAATACTATTATATCAAGGGGACACTATGTAGTGCCACATCTGTGTATCATAAATAACTAATACCCTCATTAGCAATCAAATAGTATTGCCTAATTAAATGTCCCCATAATATAATGAAAAATATAATTTACTGCATAAGTTAATAATAAATTAATTTTGCCCCTTAATCAATAAGTAATGATTGCCCTCATAATTTATATGTCAATGCTGCTTCCTCTTATGTTCTGAATGGCCAGATAGTGCAAACATCATGCAGTTTGAGCAATCTCGCCTCTCACAACCAGCTCTTTTGTTTTGGCCATTTGAATGGTGGTGGTTTTGCAAACCACATCTTAGTAAATCCAGCTGTTCGCATGTTCATCATTGTTAAAATTGGGATAGCGACATGTAAAGTAGTGGTTTTTAAAAACGTTCATTCTGAGTGGTTTAATGGCGATTTGACCTTTAGTAAATCCGGCAGCTCTAAAATTGCTGGAAAAACGTCTGAAAACTGTCATCAAACTTGACTTTTGTAAATCTAGTCCTTTGTGTGAACTACACCATCCAGGTAGAGTTGAGACTATCAAAATCAAATGTGACAAAAAAGGTGCCATTGAATTGTCAGCAAGTAGCAAGCATTATGACAGGTCTAAGCAAATTGCCATAAGAAATCATTTTGTACATGAACTTGTTGAGAAAAAGTCAGTTAGTGTAAGCTACATTGCAAGTGAGCAGAATGCAGCAGATATGCTTACTAAAGGATGTACAACACAATTGTTGATTGTATTTTGCGAAAAATGCAGTTTGGAATGTTATGAATATTGATACTTTTGCTGACATTATCTGTTGCATTAAAACAATGTTTTCGGTTAGATGAGAACTATGTGAAAGTTTAGTAATAGTCAATGCATGTGCTTTGTAACCAGAGACATCTCTAAGAGACTTCTCCTTCCAGTGCTATGTATACGCCTTCCTGTGCATTGTATATGTGTGCTGCATATGTGATATAGATAGCGGTACTGCATGGACTTGCAGTATATAGTGCCTTATCTAATACTACAAATAACCTGTTCCGCAAGGCTGCAGTTACATATCTCTGTATCCTATGCATCCAATAAACCAACAACCTGGATAAGTCGACAACGTGTGGACTAACATCCTTACTCACATTCTGCTGACCACTATTACAAGCAGGCATATACCAATAGTAAATACGTTACATGACCTAATAAGTTCCAGTTTTGGAAAAATCATATCCTTGCTACATCTATATATATATGTTTATATGTAACCAATTTAATTCCTGTGTATGCAAAAATACAAAGATTAAGCATATGAGTGTATCTAATTGATGTTTATTATTCCCAAAATGATATTTACAATTGTTTAATTCTGTGTTTGTGGTGAAGAAACAAATAATGTGTTCACCAATTTTTACTTGTCATGTCTGAGCAAAATAACTTGTTCTGAAACGGAGTGTAAATGATTTATGAGAACATCTTATCTTAGTCTTAGCTTAGTCATCATGTTACCTATAAATAAAGCTACGATAGCATCGCTCAACAGAACTGTCATTTTTTAAATTCTGCATAGCTTTCATCATATTATACATGGGTCTAAAAGCAACATATGCAATCTCCAAATGACAGCAACATTATATAATCTTCTTTCACCTAATATCCTCTGACATCGAAGGTGACTCACCATACAATTTGCAAATTCAAGTATTAAATATGGAAAAATGCCAGTAGCAAGGTGTAGTCACGTCACCATATGTATTAGCCTGCGATTTTAATTCAATCTTTGTCGATTTGTGATGATTTCTAAACACCTATCCTGCTGGTGGTTTAGCCAAATTCTCTGCAAAATAGCCGGAAATTCGAAAGAAATATGCTGCTTTTTTTAGACCTGCTTCTGATTGGCTAGATAGCACCAAAAACATGCTGTTAGATCTATCTGGCCATTCTTTTTTTTTTCAATAATGATTTTATTAAAGTTTTTCCTTTTTGGTTACATGGTACATACAAAAGACAAAGAAAAAAAACCCCCATACATTACAAGGGAGAAAAAATGAAGGGAATCAAGAGGAGGGGTATAGGATGCGGCAATACACATCAATACAAAGCAAGACCATGGAGCAGTACCACTCTCAGCATTTTACATCTTATACAATTTGTTCGAAAAACAACATAGGTAATATCCCTTTGGTTTTATTGAGGGGAGTTACATGGGGTTCCCCCAGAGACAGGCAGGACTGAGGATTTGGCTACATATCGATTCCATTCAAACCATATGATATGGGGACAGGAGGCAGAGGAGGAGTAAGGAACACCCAACGTTTCCATATCACAGCTTAACTTAACCTTAGAGATTATTTTACCTATGGAAGGCAGCGTAGCCGATTTCCAGGCTTGGGCAATCACCGCCCGGGTGGCTATAAAAATGTGGCCTATGACATATCGATCTCCAGATAACCTATCTGGCCATTCTTAACATAAATAGTATACCCCAATAAAATAACAAAAAAAAAAAAATCCCTTACAATAACATACATAAAATGTGGGCCACTAAGTTAATAATAAAATAATTTTGCCCCATAAGATAATTAATAATATTTTTTGCCCTCTAATCTAGAAATAATGATTACTCTCTTAATTAATACTTGTATTGTGCCTCCTGTTATGTTAAGAATGACCAGATAGCTCAAATTGCCAAGGTAATAGGAATAATACCACTGCACTGCCTCATAGGAAGCATATAGAGAGCCCTAGGTATAACTACAAGATAATAAAGATACCTTTACAGGTGAATAACTAACCCATGTAGAGAATAGAAGGAACTGTAGGTGACTGAGATACAGTGGCGGGCTGGTCCGGGGGGCAGGGGGGCATCGGCCCCCCGGGCCGCTCGGTCAGGCCGCTATTAGGGCCCGGGGTAGGCCGACCGGCCGCCCCCAGCTGCAAAATACAATGACATCAGATGCGGCCGCGTCAGCGCACAGGCGGCCGCATCACATGACAGGGGATGCGGCCGCGTCATCAATGACGCGGCCGCATCCCTTTTCATGAGATGCGGCCGCCTGTGTGCCCCCCGGCCCGCGTCTGCTGAGATATTAGAAGGTAAGATTGGTACTAAGAATCCAACGTATTTTATTTACTATTGTCAGGAGATTCAGATCTGAATAGGAATGGAAGAGTAAATACAATATATTAAATCAAAGTGAAATAACCCATCAATTCCAATCAAAGACAAAACAAGAACAAAAAGATTGTGGGTAACACAATTCAATTTTAGAATCACATACTTTTTATTCACTTTATCACATAAATATTTTGCTGCTTTTAATTTATTGAAATTTTATTTGTGATCATAAAAAAAAGTTATATTTTAACAAAATTTCTGAGTCACGTTCAAAACACAGAAGATTACATATGTACAAGGACTGTTTGTGCCCCAGATTTAGAATCAGCCTTCTCCTGTTTTTCTTCCTTAATTAATCTCAAATATGGCTGGTCGGTAGCACCTCTACTAGATCTATATTGATAAATTATTCAAGGTACTTATAGAAATACAAAACTGAATTAATACAAATATGAATATTGCATTAAAGAGTAACAGTCCTCTCAAATTATACGAGTGCGGCAATAATAGATTTATTCCTGCATCTCCATGCGTAAGGAGTTGTAAGCGTAAGAAGCGCTAAAATCTAAATGTGGACATATGAGTAAGTAGTTTTGGTATGCATGCACGGGACAAAAATGCATATGTGACCGAAAAAAATACAGATGTATGTCCCTTATATGTTTGCAACAGTAATGCAGTTGAGTCACTGCTAAAGTAGCCCTCCAATACAATTCTGTTCACCTCCCCTCAAAACATAATTTATATATAGGCAAACCAAACCGAGGGGGTTTCCTAGTGCCTGGAGACCCCCCTCCAAGTCTGGGGCACTGTATAATTGAGGTGGCTGGACCCTGCCCCCGCTTCACACGGCTCTGCTTGAAAAGGGAGAGCTGCATGCACCTAACAGTAGTGCACGCAGTATTGCCCATGTATATTATGGGGATGGGAAGAATTGGAGAGCAGCCAAGCACTCTCTAAAATTATAGCTACGCCCACATGCATGCTGGTCATGCCCACTGGCGGCATGGTGTGGAAACCCCCCCCCCTCTACAAATCCTGCGTTTGCCCCTGTTATAGGCCTAAACATTTCTTGTAAATGAGCATTTGCCTGCCTCAATATATCAACTAATTAATTTCAAATATGTCAGATTAAAGGGTAATTACTAAAAGATAATTGTAGAAGCATTGTTTAGCATTCACTGAAAATGTCAGATTTTCGGTTTTACTGATTAATACGGACATTCCGTATGTGGTAATAAAGTTCACAATCAGAACCGCTCAAGTATATTACAATGTCCATTGGTAAAATTGACTCTCATTTAAAAGGACTGTCCCCTTACAGAATTAAATGAAGAGCAACTGCAAGATCTTGATTCGGAAATGACAGTGGAGAAAATAATTGAGCCTATTTTAAAATATGAATAGCTCATTTGCCCGTCCTTTTCCTTCTGACTGCTGAAATAGTATAACTATAGTATGTAATAATTGATGTGCCAGTGTCCTGCAGTGCACAGACTAGTAATATAATCACTCCATCTATATTAAAAATGTCCTCACTACCGTTGTGGGAGAAAATTATACATAAAAAGTTAAAGAGAGCTTGTCACCAGGTCATCTCAGCTTTATTTTTTTTGTTTGACAAAATAGGGGCTCATTTAGTGGATACATGTGCACTCAGAATTTTCGTTGGGCAAAGACGCACTACAAAAGTGTATTTATGTTAATATTTCCAGTCTCAAGATGCATACAGATCAAAAACAGTAGCATGTGCGTCATTTGTAGATCAGGTATAACAAGTATGTATATTTGCGCCCCATGATAGCGTACAGAAAACTTAGAGATAGCATAGAGATTAACCTATTTGTAGGCAACATAATAATGTAATGAAGTTTCCTATACACGAGAGAATATTGTCTTCACAAACACTTATAAATGTGAAAGCCGCATGTTCTACAAAAAATGTAATTACATACAAATACAAAATACAAATTATATTACATACAAACATATGTTGTTTACCCTTTTAGAATCAAATTAGCAGCAATCTTCTTTTCTGCAGTAGTCCAAATAGAGATGTCAATTTAATCAGTCAAGTAGTGCAAATAGATAACTACAACGCTAATGATTTAAGCTGAAGAGGTAAATATGCTATCATCCAATCAGAAGCTAGACCCTTACTGTACTTACCAGTTTTCATTCCGCCTCTCCAGGTGTAAGGGGCCACAAGTCTAATATCTGCTCAAATTAAATATGGACATATTTTTCTATGCATATGGGTATTTTACTCACCACAAATGAACTTAAGCAACTCTAAATAAGTCAATGATTTAATATATAGAGGGAGTCACAAGGTCAGGGTGCAAATTCTGGGTTAAACGATGCACTTTCACAAGTAGCCATAAAAAGTCACAGGACTTCAATGTTCTGGCTAGAGATGCTTGGGCTCGGTTTTCTGAAAGCAAGCCCACCCGAACTTAGGGGATCCGAGTAGACCCGCGAGCCGGCTCGGCACTTTTGCACGTCCGCGGATCTGAATCAACGCAAAACATCATCGAAGCGTTGTCGGATCTCGCAGGTTTTGGATTACATAAGTACCTCCCTCCCCAAGAGATCCAGTGCCATTGCTCACACAGAAACAGGGGCAGCAGTGTTCTTGTCATTCTCCGGTCTCCAGTGCCATTGCTCAGTGCCATTGATCATGCAGAAACAGGAGGGGTAGCAGTGTTATTGTCACTTGACAAAAATTGACTGCAAATGACTAGAAATTAATGTTATTGTGGTTAATAATAATGTAGGAACAAAAAAAGAGCCAAATTATGTGATTTTAGAAAAACAATAGGGATTTTAGAAAAAAATAGGGATTCAAAACCAAAACCAAAGCCAGAACACACGAGGGCGGTTTTGCCATAAACAAAACCAAAACCAAAACACGAAGTTAATCCAGATCCAAAACCAAAGCCAAAACCAAAACACAGGGGTCAGTGAACATCTCTAGTTTTGGTACAAGTAGTCTTAGCTAGTTTTATTATAGATGAAAAGCAAAATAAAGCAACAAAGTGAATCATAGCCTTTACAGCTCTAACAAATACACTAGAGCAGACCTGGCCAACCTGTGGCTCCCCAGGTGTTGTGAAAGTACACGTCCCAGCATGCTTTGCTAGTAGATATCCAGCCAATAAACAGCAGGGTATTGAGAGAGAGCCTTGGGTTGGCTAGGGTTGCATTAGAGAATCCCTCTCTATGTGGGGAAAGACCTAATGTCCAACTCACAAACAAAAGAACAGATGTCCAGCTTAGCTAACTTATACCACTTTCTCATTGCCATTGCCGTCCCTGCAATATCCCGGGTTTTTCAAGCCAGGATTTTGCTGAGTCACAGAGCATCCCAGCTCAGAGACCCAGTTCACACTGCACCTTGGACCCAGGAATTTCCCGGGTTGACCCCCTTCATACTGAACCCAGTTCTGCCCTGTCAATAAGTGTCAGTGATCACAAGAGGGGCACTGATTGGCTGAAAATGATGAGGTCATTTAAAGGGGCAGCACCACTCTTTCTGCGGCTGCGATTATGCACTTTTGAGTATTGTTTTAAAAGTGACATTAATTTACCACCTGCTGCTGGCTGCACTTTATCCCAGGCTCTGTTAGTATTTTGGCTACATTATACTACACTGTTGCATCCTTTACAGTGTCATGCTTTCTCCTATTTCTCTTCTCTGCAGCATTAAAATGATGTCATCCTCCAGCACATACTTGCCAACTCTCCCTGAATGTCAGGGAGACTTCCTGAAATAGGGGTGATCTCCCTCACTCCCTGCAGAGTTTGGCATTCTCCCTGATGCTGAGCCAGTACAAGACGTGGTTGGCTTCGCCATCTGTGGCATGATGACACAGTTCAGAAATTGTGTCCTATGTCCATGTATTGATGCCTATGGAGGTGACTCTTTTCATGGAGACCAAAATTTAATCAAAGACTGACAAGTAAGACAACATGACTTCAGTAATGGAGACAGAGATGTAAAAGACATTTCAGTCTCTAGAGATTCATTAGCTGCTTTTCTTTAACGCACAGTTGTCTACTCTCCCGGAATGTCCGGGAGACTCCTGCATTTTTGGGATACCTCCCAGGAGAGCAGGGCAACCTCCCAATTCTCACCCCCGTAATAGATAAGTGGTGGGGGTGGGGCTTAATTATGCAAATATTGTGCCATCTTAGCCCCGCCCCTGCTGTAATTGGCGAAAATTGTGACAATCATTTAGGGGGCGGGGCCAAAATGATGCGATTCGTCATGCCCCGTCCCCACACGCCTACCTCCCCCAGGTTCTTCCTGAAGCCAGGGACGGCAGGCAACCAGGGACTGATACGGGAATAACCCTCCAAAAGGCCCGGGTCTAATTCCCGGGTCATAATCCTGGGATTTTGCACTGACCCCCTTTCACACTGAGCCTCGATCCGGGTCGTTGGAACTCACCCCGACAAAAACCCGGGTTTTATAGGAGGTGTGAATGGGGTATTACAGACAAATAGCAGCTTTCTCTCTCCCAATGGAGGATTTCAGCTTCTTTACCCAGGTGATAAAACAGACTGACTGAGAAATCTGACAGATTTTTAAAGTGCAAATTGCAGGTGCAACAGTTAATTAGCCTGCTGTCTCCCTGGTCTCACTGGTATCTTATACCTCTATTTAAATAAAAAAGTAGAACTGAGAAATTTGTTTTGCTGCAACAAAGTTTTACAAAATATGGGATTTCAATGTTTGGTAGCAAAGTTGCATTTTCACTAATGTTGGCGTTCATCCATCCATCTCCGTAAGTGAATGCAGTTGAGAGTGGGGATACAGGAAAATATCGCTACAGGCAGTAGACTATGCTAAGAACTTGGATTTACTATGTAAATTGGGTCTTGCGTAGAAACAAATGATTTAACAATCTGACACAGATATAACAAGAAATGCATCACAGATATTTTTTAGTGCCCATAATTACTTTATAATTCCATGATTAAGTAATTAGAGCAGACTTGTTTCAATGTTAATTCAGTCCCCTTAGCAATTTTAGTCACTCTGCATCAAATCTAAGCCTAGAAAATAAACAACGGCACATTTGAGCTGCGCGCTCAGAGTCATTTTGTCGTTACTTTGTGCCATTTCATCACAAGTCCTATTTTGCTGCAGAATAACATATTTAGCAGTTGATTAAGAAAAAATATCACTGCCCTTGCAATGAATCATTATTTACCTGGATCTGAATCCATTTCTGCCAAAGTAGTATGAAAACAATTTCAATAGTATGTTCCATGAAGAATTAAGGAAACCAAGAACAGTTACTGAATCTTATCACTAAAGCCGACCACACATGGCGGATCCTGTCGCTCGCATCATTATGATGAGGCTTACTAACTAGTATTTGTGGGAGGATGAGAAGGGACCTCAGGGAAGGGAACAATGGATATGCATACCAAACATCTAGCTGGAGATTTTTTTTGTCCCCCGCTCTTTGAATGCACAGGACAGCCCAGTAGCAGGTTAATAAAGTGATCCAACACTGCAATTTTCCCCAGAAGCACATTAATTAGTCTAGACTGGTTAGCACAAGGATGGCTTTAAATATTGCCCTTATGGGAGCTGCAGGCACATAAAGCATTGTACACAAAATCCCTCTGTACATGTCCAGAACCAGGTAATATGTCCTATGCTATTTCCCCAGTAGTTTGCACACATTCATTCATCAAGGAATTTAAATGCTGATGAGTATTTTGCGTTAAATTGCTCTGGCCATGCCCAGATACTAACTACACACAGGGCCGGATTAAAGGAATGGAGGCTCCTGGGCTAAGGAGGCCTCCATTCCCCCGTGAGGGCCCCCCCGTGAGCCACCCACCACTTCCCCCGACCCCAAGCGCTTACCTCTTTCTGCTGTCCTGTCACTGTAGTCTTTCCGAGGCACGCTGTCAGCTCCTTACTGAGGAGATCTTGTGAGAGTGAGACTCACGAGATCTCCTCAGTAAGGAGATTAGAGCACCGTGGAAGGACTACAGTGACAGTGCTCAGCAGCATTGATCGGGCTGGGGGTGCCCCCGCCCTCGCAAAGATCAATAACGCCGCTGAGCACTGTCAAGGGCCCCCTGGATGCCCGAGGCCCCTGGGCTGTAGCCCAGTTAGACCTCGGGTTAATCCGGCCCTGAGTACACACCAGAGAACGCAAGTGTATGCAATCAGTCTTCAAATGACAGTTACATCAGTCTACGATTTCATGGGTGGAACAGGGAGGGAGCTGGGCGAATGCACGTAGTCAGTTTACAGTAAGGATGTGCCAAGCTCCAGTACACACAGCAGCGCCTGATTCAAGCTTTTGACATCTCTAAGGTAGGTGTTTTTCTGTCGTATCACTTGCACCAGCCACAGGTCTGCTGTAAGTGCTGATTACTAGTGATGTCGGTCGCGCATGTGTTTGCAAACAGGAGCAAATTGAAAGTGCATTGTATGTGCAATAGACATTAGTAATACCCTTATAAATATATTTCATGGGGAAAATAGCATTTTTCTTACATGTTTTTTCATTAATGACTATATTAGCTTATTAACAGGTGGCAATCATTGTGTTTTTTTCTGTTTGTTCTTTTAGGACTCTATATTCCACATATGTATTGGATGTATCCTGCAGTGTATGGTCTGTCAGAGCAGAGTGCACCTAGACCCGTATTGAACAAGAGTCGTTTCTTCAAATCCACTTCCAGTTGACTATGATGTACATGTCAGAATTCTGTGCATTTAAAAAAGAAAATACAATGTACGTTTAGCGTGCCTTAAAGAATCAGCTCATTGTGTTCTCCTTTGAATGTCAGAAGAGAAAGCCGTTGTGTGGTAGGTGCCTTAGTGTAATTATAATTTGACGAATTAGTCATACTGTAGATAATAGTATTTTGTCAGCCTCCTCCTGTGATTTGATTTACATAATAGCTAAAATAAATTGCAGATTTATCTGAAACAACTGCAGTAATATTTAACTCCTTCTTTACTGAATTTATACATTTCAATCGTGTATGCTCTTTTAAATAGTTTCCAAAATTTGCAATGTGCAATCTATCCATCAGATTCTATAATTAAAACTCTAGTCGTCTGCAATTTTATAATATATGTCATAAAGGTATCCGCATGAGGTCTATTAGGCTAGAAATTGCAGCAAATTCCATTTCGAAACTTGAGAAATAATTTTTTCCTTTGTCTTGTGCTGTCTTTTATTCTCTCATCCTCTACCTGTCTTCCCGAATGCTCAGTACATCTGACATCAGTATCACAATGATGGCTGTGGGGTAATATCTCTGTTGAGGCAATGTTACAATTATTTTGGCGGTGGTGTGCATAGCAAGGTGGTAAAAATGATATGCTGGGAATTGGTCTGAAATGTTAAAGTTCTCAGGTCACCACGAATCAAAATTTTCTGATTCTGATATGTATAAAAAAACTATAAATATTGTGACACGAGCTCCCTTCCGATGATGCACACATGACAACTTCCTGATTTTACTTTACAGTTTTACTCTCAGAATGGCAAACTAGTTCACATCACAATATTCCACACCATTTCCTGCAACCCTGATACTAAGTTTAACAGAGACCAACTTCCTAGTCAACGGCCAACTTGTTCGGCATTGGTTTTCCTGTATAATGGACAACTCAGGCGTAAATATTTTACACTCTTATCATAGTACAGAACGTCCTTTTTTTACCCAAATATCGCCCCTCTGCACAGTTCACACAAAGCATATATTCATTATCTTCAACAATCTACTGACCGTACACCAACATTACTGTGTGACTGGATCATATAGCCACACTAAGCAGTTTTTCCCATTGCAATCTGGCTGAACCAATATAATTTTTTTTGTACATGTAATGAGCCGTCTGGTTGCTGAGCAGCCAGGTCATTACCTTCTGCTGAGAGTATCGCTCTCTATTTCCATCCCAGCTGGTTGCCAGCATGGCCGGATTAAGGGGGGGGCACAGGGGGCACGTGCCCCGGGCCCCCCTCTCTCTGAGGGCCCCCCGCCGCCGGCCACACGCTGATCGGATCACCTGTCAGTGATCCGATTCTAGTGCTTCTGCGGTTGTGGGCCCCCCGCCTGACGCAGGCATACCGCCACGCCCCCCGCCCCCACAAAATTTGACAGCTGGCCTGATGTACAGCAGCCGCGGTGCTGATGTACATCAGGCCATTCCATGATGGCCGAAATTAAGCTGCTGCGCATGTGCAGCAGCTCCTCCCATACCAAAAGAGGTTACAGCGCTAAACATGGCTTCCAGAATCACACTTTCACTTGGAGTATGGTACAAGCAAGCAGGAGGAAAAAAGAAGGTCAGCAAAAGGTAAACATCCTTCTTTTCTGCATCTAAACCCAGTGCCCAAAACTTACACTGGTTAAAGTCAGATATATCAATATTTTTAGCACATTCAATTTTAAAGAAGTATTTATTATTACTTCTTTACAGCCAATTTTACTTAATATTGTTGCTTATTAAACTCAAAACTGTCATTTTAGTTATGTTACAGAAGTTTATAAAGTTTCGGTATGACAGTAGTTCAATACAAATGCCCCATGTTACGACTTAATGGACTCATACTCCATGAGAAGTGACAAAGACTGGTAAATCAATGTATGTATGTATATATGTGTGTGTATATGTATATATGTGTGTGTATATGCATGTATATATGTGTGTGTATATGTATGTATATATGTGTGTGTGTATATGTATATATGTGTGTGTATATGTATATATGTGTGTGTGTGTATGTGTGTATATATATATATATATATATATATATATATTTGCTTGAGTAATCACTTTAATAATTATTAATAAAATAGAGGTTCCTATAACTTATAAGTTTTAGGATCCTCTATTTTATTAATCATTTTATATATATATATATATATATATATGTATATGTGTGTAGTCTAATTAAACCTTTACTATTTAATAGAAGAGGCAGGCATCAATAATTACTTTAATAATTACTAATAAAATAGAGGATCCCATAACATAGCTGTTGTGTGTGTGTGTGTGTATATATATATAATATAATATGTATATATATATATATATATATATATATATATATATATATATATACACACACATATATAGCAATGATGCCGCACATTAAAAAGAAAGAAACAGTGATAACATGGCAATAATTTTGATATATATATATATATATATTACTTAAAACTGATGTCATTTTATCAGTGTTTCTTTTTTTTTTTAATGTGCAGTATCAATGCTATTTTCTGGGATGGGGAGCTGGGGGGCATATGCCCGTTGGGCCGGGCAGAGAAAAGACTATTTTGGTCCGGTCCCTGCACTGGCCCAAGTCTCTATTACTTGGTGGCTGGCCCCTCCTCTGAGACCAGCCACCTTCTATCATTGGCATTGGATTCTTATGATCCATCCTCCCCTTCCCCTATGTGTGGCCTGCTGTTGGTGTCACATGGGACGAACACCACGTGACAGGTGCCGTCCCATTTGTGAAGAGAAACAAGGTCATACAGTGAGCGGATAGAGCAAAGTTATTGGGGGTAGTATGTTAATATAATGTGTTTGTGAGGGCGTAGTATGTTAATATAATGTGTGTGAGGGAGGTAGTATGTTAATATTATGTGTGTGAGGGGGGTAGTATGTTAATATAATGTGTGTGTGAGGGGGGGTAGTATGTTAATATAATGTGTGTGTGAGGGGGGGTAGTATGTTAATATAATGTGTGTGTGAGGGGGGGTAGTATGTTAATATAATGTGTGTGTGAGGGGGGTAGTATGTTAATATAATGTGTGTGTGTGAGGGGGGTAGTATGTTAATATAATGTGTGAGGGAAGGGGGGTTCTTAATTTAATCTTGAATTGCAGGTGGATGCTATTTATTTAATGGGTGCTATTTTATTTGTGGGGTGATGGTGGGGCCATTTAATTTAATAGTGGGGGCTATCAATTTAAGATGGGGTAATTGGACCTTTAAATTTAATGCTGGGGTGGTTTGGAAGCTCATAAATGAATGTCGGGCTGTTTGGGGAAAATTAGACTTTATTAAATGTGAAATATGAATTATTTAATGCCAGGATGGTTGTGGAAAATGGTTATATTTTTTAAACGTAAATGCCATTTAATTTATTGCTGGGGCTGTTTCGAGGGAGGAAAATATTTTTATATATTAAATGGGAATACTATTGATTTAATGCTGGGGCTGGTTGGAATTTTCTAAATTTCATGTACCCATGTTTTTTTCCAAATAGGGCCCCCAACTTTCCAGGATCCAGGCAAGCAGCAACTAGAGAAACTAGCAGCCACAGGTGGTGAGAGTGACAAGAACAGGTAGGAGAGAGCAGGACAGTCTGCCAACTGTCCTGAATCTAGTCGGGCAGTCCTGAATTTGGGTGACTGTCTTGTGTAGTCAGGATTGGGTCCGACAACAAGGACAGTTGGGAGGTATGTCCCCCTCCACACTGTACTGCTCATAAAGGCAGAGCTGCGTGCACCTAACCGTAGTGCACACTGCATTGCCTGTGTATTTGTCTAAAATGATAACCATGTTACATCATAGGGGCCCCCCTGCCTAAAGTGCCCCGGGCCCCCCAGAGCCTTAATCCAGCTCTGGTTGCCAGGATGCTGTTGCTCTATTACATGATCAAATTAGCCTATTAGCCTGAGGGAGCATTCTGATTGGTTCTCATTACCTTAAATAACAGGGAGGACTTAGCCTCACTGCCGGTGATAGCATTTGGGCCCTGCCATTCATATAGCCTGCTGTTTTGTTAAAGACACTACCTACTGATTACTTGTTGCCTGACCTTTTGCCTGTCCCTGGGTATTCTGTCTGCTGCCCACCTTAGAGCCATGGCTTGTATCTGGACCTCCTTGGTTGCTGCCCGCCCTGACCTTTGGCTTATCTCCGCTTATCCCTGCCAGTACCTGCCCTCAACCATTTGCTTCTCTCTGGTTTATCATTGCATACCGCCTTGTGTACTACTACTCCCAGTCTTTATTTATTGGTGCATGCTGGCACCTGTAGAGCACACATATTGGTGCATGCTGGCACCTGTAGAGCACACATATTGGTGCACGCTGGCACCTGTAGAGCACACATATTTTTGCATGCTGGCACCTGTAGAGCACACATATTGGTGCACGTTGGCACCTGTAGAGCACACATATTGGTGCATGCTGGCACCTGTAGAGCATACATATTGGTGCAAGTGAACACTAAATTTTACCTCACAATATCCGCAACTGTGACAAAATATCCCCATCCTATTCAAATACTTGTAGACATTGTCTATGTCTCTATTATATCAACACTACACATATTGTTTCCCTGTACAATTTATTACAATATTATACCAGCACTCTTTATAGTATGTTGCACTGGAATCTATGTTTCCTATTACTTCATCTGATTTTCATGTTTTTATATTTATACTCAGTTATTGTTGCTAGTCAATAACTATCACCACTTATTTTGTCCCTGACCAATCCACCATCAATACTTTCCAGTATCTCTCTACCATTGCATACTTCCACCATCCCTGTGATATATGTACTATTCTCCAATATCATTAATAACACATCAAGCTAATATTTTAGCTAATTATATTAGAGCTATAGACTGAAACTCAAACTCACTATCACCCACTAAAATCCTATTCCCCATACCTACCTATCCATGACCACCGCCCACTTATTTTTATCCCCATCCAATCTCTCGAACCCTAAATATTGCTTTTCTTGCTATTATGCCCAAATTCTCTCTCTTAATACATGAGAACCTTAATCTAGAGATATTTCCTAACAACAATCCCTTGTACACCCCATAGCACTTCACTCATGGATCAGCATACTACCATGCTTTGGGCAACACGGTGGCTAAGTGGTTAGCACTTCTGCCTTACAGCACTGGGGTCATGAGTTAAATTCCCGACCATGGCCTTATCTGTGTGGAGTTTTTATTTTCTCCCCGTGTTTGCGTGGGTTTCCTCTGGGTTCTCTGGTTTCCTCCTACACTCCAAAAACATACTAGTAGGTTAATTGGCTGCTATGAAATTAACCTGGGTCTCTCTCTATGTCTGTCTGTGTGTGTGTGTTAGGAAATTTTTTTAGACTGTAAGCTCCAATGGGGCAGGGATTGAGTTCTCTGTACAGCACTGTGAAATTAGTGGCGCTATATAAATAAATGGTGATGATAATGATGATGATGCTGCTTTCGTATACTTAATCTACGAACATCGTCTGTATCTATCATCTGCAGACCATAGCTCCTGTACTACAACCACTGACAAGCAGTGTATTCCTTCATCTCTAGGTTAACTAGACGAAGGAACCCGTGTTAGCAGTGAACACACACACACACACACACACACTCTTCCTCTCTAGTCAAGCACAATAATGTACCTATAAGTAAACTGCATGTAGTTTTGGACTAAACCAAATTTGATGTAGGGGTTTACAAACTGCCACACAACATTTAATGATGGTGGTTTGCAAACAATAAACCACCCCTTTGTAAATTTATTACTGTGTTTCCCCCCCCCCCCCCCCCCCCCATCGAAATCGCTGTGGAATATGCTTGTGCTGGATAAAATTTTTTTAATAATTATAATAATCCTTAGCTAAGTATATAGTGCCATTAAATCAACAACTACTAGTCCATTTTAAAGTGTTTAGTTTTCTTTTTACTTCCAACTTGAAATACAGTAATTGTATATGAAACAGGTTATTATATTTAAATGCAATTCTGTCAGATGACAGGTTACTCATCTTCATTTCTAAAAATAAACTGAAACTTATACTTTCAGTTGTCAACTTGTTTATTGCAAATTCTAATTACTACTTTGGGTGTGTGTCTATGTCACAAGAATGCGATGATTTTCTGTGGGAACCATACAGTCCTACCAGTAGTGCAGAAGGAAAGTGTGTGTGTGTGTGTGTGTGTGTGCGTGTGTATAGAGAGAGGGGGAGAGAGAGAGACGTAAGTAGAAATTTTAGTGAGAGAGTACATTGGCTACTTCTTTGTGGGAGTGACAGTAAACGCTGTCCTGAAGCTAGCTATATGGAGATATGCCCTTTACAGTCATTAGACCACCCTCTTACCCCACGGTTCCCAAAGTGTGCACCGCAGCTCCCAGGGGTGCTGCGGCGCTGTCACAGGGGTGCCGTGGCCAGGAAGAAAAAACCCAAAAAACAAACAATAAAACTTACCAATCCGGCGGCGCCTGGGACCCAGCATCATCCTTCCTCCTCTCTTCTCACTGGATGTTGGGCGTGACGACATTCAGTGACAAGCGACAAGAGAGAGGATGCTGAGTCCCGGGCACCACCGGATTGGTAAGAAAACTGAAGAAAAGACAGACAAATAGAAGAAACAAGGTCATGTATGGTAAGTAAAGAAACGGAGGGGAATGGTGATAGGAAACAGCAATGGAGGGGCAAAAGAATGAAGGAGGGGGCAGTGCGAGGATGCAGAGGAGGCAGAGCAAGGATGCAGAGGGGGCAGAGTGTGTGGATGCAGAGGGCACAGATTGAGTGGATGCAGAGGGCACAGAGTGTGTGGATGCAGAGGGGGCAGAGTGTGTGGATGCAGAGGGGGCAGAGTGTGTGGATGCAGAGGGGGCAGAGTGTGTGGATGCAGAGGGGGCAGAGTGTGTGGATGCAGAGGGGGCAGAGTGTGTGGATGCAGAGGGCACAGAGTGTGTGGATGCAGAAGGCACAGAGTGAGTGGATGCAGAGGGCACAGAGTGAGTGGATGCAGAGGGCACAGAGTGAGTGGATGCAGAGGGCACAGAGTGAGTGGAGATGAAGGAGGGCACAGAGTAAGTGGATGCAGAGGGGGCACAGAGTGTGTGGATGCAGAGGGGGCACAGAGTGTGTGGATGCAGAGGGCACAGAGTGTGTGGATGCAGAGGGGCACAGAGTGTGTGGAGATGAAGGAGGGCACAGAGTGTGTGGAGATGAAGGAGGGCACAGAGTGACTGGATGCAGAGGGCACAGAGTGTGTGGAAGCAGTGGGGCACAGAATGTGTGGATGCAGTGGGGCACAGAGTGTGTGGATGAAGAGGGCACAGAGTGTGTGGCGGTGAAGGAGGGGGCAGAGTGTGTGGAGATGATGGAGGGCACAGTGTGAGTTAGCTGTAAATTATTCTTTGACAGAAATATAATTGAAAAAAATATATAAAAATATTATTTACCCTTGCATTTATGTGTGTTATTTTTGCATACAACTAAATAAGTATTTCTGTCCTGACCTAAATACTTATTATGTTTTTTTGACTACTGATAAAACGGGACTGCTCGGTAATTATTTTGAAGGGGTGGCTTGAAAAACTTATGGAGACTCTAAGGGTGCCGAAAAGTGCAAAAGTTTGGGAACCACTGCTCTAATCCCCTCCCCAAACTCCATCTAATCTCCACATTGTGGCATCTTATTGATCTTTGTGTCAGCATGAAAGCAGAGTGTTAGACTGACCCTCAACCCTTACTCTTACCCTTCAAACACACTGGAAATGGGTGTACTGTTAGGTGCACATGGCTTCACCTTCCCGAACAGAACAGAATAAACCAGGACAGTCGGGACAAACTACTGAAAGCCCAAGACAGTCTATCAAAATCGAGACTTTCCCACCAGAATCTTAACAGTTGGCTGCCTTCCCTGCTCTTCCTCACCCCAAAACCAGCCCAACAATAAATCTATAGCACCCACATAATTACACTATCTTCCCCCCAATCAACCCAATATTAAAATATTAGTAAACATAACAGAAGAACACAGTGCGCAAAAAGTTTGTTGTCAAGTTATCAGCAGATAATGATCATCTGGACTGGAATTTATTAGCTGTCCTTAGCTCAGTTGCTGCTCTGGCAGGAGAGAGGTTACAGAGGCTCCATCAAAATCCATAAACAAATGATGTGTCCATGACAGACGCACACGTGGAAAACTGGTTGCAAAGGGATCCAAAAATGTTATTCTGCAGCACAACTAATTCGTTTCAAAAATCAGTTGTTTGCTTTGCCGTCAATTTAAAGGAATTCTTCTAATGATAAACATTTAGTAGAAATCTCTTTATTTACATGTCAGATTGGATATTGAGTCTTGTGACATCTATATAACTTAATCAGGTCCAATATAAGAAAAATAGAGAAACAAGCGTTTAAAAATGGCATCAATCACTGTTATGCATGTGGGAGGTGTGATGGGCATGTAAAGGGCATGAGGGGGGTCTCATGGGTATAAAACGGGCATTTTGGGGAGGTCTGCAGGGCATTTTGGGAGTACCGAGGAACATGTAAGGGGCATGTGGGGAGGCGTTTGGGGCATGTTTGGGGCTGATGGACATATAAAGGACATGAGGCTAGACTGATGGGCATGTAAGGGCATTTAACACTAATTGGCAGGATGTGCAGATTAGAGGGAACAGCGGCAACTATTTAAGAAAAGAAAAGTTTGTCCTTAGGCAACATAAAAGGGCGGGAGGGGGGGGGTTGTGATGGTTTTTTTTCTTTTTGGGGGTGGTCCAGCCTAGTTCATTTGTACTGGGCCCACCATTTCTGATGGGGGCCATGCTAATAAAGACTAATATTGATAATACTGTTGTTTAGGTTAATACAAACTATTAATCAATAAAAATATTTTTTTATAAAAAATTGTATTTCTTCAGACAAATGTAATTGCATGATATTAGATGTCTATATTATTCTATATAGATTATAGAATATATATATATATATATATATATATATATATATGTATATATATATATATATATATATACAAGTTAACCCGTGCATGATACTCATGCATTCTAGTCAAATCAAGCTACTTAAGGTGTTAAAAAGGTTCTTGTCATGCATTTGGGCCATAGCCCAGGCCTCCTCAGGGGAAGAGCGTTACTTCCCGACGCAAGCGCCCTTTTTTAATGTGGTTTTGTCCACATGTCAACACCTCATCATTTTTCTCCATCACCTCATCCTTCATCTTCATCGCCACATCCTTCATCAAGCTACTTAAGGTGTTAAAAACTCCCCACTGTCACCCCCGGCAACCACCAACCACTCCCAACTGTCACTTCTCCTTCAAGAAATATATAGGTCAGTGTATAACTCTGCCCAGCAGGTGGCGCTGCAGCTTGTTGTTTTTTTTTCCACACACACGCCACTAGGCATTTATATAGTAGAATATATATATATTTATATATATATTAACTATGAACTAAATAGATTATGTCATTACATTGTCAATAGCATATCATAAATAGTTAAACTATGCTTGTTACAGATTTCCTAGCAAATAAGTACTTACAAAGGACCATTTTCTATTAGAGATTATTTCAGTTTTATTAATTGACTAAGTACATTCATTTCAAGCTATTAAAATACGGTAAAATATTCATGCGTGGTTTTATCGTTTTGTGGTCTCTTACTCCTGCTGGGGTCCTGCCTCTCCCGCTGTGTTGGGCTCAGTAGCACTTTTACTGCTCAGTTAAGAAAAGATGTGACAATGTAAGATATAGTAGGATCATTTTACATTAAATAAATATGTCAATATGAAAAAACATTTTGTTATCTACGCACATATTTGCTATTTATATGACATTTTCCTTATTGCTTCATTGCATACAGCACATATGCTGACCTTTCTGGAATGATGACAAAAGCATCCATCTTATCTGAGGACAGCGCCAGCGTGCTGCCTGCAATATAGCCAGCACAGACTGTTCTACAGGCTCATCTACATAGGTTGTTTCTCGAGCCGTATGTTCATCATAGAGATCCATTGATTGCTATGCTGTACTGGGTCTGCTGTCCATAAGTGCCTCAGAGGTTACCATGAGAAAATGATGTCTGCACCATTTTGTCCTAGTCTACACTGAGCTCTATATATCCTGTACATGTGGTCACTTGATCCTTATGTCATGCTATTTCTCTGTGTGGTTCTCTGGAATTCACACATTTTGAGAAACTGCTCATGTGGACAAGCAGTAAGAAATGCACAAATGTCTACCAGGGGAAAACAGAGGATATCTAGAGGGGGGTTTCCATGCCACGCCGCTAACGTGTATGCAAGGAGCATGGCTATCATTTGAGAAGTGCTAGGCTCTCCCCACCTTCTTCAAATACACGGGCAATGGTAGCTAACACCCTGATTCTGGTGGGGCACTCCCAATATTGTGTGACTGTCTTGTTCAGCCAGGACTTTTTCCCAACTGCAAGGATAGCTGCAGGCCCGGTGCTCCCATTAGGCAAGGTTAGGCAGTTGCCTAGGGCGCCGGGCTCTGGTGGGCGCCACAGAATTAAAATGCTTTTATTATGGTAATTTAAAACAGTGCGGCGACCGCTGAGCATACCTTCCACGGCCGCCGCACAGCTTTAGATAGATCCACGGGGAGAGGGAAGGGGCTATGGATCATCACCGCCACTCTCCCCTCCAACAGCTGATGGGGCGCTCCGTCTCCTCCCCTCCACTCACTGACTGTCGGGCGTGATATCATCATCATGGACAGTGTCAGTGAGGGACATTAAGAGCCAAGTTAAGGAAAGACGGGGGGTGGATTTTGACATTCTGCCTAGGGCGCCGAGGACCCTAGCACCGGCCCTGGATAGCTGGGATATATGTCCTTCTTCACACTGTACTGCTTGTTAAGGGCAAGCTGCTTGCATCTAAATGTAGTGTGTGCAGCTTACCCTTAACATTTAGTAATTCACATTTATTAAACAGACTAATTTCCCCTAAAATAGCTACAACATTAAATTAACAGCATTCAGAATTTATAGGTAGACCTATTTCCCTTCCAACATGTCCTGACATTAAATTAATAATACTCACATTTACTAAATACACCTATTCCCCCCAATAACCCCCAAATTAAATAATTAGTATTCCCATTTAATAATTAAACCTATTTCCCCACAAATTACCCCAATATTAAATAATTGGTATTCACAATGAATAAATAGGCTTCCTTCTCCCTAAACTCAGTCCCCAATTAAATTAATATACCCCAAACCACCCTAGCATTAATTAAAAAAAAAAACATCACGCCACCTTAAATAGTCATTACTATGACCCCACTATTAAATTAAATAGTCCCCACCATGAAATACATTTCCCCCCACCAATATATTTATATTTTTCACTCACTATTAAATGATTATCACCCACTCTCACTATTATCTTAATACACAACCTCCACCCCTACTGCAGTAAGAGCCCTCTCCCACACGTTCTGGCTCTGTAGATCTTTTTGTCTAATAAATCAACCAAAAAAAGATTTTCTTTGGCGCTTGCCATTTGTAAACTATATCAGTATCTGTCCTCAGGAGACTGAAAACCTCCTCGATATAACAAAATTACTGTAAACAGTTTAGGACTGCGCTTGATATAGATAATAAAATCACACACTGTCGTGTTTGAAATCAAATAAGAGTGACCTCTCATAAACACTCTATTCTCCAATTTGAATACGGGCTCCGAAAGGAACGTATCTGCCCAAATAGAAGAGATCCTTGCAGGAATAATATGATAGGGATGTGAAAATCCTACAATGTTTTCAAGGAAGATGATTCCTTCGGAACACAGAGTCCCAATATTTTTTATTCTATAAATTTTTATGATTGTGTTTTTTTTTAATAAATGCAGATTTGATTGCATTTGTCACAAACATGTATGGCTTTTAAAATTCTGTTTTTTGAACTATCTATATCGAGTGCAGCCCTAAACTGTTTATTGAATTTTTTTGTCTGCCTCTCTCACGGGACTATTATTATTTATTATTAATTTTTATTAATAGGGCGCCACAAAGTATCCGTAGCGCCGTACAAGGACAAACAATGGCACAGTACAAGGTGAAACAGCACAGTACAAGTAACAGTAAGCACTATAACTCTGGGGGCTCAGGCACAGCATGAAAGAGAGGGAGGGAGGGGAAAAGTGAGTATAGGCAGGTAACTATGGCCCAAGAGGGTGGGCACGGATGACAGGTTGAGAGTCACTGAGGAGAGCGGAGAGAAGCGAGAGGAGACAGAGGGCAGAGGGACTGAGAGGAGGTGAGCTGAGTAGCAGTTAAAAATGATGGAAACAGAAGGTAGGAGAGCCCTGCTCAAAGGAGCGAACAATCTGAAGGGAGGGACTGCACAATGTCTTGTCGCCTGCCCCACGGAAGAGGGTGGGGCGGGGCGTTCATTGTGGAAGGGAGGGCGGAACGGATCTGTAGATCTACATCAGCAATGGGGCAATGGGTCCTGGATGGAACCCCGGGCAACTGAACCCCCCCCCCCCCTAAGAGCGTACCTGTCTATGGAGCCTGGAGGTGAGGGAGGTCCAGTAGCCACAACACACCCTGAAACAGCACTAATTCTGTGACCGCCTGTGATCTACTAAAAGCGCAGAACAATGGCAGTTCTGCCAAAATAGGGCTACACTGCGCAGGTACATGCTCGGAAGAGCGGGGGCCGCAGGAGGATGGACTTCATCGTTGGTTCCCCCCAGAATTCTGCTATGGCACCTCACATGGCATGTTCCGCCCCCGCATATATATACCTATGTCAGGCTGGAGGTTACTGTGGGTCTATAATGTCTCACCTACTGCTGAGAGGAGCAGGGTGGCTTGTGGAGCTTGTTGATAAATGTGGCCTGATAACGTCTCTCATACTGACCTCAAATACGAAATGACTAGATTTCTTGTCACGACGATAAGATTTACATGAGCTGCAAGGGTTGAACACTGCTTAAGGTGCATTATTTCCCAGTATTGTGGGTAGCCAGAAAGCCTGTTTAGCCCTTACATGTCCTCAGAGGTGCAGATATCAGACACCCCAAGGCAGTCCTAATTTTGTACAATTGAAGTACATTTTTCTGTTCACAAATACTAAAAAATGTCATGAAAACATTAACATACACAAATCGGGCAAAATAAATAAACAGTACTAAAGTCACTTTACATTTATGGCTTTTAAGATACAAATTGTCTACACGGATACAATTTGAGGTTTTTACCCAAAACACTGTGCAGCAATTCAACATTTTTGAGGTTTGCAAGTCTTATACTGTCTTAGTCTATCCCTTATCACCGAAAGAGATTAAGGGTTCTCTCTAAAGCATAGTTGCCTATACTCCCAGAATGTCCGGGAGACTCACGAATCTCTGGGAGTCCTCCCGGACTCCTGGGAGAATAGGGCAAGCTCCCGGATCCTTACCACTCCGATAGTTAAGCGGCTGGGGCGGGGCTTAGCGGCGTGATTCTCGCGTCATCGTGGCTCCACTCCCTACTGTAATAGGCTAAAATGTTGATGCCAGGTTAGGTGGCGGGACCAAATGCGCGACTCACTTTGCCATTCCGCCAGTAATCACCAGCAAGATTTCCCCTCCCTGAGGGGAGATCTCTGAAGTTGGTGAACATGCTCTAAAGTTGTCTAATGTGTCCTAGTAGTGGATACAGTAAATTGGCATTTGCAGGACTTTGTGATTTGCCAATTCACTGCATTGCAATAAACACATTGAAAAACACAACACCTTCATTAGGCACAAGAACACTACAATTTACTTGTTTCAGTATAAGTAAAAATACCTATTACAAGCAACTTAGAAATGGGCAGGGTCACATTAATCTTTGTCACTGAAATTTTCACGTTACAATCAGCACTGCATAGCAGAACGGAGGCATGAATGAATGAATGAGAGGTACTGAGGGTGAAGATGTGAAGGAGGAGGGGGCTGTCAGATCTGCGCCTGTCACAATCCCTGTCACTCCTACTCGCTTATCGTCAAGTACTTGCTCAGGAATGACTCATTGTCTTCAGCCTTCACCATGGAATACATCCAGATTACAACCTTACTATCATTTTCTTTCTCATTTTCATTTTCTACTTTGGAGAATAGCTATTCTCTAATACTTTAAAAATAACTTCAGTTTATGCCTCCCTCCCTCTCTGTCACAATTTTTCACCCAAAAAAATCTTGACCCACCTAAAGCCTTTTGCTCTAGGCAGTTGCTTAATCAGCCTATTGGATAAACAGACCCTAAATGCAGTGACTGTCAATGATCATTTTGGGCATTTTTATAAAGTGCTGCCAGATTGTAAAGCCTGCATGACTCCCTGAAAACCACCCCTGGTCCCTGGTTTACCAGTTCATAATCCTACTGTTCAAGTCAAGAGGTCAGGTCCTGGGAAAGGGACACTAGAATGGAAAGAAAGAGAAACAAACGTGGATTACAGGAGACTTGTAGTGCAGTAATTGTTTTAAATCACAATTTACACTTGTAGCATCAACCACTAGAGGGCAGACATTCTGCACACTAAGTGCCACACTAAAATTTTATAATAATAATAATAATAATAATAATAATAATAATAATTATAATCTATGCAGCATCTTTCTTCCAATAGGACTTAATACACTTAACATTGTTGCAGAGAGTGAGACAGTCATCTTGGAGCCGCTCAGTTGAAATTCTACGGAATCACTCATATCAGTTCCTGACCCTTTGGAGCTTACAGTCTAAATCCCCTAACACACACACAGACACTAGGATCCATTGTTGTTGGATCCTAATTAACTTACCAGTATGTATTTGGACTGTGTGAGAGGAAACCAGAATACCTGAAGGAAGTTGGTCGCATTTGTGTCAAAATCGCAGTCATAAAACATGTTGCGCAAAAACAAATCTTATGATATTCGCATTTCAAAATAAACATGTAAATGTTTTAAGTGTATCATCATTAGATGGTATAGGCGAGACAATATTCATCATCATCATAAACTTGATGATGATGATGATGATGATGAATGACATTTTTCTTTTTAAAAAAAGGTTTTAAATAAGTTTAAAAAAAACTGTTTGGGTATGCTGGTGCTTATAGAACTACAAATGTCAGCATACCCATGGCTGCCAGAGGATGTTGGCACTTCAACTACAAGCACCAACATGAACTGGCATCCAGGGCCTGCTGGAACCTGTAGTGCACCAGAAAAACAATATGGTTTAAAAATAAACACAATAAAATATTTTATTAAAATAAACACTCCAATGGGAATAAAATAAATAAATAAAACACTTGGACGATGAACAGTTGCTCCTCTGGGTGGCCTGCCAGCTACTAACTAACAAATCTAATTGGTCAGAGTGTGAGAAAGTCACTCTGATTGGTAGTGTTTAGACGCCACACAAGATTTAACCTCGATGAACTACATTAATACAATGCATGTAATTAGAGTGGGTTTGTCACGTTCTGGCCAATGAGAACTAAGCCGCTCTCTATTGATTAGTAGTGTCTGGCCTCCCTGCCTGTCATTCCTGCTGCGGCTCCGTAAGGAGCAAGTGTTCGTCATCCATGTGTTGTTTTTTTCATATCTATAGGATTAAAACCTGTAATTATTAAGCAGCCCCTCCCCACCCCCCCCCCCCCCCCACCCCCCAGTGAATTTAGTAGTCCAATAAATTGGAAAACAATGGTGTCAGGGAGTGTTTATTTTGGTAGAATAGTGTAATAGATCATCTATTTTTTTTTATTTAACAAGCATTATGTAAGGATCAACAGATCGATATAGGAAAAAAAAAATATTTCGTCCATGTATTTATTGGTACACTAAATAATAATTTAAAAATGTAATTAACTAGTTCTTCCGAATACAGAGACAGAGAATATGTGTTATTTTAACAAGGTCTCACTGTTGCAGAATCCACAAAAGTCTGCATTTTATTTTTATTTTTGAATGCACCTCCTCCTCATCATCGTTTATTTGTAAGGCAATGATATGAATGAATATGAAATTCTGCACAGTCAGAATGACAAATCATACATAAAAAAAAAGAACAAGCACATTGGGCAGCACGGTGGCTCAGTGGTTAGCACTTCTGCCTTACAGCACTGGGGTCATAAGTTCAATTCCCGACCATGGCCTTATCTGTATCAAGTTTGTATGTTCTCCCCGTGTTTACGTGGATTTCCTCCCACACTCCAAAAAACATACTAGTAGGTTAATTGGCTGCTATCAAAATTTACCCTAGTCTCTCTCTCTCTCTGTCTGTGTGTGTTATGGAATTTAGACTGTAAGCTCCAATGGGCCAGGGACTGATGTGAAGGAGTTCTCTGTACAGCACTGCAGAATTAGTGGCACTATATAAATAAATGATGATGATCAGGGCCATCTTAACAACATTATGGGCCCCCAGGCAAAGCAGTACATCGGGGCCCCTAGATATAGATATAGATGTATACAGATATAGATATATATAGATAGATGTACTTGCTCAGTGACCCTTGAAGGTTTTTTTTGCAGGTTTTTTTCTTTTGCAGGATTATTTATTCTCATTAAGAGCCATGCCTATGGGGCCCCCTTGCTCGTGGGGCCCCCGGGCAGCTGCCCATCATGCCCAATGGAAAAGATGGCCCTGATGATAATGACACTATGCCGACAAAATAGGTGCAGACATGAGACAGAGGGTTTAGAGGGTCCTGCATGTGACAGTTTATTGTCTAGAGGAACAGGCTGAGATTCAAACCAGGGTCTTCAGATAGTCTCTGTGTCATTGATATTACCCTTTATTTATATAGCACCATTATATTATACAGTAATATATATATATATATATATATATATATATATATATATATACTGTATATATTATACTGTAAAATCAGCACATCAGTCTTCAGTAATGTGCCTACCTCAGGCACACAGACCAGGACCGATTTATTCGGAGGTCTACTGATCCATCAGTATGTATTGGGCCATGGGAGGAAACCCACTTGGAAGCTGAGAGAATATGCAAAATTGATGTAAACAGTACTTGGAACTCAGCCCCAGGCCCCAGTGTACACTGCTACCCACTGTGCTTCTGAGCTATTGGCACAGCAGTCATACGCTGTGTTTGTTTCCACATTTTCTAAAATAAGGTCAGATTATTTTAGATAACGACAATCTGCTTTATGGTCCGCTGCACGGAAATAAATGTTATACACAAGTGTTATTCTGACCTGGATCTGTATGCATATGTTGAACAAATACAATTTCACTAAATCTCTTGGCACACGGACGACAAAGAAATCTATTTTGTTTAGTTAAGTGAATTGATTGTGCTACCGTTAGGCGGCACTGACATAACATTCTAATAACTGGGGACTGTGTGTTTGTATTATAGATGATAGTGCAGAGAATAAGTAAATTAGTTCTGCTGTGCAATGCAATAAACCGCCATCCCCAATGGCCACAGCCTTCCTTTAAACAAATTCATTCATTTGTGGGGATGGACAGTGGAGAGGGGCTGCCAGTGGTAGGGGGCCATCCAATACAGCCTTCGGTGTCAATGATAGCTCCCAGCAGTGGCCGAAATAGCGGTATGAAAAATGTGATGGGAATGTAAGTGATTGGAATGTTATAGTTTTACTATGATGGTAGCGGGAGAAGTGACGATATGGCGTACCACTGTATACACCCCCACTTCAAACACTTTGCTTTATATCAAATGTTTAAACATACAAAAGAAAAATGATTTTTCTTAATCCAATCTGAAGAATCTATATCATAAAGATTTTGAGCTGTAGATTTTTCCTTATTCTCTTATTTTCTTTTTTATGTAAACGTTGTACAGACTTATCCATGCCTTGATTACACTTGTCAAATGCTCTACATATGCAACTGCGTTTCTCTTATGTGTAGTCTTTTCTCCAGGATCATTTTCTTGTAACAGAGTTTGCAAATCTCTATGTTGCATTAGTTGATCAAATCTGCCTGTAAGCGGTGGTAGTCAGCATATCGATGCTGACTACCCCGACAACACTTACACAGACATCTTCACGACGAACATCTCCTTCCCGATACACTATCAATGACGCCTGCTGTCAAATGCGACTCCAACCACTCACAATGTAGGAAGAAGCCAGTGCCATTTAATGACATCACTGAGAAACGCGACGGTATTATTGCTGCTGTTAAGGGGGTAATGAAAGTAAAATTCTTACTGGGAGGGCTGGGGAGGAAGATCCGGATACAGGAATCAGAGAGCTGACCGTTCGGGCTACAACATTATACAGGTGAAGACCAGGACACTCCCCTTGTCTGCTATTGGCTGCTATCACTGTAGACTTTATAATGATTGGGTGAGTACTAGTATCATTCACCCGCATGATTTTAACTGCGTTTGTCTTAATAGCCTCACTTTAGATAATCTTACTTTTCAAATGTATTGTATCTTGTTATTATCCATTTATTATTTTACACTACTGTCCACCATATCTATGAATTCAGAGATCCACTACTTATCAGGTTTCAGGCAAAATATTACAAGGTCTTGAAAAAATTGTGCCAAGTGACTTAACCCTTTATGGTTAAGTCACTTGGTTGATGGCTATGTCCATGTTAAGTTTGTGTTTTGCAGACACTTATGTAGACCTTTGCCCTGTATCCAAATGGGAGATTAATAGTCTCTGATGCAAAATTATAAAATTTGACTGTCAGCAGTCACAATGTTGGTATTTTATCAGTGTCGGGCAAATTGAAATACCGCATTTACCCTGTTGGCATTTTCATGTTGGCAGGATAAGTGTCAGTATTTCTTTCGTCGGGAATTCGTACCCAATCCGTTTCTGCTATGGACATTACATTACAATTATGTTTGGCTTTGCTTAAGCACTTGTGTATGGTTAGTGCAGTTTTAAAATTAGCATTGTAAACTCATTACTCATTCTTGAAATGTATTTGATATTTCCCCCCCTAAGATATTTTGTGCTTTGTAAAAACAACATGCTAGGATTACTATAAGTAAGATTTTCTTCCCTCTGATCACAATAACTATGCAAACCTGTAATTTTTATTTTGCAAATCTGTCATATGTTTTTTTTGGCATGAGTACTTAATTTGTTTTGTCGAAGTCGTATAATTGGAGGAAAGAAAGTATATTGATTAATATTATTTTACCGCGCGATTGCGATCAGTACGTCACGTAACACGTGGCATGGCGCGATAAAACACGCATGCATACACTCGCACTTTTTACATTCATCTATTTATATATTACATATTTATAATGGTTCCATTCCACAGTGGTTTAAGAGCAGATGGATTTTGGTTTATAGTTATATATATATTAAGGTTATATGTACACTTTAGTGATATTTAAAGTTCAGGTTACAGGAAATATGTCAAGTTTAGTATCATTTTAATCCCCTATTTATCCGCAGTTGTGCGGTTCATTCGCCAAAGGGATCGCACATTGCATACTCTAGTTAGAGATGTTAGGGAATAAATGTTTAAAATTATACTTTCTGTGTTATGTAAATAGACTAGTTTAAACTGGATTCTGGGCGGGAAAATCAGAGTCATCATCTGGAGAAAAGACCCCCACCCTTGGAATGCTGACCCCCACCTTTGGAGGGGGTTGTTTGAACTGGCCTATGACCTGCATTACACTGGACCCTCCTGAAGCCTGGATCTATGGAAGCAAGCCACATAATCTGTATTGTTTTCTCTGTATCACTGAATGTATATATACAGTTCTGCTGGGACCAGCTAAATCAGTCATCACTGACCACAGTCTTTTGCACTGAAGGACTGTTCTAGCTGGATCCAGCAGAGGGCGCAGTGTAGGCTGGCACATTTTAAGCCCGGCGGGCAGCACAGGCCGCCTGTGCACTGAAGAGGGCGCTTGGCGTGTCATGTGATGCGGCCGCCTGTGCACCGCTGCTAATCAGGAAAAATTGCATCCACGGCCGGCCCAAACAGCGGTTTTCTGAGCGGCCCGGGGGGCCGATGCCCCCTTGCCCCTGGCCCAGCCCGCCCCTGGCGCAGCGTATGTATGTATTTATTTGGTATCGGCTGTACTGTATTCTAATTATGTATTGAACTGCTAAAATTTTTGCTTTTGCTAAATAAATTGTTTGTGCTTTGGAACCACAAGAAATCGCTTAGACAATGCTTATTGGAAAACGATAAAATTACTTTAATAGTTTCTAAAGTGTTAGTTAACAGTAAGTCATACTTGCCTACCCTCCCCGAATTCCTGGGAGGCTCCTGAATTTCAGGGAGTCCTCCTGGAAGAGTAGGCAAACCTCCTGGATTAGCCGAAATTCACAGAATTGAATGGCGGGCTATGGCCCCGCCCCCACTACACTACAGTTGACATGTATGCAGTAAAAAAAAAAATTTGTTTTTTAAACAATGTCACCATTATTTATTAGTACTCTTGAATCATTTTTGCTTCTCCTTTTTCTTACATATAGCACATTGCTACAGAACTGGCATATTATGTTGTCCTGCAACATTGTTGATGCCGGCAGCAGCGACGACAACAACTGCAGGCCCAAGGAGAGCGTCTACAGGTCACGTTAAGCCTCTTTGGGATTCCAGATGCAGAGGTGATACGCAGATCAGGGCTACCATCTCATGTCATCATGAACACACTACAGATTGTGCAGTCTGACATAGACCCTATGATTGGCATCCAGACAACAATACCACTACTGGCTAAATTGTTGGCTATGTTACATTTTTGTCTGGTTGGATCATTCAGGACTGTTACAGAGATAAGGTGAAAATATGTGGCTATAAGGTAATAATGTTTATTTAATAAAATAAATAAATAAATAATGAACATGACTTTAATGACCATACACACTATAGTTTGCACCTCATATCTGAAAGCTCATTTTCACAATGCAGCTGGATCATGTTGCTTTTCAATTTTTTTTAATAAATAGATACATTTGTAAAGTGTGTAGTGACATATCATTCAATCACACACATAGGTTTTTTTTTTTCTAAAGTGTGTTTAAATCAAGCCGCAGACCAACAGGTTGCATACATGCCTCAACCAGGTTGTTCATAGAGTGAACATTTGGGGGTAAATGTATCAAGCTGAGAGTTTTCCGGCGGGTTTTAAAAACCAATCAGATTCTAGCTATCATTTATTTAGGACATTCTACAAAATGATAGCTAGAATCTGATTGGTTGCTATAGGCAACATCTCCACTTTTCAAACCCGCCGGAAAACTCTCTGCTTGATACATTTACCCCTTACCCCCCTTGGGGATAAATGTATCAAGCTGAGAGTTTTCCGGCGGGTTTGAAAAGTGGAGATGTTGCCTATAGCAACCAGTTTGTAGAAAAAGGGAGGGTATCCGCACTAGGTGTATCTCATACTAAAGAGAATGGTCACAGTGTTTCCTACTTATATTAGCATAATGACACACGGAGCTAAGAAACGCCAACGCTTTATCAAGGCCTTGATAAAGCTGTTAAGCGAAACGCGCGTTGGCGTTTCTTAGCTCCGTGTGTCATTATGCTAATATAAGTAGGAAACACTGTGACCATTCTCTTCTAACCCGTGAACTATTCATTACCAATATAGAGGGTACTTAGGGAGATTCATTTTGGTCAATTTAGCGTCTCAAACTTAGGGTGTTCATATCACCCCTTGGCTCAATGTTCACACATATTGTTTCTATACTATAGTCTCCCTGAGACATGTAAACCTTGAGTTCCTATACTATTACTAAGTAGATAGCTATTACTTAAGCCATCATAAGGAGATTTTCTCAGAACCACTTAGATATCTTTTTAGGGGTGATACATTGTCTGAGATATCAAAGAGACATACCTGTTATTAGAGAACCCCCTTTTGAGATATAATATATATATTAAATCTTTCAACAATAATTAATATACTAACCTATATTAGCGATACTCTCTATTTAGAATTTATTACCAATACAGGACCACCGAGCTAAGTTTGCAGTGGATCTGCAATTTTAACAATTTTTGTTTTTGTTTTTGGTTTTTAACATTTCGCCAGCTTTTGGGTATAGGATGAAATAACAACAACAATTTTAAGGCATATCAATAAAATTGAATTTTATTTATTAATTATTACACTCATCTATTGTTCTGAGTGCCCCACAGTCACCTGCTTTTTTCTCTCTTCTTTTGGTATTGCCTATAGCAACCAATCAGATTCTAGCTATCATTTTGTAGAATGTCCTAAATAAATGATAGCTAGAATCTGATTGCTTTTTCAAACCCGCTGGAAAACTCTTAGCTTGATACATTTACCCCTCGGACTTCTCAAAGCAAGCCTTCATTGCCTTGACCAGTCTGGATGAGCCCGGATGTTGTGTGCCAAATTATTGTTCTCTGTGCCATTTTTAATATCATCACATTTAAGAGTGAGATGCTCTTTAACTAGGTCGAGGTTGAAACGCAGGAAACAGACAATGTTGAAGTTGAATCTTCCTCTTTGGGAGAACATCTCAATTTCCAGGATAATTTGCTTCAACAATACTTCAGAAGGTGCAGGAAGAGGGGATTATAGAAGATGAGCCAGAGCTAAGTAAAAATACATAGTCTGAAACACAAATTCAATTATAACTGGGGTCATGCTGCTGGTATGTATTGGTATGGAATAAAAAGTCTTCTCTTCTTCTTTTCTCTCTTTTCCTTTTTTGAGTATCCTGAGGAACGTTACAGATTCAGTTACAAGACTTTATGATAACTATTAATACATCACCTATATGTATATATATTAATAGCATAAGAACGACTTTTATGAGTGTCTTATTTCTATGATGCCGTTGTCTGAGCAGGTCTAGGTCTGTAGATTTGCAGAAAAATAATGGTGTTCTAATCGTTTGCATCATGTAAGAGTTATTTTAGCAAACGTCCGCCCACCGTTACAACAATGCATTACCATTGTCCTCTAGAAAATGTGACAGTTGGCAATACACCTGTGCACCTGCTGGTTGCTTTGGAAAGAGTGACAGTAAGTGATTACAGATTGACGTCACTTTAAATGGCGACAGTTACATTGCTAGTATTAAGGGGGCAATGTGAGGACCCGCCAGCTCTATAATATTAAACCCTTTGTAAAAAACATTAAAGAGATCTAGTGGGTCCTTACAATCCCCCCTTAATACTAGCAATGTCACCATTTAAAGTGACGTCAATCTGAATGCCGGCATGTTCTACAGTCGGTGTTCAGAGCACGGTTGCCGGAATTGTTCTCTTTCACTTTTTCTGTAAGTCGCTATTTCCAAAGTGTCTACATTACTGCAATCGGAATTATTTTGTTGCGCTCACTTTTGTTGGAAATATTCTCAGCGCTATCGCGTACCTCACCCAAAAATACTGATTACACTGTGTCCCAGCACACGTTAATCATAACAGTGCTGATCTTTATGCTTTCTTCTGCTAGCAATGGTTTTATTCCTTTTGATTACATTTTTAGCACATTTAGTATTATGATCTATTCCCCTTATTACAAATGCTGAATTGCAACAGGCTAATAGTCCCAATGTAACGAATGCTACATTACAACAGGGCTAATTAACTACAAATCTCTTACTGCTCAGTTGAGCGTACTTGGTTTTCTTTCTAATCAGTTAAGTTTGAATATCTTCTGGTTCCTAATTAATCTAATTAACTTTTATTAACATGCTGGCTCTTGTTTGAAGGTGCAGTTTGTAAGCAATCAAGTATGTGGATTTAGATAGGAATACAATTGTGGCTTAATTTGTCACAGTGAATTTAATCTGAGTCTGTGCATGCATAATATTAAATGTGTAGAATTACACTTTTGCAATTTAATCTTTTTGTAGTTCTCAAAGGGCAATTTAAAACTGATTTTAAACTTTAGTGTGCTGGTGGCATTAGAAGAAATTTGCCAGGTAGAGCTTTTCATTTAATAGTGCTGATCATCATTATTTATTTATGAGGCGCCACAGGTTCTGCATTGCCGCTCTGTCAGCAATGCAAAACTTAATTCAAATAAATATTACAGCAAGAGAGCAAATGCTGATGATTGAAGAGTGATAAATTCCCTGTTTCTCATGGCTGCAGTAAAGAATTGTTTCAGCATAGGAAACTTTTAGCTAGAGCCCTGGAGAGCTTGAATCCTGCGTGTGGCACACTCCTTTGTCCACCTCCTGGAGGTCTCTGCACTCAGGGAATTTGACACCTACCCCGTGTGTGCTGATAAGTGGAGCAGCGGCTAGCCTATACAGAGGGGATGGAATGGGGACTGAGGAAAACAAGGTGAAGTCCTGCAAAACATATAAAAGCACAGTGTTAACTGCCCTGGCAACACACTGCATTGTGTGATACTTGAGACAGTAACTGCTGTTTATGTTCGTTGTACTGAAGTTACAAGACTGCCATTATAATGGTGTATGTCTATTATAAGAAAAGTGCCTCCTGTCTGGTTCTAACGGGTATATTTACAAAAGTTTGGCCAGTGAAAACATTTATGCTAATTAGCTCTGCTAAGGACAGACTTCTTTAACAGGGATTCATTGGCTGTGATATAATTTGCATACAGTGTATTGTTTGAAATAAATGTTCTTTATGGTATTCGGGACTAGAACTGTATTACTGTATTCTTAGACCATTCTTGACCTAATATATACCAGGGGTAGAGCATAATGGCCACAGTGCAGCATGCTGTTGAGTCTCTGGTCACATGGCGGCTATCACAAGGTACTTAGAGTAATGTGAAGCATAGTTGCAGGGCTGCCAAGAGGAATTCAGGGCCCGGGTACAACAAACTCATGGGGCCCCCCCATAGTTGAGTAAGCGGCGGCGCAAAAAACACGACGCGGGTTTGGTCATACATTCAGGGGCGTGTCAATGCGCCATTGGGGCGTGGCTAGCCTAACGACGGTGCAAAAATTTTCGGGAATGTGGTCATACATTTGGGGCCGTGGCAATGCACCGTTGGGCGCATAGCTAGCACATCAAAATCACTAGGTCCTGAATTCACCACAGCGTCACATATGTCCAAGCACTCCTGACTTTTAAGACATCCAGCACCACAGTGTAGTATACAAAGAATGCAGTGTGTACACAAACAGTTCAGTCTTGGCCTGCGCCCACTGGGCTCACCAAACATTGGCATTGTCCCTACTAGAATCACAACATTTCACACACTATGCTGCTCTGTCCTACCTGTTCTTCTCACTTTCTCCACCCGAGGCTGCTGGTTTCTTTAGTTGTGGCTTGCCTGGATCTTGGAATGTAGAAGGACCTATTTGGGAAAAAAATGGCTACATTTAGAAAATTTCAGTCAGACGCAGCGTTAAATCAATAGCACCCACGATTAATAATTAGGCCTTCCTCCAGCCCCAACATTAAAATAATAGAATTCACATGTAATAAATAAACCTATTTCCCGTCATGCAAACAGCCTAGCAATACCTATTTCCCGCAACCATCACTGCCATTAAATAATTCATAGTCACATTTAATAAATAGACCTCATCCTCCCCAAACTCACCTCCACATTCAATAGGCCCCAAATCACCCCATCTTAAATTAATAATCCCCACTATTAAATTGCCTCACCATCACCCTACAAACAAAATAGCGCCCATTAATTAGCCACCACCTACCGCACACACACTACATTGCAACAAGCCCCATCACAACTACACTGCGCCCTCCATGCTGCTTTCCCCCCTTTTTATTCACTCTGTGCCTCTTTGCCCCTTTTTTTTATAACTCTGTGCCTCTCTGCCGCTGTTTTCCTCCTCTGTGCCTCTCTGCCCCTGTTTTCCTCCTCTGTGCCTCTCTGCCCCTCTTTTCCTCCTCTGTGCCTCTCTGCCCCTCTTTTTCTCCTCTGTGCCTCTCTGCCCCTCTTTTCCTCCTCTTTTCCTCCTCTGTGCCTCTCTTTTCCTCCTCTGTGCCCCTCTTTTCCTCCTCTGTGCCCCTCTTTTCCTCCTCTGTGCCCCTCTTTTCCTCCTCTGTGCCCCTCTTTTCCTCCTCTGTGCCTCTCTTTTCCTCCTCTGTGCCTCTCTTTTCCTCCTCTGTGCCTCTCTTTTCCTCCTCTGTGCCTCTCTTTTCCTCCTCTGTGCCCCCTTTTCCTCCTCTGTGCCTCTCTTTTCCTCCTCTGTGCCCCTCTTTTCCTCCTCTGTGCCCCTCTTTTCCTCCTCTGTGCCCCTCTTTTCCTCCTCTGTGCCTCTCTTTTCCTCCTCTGTGCCCCTCTTTTCCTCCTCTGTGCCTCTCTTTTCCTCCTCTGTGCCTCTCTTTTCCTCCCCTGTGCCTCTCTTTTCCTCCTCTGTGCCTCTCTTTTCCTCCTCTGTGCCTCTCTTTTCCTCCTCTGTGCCTCTCTTTTCCTCCTCTGTCCCTCTCTTTTCCTCCTCTGTGCCTCTCAGTTTCTTTCCTTACCTTTTGTCAGCTTCTTTCTTTTCTTCTCTTCTCTTCTGTCTTCTCTTCTTTCTTCTTCTTTGGTCTTGTCAGGCTGCGGCGCTCCTCACTGACTGACTGCCGGGCGTGACTTGATGACGTCACGCCCGACAGTCAGTGTGAATGGAGAAGACAGGAGAGGAGGGACGCGGCGCCGCGGTCACGTGAGTATTGATTTTTTTTTATTTTTTTTTATTTCTTATAGCTCCCCCCACCAACGCGCCCCCCCCCCCCCTCCCCCTACCCCGCGGGAATTTTTTTTTTAAAAAAATAAAAATACGCAAAATACAAAAAAATAAAATAAAAAAAAAAAATGACAAAAAATAGCAGCAAGGGCCCGGCCCGGGCCCCCTGGCATGGCCGGGCCCGGGTAAAATGTACCCGCTCCCCCCCCCTCTCGGCGGCCCTGCATAGTTGTAATTGTTTACATTATAGACGTATTGACATATAGGAATATTGCTATTGCCTTTGTTATTCTTAAGCAAGGCCCGATAGTGTTGCCCTTAGCAACGACCAAGTGAAATGCACTATAAGGTACTGTAACTGACACCTCTATTAGCTGAACACCATATTCAGATCATACTTGTTGCTAATCTTTCTTTGTCCAGAGATATTTTAGTGACATATTGTTCCTGCATAATAAATCTGACATCAATTCATTCATTTGGTGTCCTACTTGTATTGGCGACTCAGGCTTTCTCCACCCCACTGCCGTGCCATGACCGAAGAGCATCCAGGGACCAGGTACGATCCTCTCAACACCCGACTCTAGGGGTGTCACACCCATTTACTACAAGGAGGGTACCACTGCACTAGGTATCGCTATTCCAGTATCAAAATATAATTACAAATGTTAGAATAGTTTACTGGGTGGTGCACTATTACACAAATAGCTATTATTGAAGCATGAAGAGGATAGGAAGAATTGTGTATTGGAAGGCACTCAGCGATCTACTTGTTAAAAATAAAAAACTTGTACTTTATTAATATACTTAAAATAGACCTCCTAATTGAATAGCGAAATATTAAAGTGACTAAAGTGAATTAAAATAGCAAATTAAATTGCTATGCCCTGCTACTTGTTATCAATATATATATAAAGCTAATCTATATATAATAGTCACTCCTCTTCTAATTATATATGACTACCTAAGATACCATTGCAACTGAAAATGTATGCTGTGTGTACTGAGGTTATCTTTATTGGAACCAATGGTCATATGATTATAGTTGACACAATTTATAAGGTAATGAGCTTATATATTGACTCAAACCTCTGGTGATGTAAGGAACATTTTATTATATAAGTATATTCTCATGTTTATATAAGCTCACACCAAGTTGAGTATTGATATATGTTATTATTAAGTAGTATTTCTGGGGCTAAAAGGAACTCTGACTAATGTTGATTAGTTTGTATAATCTAGTAATCCTTTGTCCCTGTAATATACTACTGAACTGCTAACAAACAGGCGCTTGATATGTCTGTAGTTCTCCTGCTAATATTGATAGTGCCGTTTGTGCAGTCCTGCATACACACACCAGTGGACTGCTACCAATCAAGCACCTGATATATCTGTTAGTTCACCTACTAAATAGCGGTAGTGCCGTTTGGCAATCATACACACACACATACATTTAGATTAATAAATGACCCATACAAGGGTGAGTGATAGTTAGGTTAATACAGGTATTAACCTAACTATCACTCACCCTTGTATGGGTCATTTATTAATCTAAATGTATGTGTGTGTGTATGATTGCCAAACGGCACTACCGCTATTTAGTAGGTGAACTAACAGATATATCAGGTGCTTGATTGGTAGCAGTCCACTGGTGTGTGTATGCAGGACTGCACAAACGGCACTATCAATATTAGCAGGAGAACTACAGACATATCAAGCGCCTGTTTGTTAGCAGTTCAGTAGTATATTACAGGGACAAAGGATTACTAGATTATACAAACTAATCAACATTAGTCAGAGTTCCTTTTAGCCCCAGAAATACTACTTAATAATAACATATATCAATACTCAACTTGGTGTGAGCTTATATAAACATGAGAATATACTTATATAATAAAATGTTCCTTACATCACCAGAGGTTTGAGTCAATATATAAGCTCATTACCTTATAAATTGTGTCAACTATAATCATATGACCATTGGTTCCAATAAAGATAACCTCAGTACACACAGCATACATTTTCAGTTGCAATGGTATCTTAGGTAGTCATATATAATTAGAAGAGGAGTGACTATTATATATAGATTAGCTTTATATATATATTGATAACAAGTAGCAGGGCATAGCAATTTAATTTGCTATTTTAATTCACTTTAGTCACTTTAATATTTCGCTATTCAATTAGGAGGTCTATTTTAAGTATATTAATAAAGTACAAGTTTTTTATTTTTAACAAGTAGATCGCTGAGTGCCTTCCAATACACAATTCTTCCTATCCTCTTCATGCTTCAATAGTGTCACACCCATTGTCTACATTCAGTGGAAGCAGCCATTTTGCGACTGGACACATTACTGAGACAGTGATGTCAGTGGTTCCCAGAGTACTGGCAGACTGTACTTTTATGAATAGTGGTTCAGTCCACAAAATGGCTGCCTCCACTGGGTGTAGGCGACAAGAACAGTTCGAAGCCAAATGAAGCCTTAGAATACAGGTTTTTAACAAACTGCACCAGGAATCTTCTATTACTTTTAATAACCTACAGTGACAAGTAGGTCATATGCAACAAGGAATCATTTAATTATATATTACCAGTCTGTCCTCCCACATCTACATTGAGGGTATTTGACATCACATCTCATCTTATCACATACATGCATTTAATATGATTGCTTATGATCTTTTCACTGAAGAAGCAACAACAGGTTTATGAAACCAGAAAGCGATAGAAGTTATCTTGCAGTTGCAATCTATATTGAGCTTGCAATTGTGACAGAAAGGTGATGTTTATCTTTCCTTTGTGTGTGTTATTTTAGATTATTGCTCCCTTGGATGGGTATAAATCCTGATCTTGATCTCCCTGTAACATTCCAGAACATGGCAGCTTCTGACGTCAGCAAGCACTTACATAACGCAGCTATTTTTACACTTTCCTCTGCTGGAATAACAGAAGCCCGTGAGGAAGCGTTGGGAGGTGTATTCCAAGTACAAAGCTGCTGGACATATATGCTAACCTTTCATATTTAACAGTTACTGTACCCTGCCAAAGCCAGTGTGCACACTCACCCCGAACTCAAGTTTTTCTGTTTCTTCAGCGAACTATAATAATGACTTACACATCTCTATGTTATTCATCCTTCAGAGTCAGTGAAATGAGCCTCTCTCATTCACAGAAACACAGATTTGCACAAAGATAAGGGGAAAATCAATTCAGCGTGAGCTACCGTAGGAGCGTTGCCCGATGTGTGACTTAGGGCCGTAACTAGGGCTGTGCGATAGGGGCGACCGCCCATGGCGCAACGCTGAAGGGGGGCGCAGTTTAGGAATATTTTAGGTTCATTTGGTTAAAATTGAGGGCTAGGGGGGCGGCATTTGACATTCTCGCCCCAGGGGCTAGAATTTTAAGTTACGGCTCTGGTGTGACTATGCACACTACACACTTCTGAGTTTGACAGTACCGGAAAAAAAAATCGCTGATGTTTGCTTGCACCTCTATGAAGTGCAAGGAACAATGAACAATGGGTACCAAATATACTGCGGAGCCTCATCCTGTGGTGACAACTGTATGAGGGTTGAGGGGTTGTGGTGACACCATTACGTCACAGTGGCCCTGAACCTAGTATAAAATCCACGGCATAGCAGGAAGCGGGGCTTGATTTTGCATAATTGCGTAATTAAGCCCCGCCTCCACCATAACGATGGAGGATGCAGACTCTTTCAGGAGTCCGGGAGCACTCCCCAAAATTTGGGGAAACTCCAGGAAATTCTGGAAGAGTAGGAAAGTATAATATTAATGTGGTCTTGTTCCCTCCCAAATATGAGTTGTTTTAGGCCCATGGTTTATAGTAAATCACTGTGTAACAAGGAGTTAATGTATGTTGGGCCCTGCGATTTTTCATCTGGCTTTGAGAAATTGCCAGTCAACAATGTGAATTTTTCCCAGCCCACAGATTGGCAAATATCTTTGGCTAGAAAGCACCATATTTAGGGTCACTCCAAGTGCAGGAATATTCCATATAGGGAAAAAATATTCCATCAAGCAATTATTTTCATAATTACCAGTGAAACCAGCCAATTGAAATGTGTCATTGGTAGATACAAGCCCCATAAGGAAGCTATAGAGATAATGGTCATGAAGAGCAAAGCAAGAGAAAAGGAGCAAATTTGCACCTTGGTAAAACCCACTGCTCGGGGGAGGTGGGGGGATTAAAATTAAAATGTGCAGATAGATTTAGAGTTGGGAGGCGACACATCTTAGCTCAACTCTAATGTGCGGCATAAACTAAACCTGTCCAGTATTTGTGCTACATGCAATAGCAGACAGTATTTACCCTGCATTTTGCACCCCTCAGTGTCTAGCTTGGCGGCACAAGTTGGAGCATTCAGTTATATAGAGCCAATACACAGAAACCAGTTTGCATATAAGTAAGTGTGTATTTATTATTTAGAAATTCAGAAGCACATCTTATTGTAATTCCACCATAAGCAATATAACCATTCAAAAAACAGATCGTTTTACTGCATCTGACACATAGTTCATATTGCTGCTAAAATGTTTAGTGTTTTAGGAGTAGAAACCGTCTATGGAACAAAAAAAAATTGCCAACATGCCATTCTACACACGCAGTGGGAAAGAAAGAATGAGGCCTTCGCCTTTCTCTATTACTGCCAGATCTAAAAATATTACTGAGCCTTCTTCTTGTAAGGTCACTCGTGAGCAAGCAAGACCAAGTAATTTGCAGTCTAAAAGTGGTGCACAACTACTGTTACGCGGGAAAGCCGAGCTGCAAGAAAACAGTAAGGCACTAGAGGATAATGTATGCTCAGAATCAGAAATGACACCAATCCCTGTGGAAAGTCCATCCATCCCATAAAGAAGGGCCCTTTCAGCAGTTCTACTGATGTGTGCCTGAACAGCCCGAGTGTAGGCGGTGATACACCAAGTGAGGATGACACTTTGGAATTAGAAGTGGATGAGGGGGAGATTTGGCTAGCCGACGAGGACGCTGATGATGATGCGGTTGATTGTGTAAGTCCTGCACCAGAGTCAGCAGTGTGGCACCAGTGGCAGCAGTTCTGGCACGTGAGGTTCTGGCACCAATTTGCACTTTCCAAACACAAGCAGGGATGACACAGGTGGCAGACCACAACAGTTGGACATCTGGGCTGGTTTGAAGGATTTGACAAAAAAATGTGTGACCTTGACCATAACTCCAACCAATCCTACTATTAACATGCAAAGGATGGTGCAAGGCCTATCAGGGATTAAACTGTATTTTTCCTAATTTGCACTAATAAGGTTTGGGTGTAATATACACCCAAAGACGAGTGCTCAATTGCTAAGAGTTATTGATGAAGAGGAAGACAAGCAGGCTTGTCTATAGAATTTGCAAGACCAAGTAATTTGAATTCCAAAAGTGGTGCACAACTACTGTTACGTGTGAACGAAGAGCTGCAAGAAAACAGTAAGGCTAATCCCTGTGGAGAGTCCAGCCAACAGTGGTATGTCTAATCGTGAGCATTCTGATAATGTACCCATAAAGAAGGGCCCTTTCAGCAGTTCTGCTGATGTGTGCCTGAACAGCCCGAGTGTAGCCGGTGATACATAAATTGAGGATGCCACTTTGGAATTAGAAGAGGATAAGGGGGAGATTTGTGTAGGCGACGAGAGCGCTAATGATGAAGTTGATGATTATGATGCAGACAGATACCAAATTGCCTTTCTCAATTTCTATTTATATTCTAGATCAGTGATTGCCAAACTGTGCACCTAGGCTCCCTGGGGTGTCTTGGAGATCTCACAGAGGTGCCTCAGCCAGGGCCAGTGGTAAGCAAGGTGGGGGACTACTTGGTAATTAGTTTGGCTTAGGGGTGCCTTGAAAACATTTTGGAGACCCTAAGGGTGCCTTGAACTGAAAAAGTTTGGAATCCACTGTTCTAGATTATATAACAGCTGAATAGATTTCTATTTTACTCCTAGTGGAGAGGGGATCTGATGCAGACAGATACCAAACTGCCTTTGTCCATTTCTTTTTATATTCAAATTCTACAGTCTATGCAGGCTGCTTTTTTTTCTATTCAACTACAAGTGGAGGGCGGGGGGGGGGGGGGTCATAGACAGCCACCAAACAACCTTGGTCCATTTATTTTTTATATTGTTCAGTCTATGCAGGCTGCTTCTTTTCTATTCTACTACAAGTGGATGGAGGGTGGGGGGGGGCTGATGCAGACAGATACCAAACTGCCTTTGTCCTTTTTTTTTTTATATTCTAATTCTACAATCTATGCAGGATGCTGTTTTTCTAATCAACTACAAGTGGGGGGGGGGGGGGGTCATAGACAGCCACCAAACTACCTTGGTCCATTTATTTTTTATATTGTTCAGTCTATGCAGGCTGGTTCTTTTCTATTTTACTACAAGTGGATGGGGGGGGGGGGTGGCTGATGCAGACAGATACCAAACTGCCTTTGTCAATTTCTTTATATATTAAACTATAAGTGTAGGGTGTAATATACACCCAAAGACGATATCTGCATTGCCAATAGGCTAAGATGGAGAGGAAGACAATCAGGTTTGTGTGCAGAATTAGGGACGGCCTACCAGGAATTAAACTGTTTTCTTCCCATTAGCTTTAGAATTACCTTGCTTATCCAAGAAACAGGTGGAGCACTAAATTAGGTTATTTTATGCCCAAAAACATTGATTTTTAAACAAAATTGCAAAACAAAACCAAAACCAAAACCAAAACACGCAATAACGGTTTGGTAAAACCAAAACCAAAACATGACAGTAATACAGATCCAAAAATAAAACACGTGGGTCAGTGAGCATCTCTAATTTAAAGTTTGAATAAAATAAGGTGCTCAGAACTCAAATACTTATTAAAATTGAATAAGAGAAAAAAAACCAAGTATGACATGAAGAGAGGGTGAAGTATGCAGTTATTATTCCTATTATGAAAAAAAAGTAATTCTGACCCAAGCTCTCTGAGATTACTACCCCATCTCTCACTCCAAATGCTCCTCTTCCTTTCCTCACACAACCTTTTAGCCCCTCTTTAGTGAGGCCTTTGTTCCACAAAGACTGCACTGACTGACAATGATTTGATCATTCCTAAATATAAAGACCACTACTCGTTTCTAATTCTCCTGGACCCTTGCTTCTCTTACAAATGCTGCATTCCCTAGGTCTTTAGGATACTGTCCTATTCTGGTTATCATTCTAGTTCCTCTTCTCTTCCCCTATCAGTTGGAGTACCACCAGGTTTAGCAATAGGCCATCTCCTCTTCTCTCTCTGGAATATTTCTCTTGAAAAACTAATAAGCTCATTGGGAATGGTAGGAATGGTGGTTAAGATGGCTGATCTGGGAGGGTTAAGAAGAGAGATTTAAATGTATTAAATAAGTGTTTGGATTTAGAACCCTGAGTGGAGATGAGAGATTCGATATTAATTTGGCTGTGTCCAGAACATTTTGGAAGGAGTATATATAGTAAATCATTATCTTTGAGGAACTTATAAGAGGTACAGGACATTCGATAATGACTTTTGTGGCCAGGTCCTCCTCAAGCTCCCATGTGCAGCACTCATAATGGATGCTACAGCACAGGAAGGGTTAATATGTGATACTGCTGCACCGTTCTGATTAATTTGCGGTAGTAGGCGATGTACATATGCCTAAGAAAAGAAAATATAATCAATAAAGTAAAATTGTATGTCAACTCACTCTAGTGGTCTAGTGGGGGATCGGCCTCCACCGGCGGTGTGTTGCTGGTCAGTTCCCATTCATGAAGGGGGGGTTGACCCCCATCACTGGTGATCCAGTGGGCGGCTAAAAAGGGGACGCTAGGAGCTCCCTGTATGGCAGCCCTGCTGCCAACTACAGCACAGTGGCTGCCAGAGGGGACTTGCAATGGTGCCTCCTGGGTTGAAATGAATCCAGGAAATGCAGGACTGTTCCACCCATATCTGGCTGCCCGTTATCTGGAGACAAATTCAGCTAAAGGGGGGAGCCAGACCCTGAAGCAAGTATTTTTAGATGGGGGATTTAAAGATTAAAGGTCTGATTCATTAGCAAACACAAAAGGAACATAATGTGCATTTTTTTTAAAAAAAAACCACACAAAAATCGAGTATATGTGCCTCCGTAGTCAACTAAAAGATCTGAAGAAATGTCTCTTGTTGAATATGGGTCTAGGGGTGCTCTGCTTTGACAGACACCATACACTGCAGGATACGTTCAATACATATGTTGAATAAAATGTCCCAGGAGCGCAGAAAAAAAAAAAGTCAATTATTCTCACCTGTTAATAATATTGTCATTAATTAATTATTGTTTTAAATAAAGTGGGCTCTCACCCCCATGAAATACGCAACTATCATCAGTAGCACTCAGCACTTACACTTGATACGACTGAAATACAATTGTAAAGCGCTACGGAATCTGCTGGCGCTATATAAATAAATGTTGATGATGATGGTGAAATACACGTACCTTAGAGATGCCCAAAGCTTGAATTGGAGGCTGCTGTGTGCGCTCAAGCTTGGCACGCCCTTACTGTACACTGACTACATGCATATGCCCCTTCCCTCCCTGATACGCCCATGAAATCGTAAGCTGCCTTAATTGCCTTTGTGGTAAATAATTAATTGCATACACTTGTGTGCTCTGGCGTATAGTTATTGGTTAAAGGGTCAAGAGGTTGGGTTACTTCCTGCCAGGTTATGTGCCTAAAACTGTATAAATAAAGCTGTACTGTGCATTTAAAATGTGTATTCCATCTATATTTCTGCATTATCACTAGTACCTCTTACTAGTCTGTAACAGATCTTATAAGGACACTTAGCAATAAACCAGTACTAGTAAGCGTTCGGGGGGGAACAAGCCAGTCACCAACAAAGAGGAACTGCAGAAGCTATCCCAATTACCCAGTAGTAAGTAGTTCCAGGTGTTGGAGAAAGATCCTATTCTCCTACAACTAATGCGCAGTCGGCATTCGCAGTCAGCAAGTGTTTGCTGGCAGGTAACAGCAGTAGGAGTGGTCAGTAATAGACTGTTACTGGCAGTAGAAAGGAAACCCAGATAAACTGTGTAAGACCTCCTTCGCCAAAAGATAAACACCTGGTGCCTGATTCATTAAGGATCTTAACTTGAGAAACTTCTTATTTCAGTCTCCTGGACAAAACCATGTTACAATGCAAGGGGTGCAAATTAGTATTCTGTTTTGCACATAAGTTAAATACTGACTGTTTTTTCATGTAGCACACAAATATCAATTTTAAATTTCAGTGTACAAATAAGCTATCAAGTATTTGTGTGCTACATGAAAAAACAGTCAGTATTTAACTTATGTGCAAAACAGAATACTAATTTGCACCCCTTGCATTGTAACATGGTTTTGTCCAGGAGACTGAAATAAGAAGTTTCTCAAGTTAAGATCCTTAATGAATCAGGCCCTAGGTGGCAGAGTAAGCCCATCCAGTCACAATTTTCTACTTGAGGGTCTAGGGGAATGGGCACTCCCACAGGTCCTGCTGCCTAGTCTGCAATGTACCTTCAGAAACAAACAATCTGGAGAAATGCATCTTTCCATTTTTATCTGTATCACTCCTCACTACTAATAATAGTGAGACGCTGATTACTAAATGTGATTACCCAAAGTGCATTGACCAGACACTCTACAGTATCAGACATATTGCACAACTACCGTTAATTCTGTACACAGAGACCCAGATTGTCAGAAGTGGAAGCAAGGAAGAGACAAGCAACTACAGACCAGTGAGCCTTACGTCAGTAGCTGGGACATTGATGGCAACACTCTTAAATGAAAGAGTTGTAAAATATCTCAAATTCAATAATTTACAGGATCCCAAAGAGCATGGATCTACTGGGGGCAGATTAGGACAAACAAATCTTATTGACATTTTTGACGGGGTGACTAAAGTAATAGATCAAGGGGGAAACTGTAGATGTAGCTTATCTAGACTTTAGCAAGGCTTTTGACACTGTTCCACATCACAGACTGTTAAATAAACTCGAAAGCTTGGGATTGGATTCGAAGATAGTTGAATGTATAAGATCTTGGTTACAGGATAGAAAATGGAGGGAAAGGTTACCAGTGGAATACACCAGGGATCTGTACTTGGACCAGTGCTTTTTAATATCTTTATTGGTGACATTGCAAATGGTATTGAAGGGAAAGTATGCCTTTTTGCAGATGACAGAAAGATATACAACAGGGTAGAAACACCAGGAGGGGTAAAACAAATGATTGATGATCTAGATAGACTAGAGGAATGGGCAATAGAGTGGCAAAAATAGTTTAATGCCAAAAATGCAAAATCATGCACTTGAGTCTCAAAAACCCAAAGGCTATATATAGTATTAACGGGACTATAATGGAAACTACTGAGGAGGAAAGGGATCTAGAAGTCACTATTTCAGGTGACTTAAAGGCAGGTAAGCAATGTGACAAAACAATGAGAAAGGCAAGTCAGATGCTTGGTTGCATAGGGAGAGGAATCAGTAGCATAATGAAAGAAGTAATAATGCCACTGTATAGGTCATTGGTACGGCCTCATATAGAAAATTGAATTCAATTCTGGAGGCCATATCTCCAGAAGGATATAAATACATTAGAGACTGTACAAAGAAGGGCAACTAAAATTGTGAATGGCCTACAGCACAAAACTTACCCGGAAAGACTAAAAGATCTTAATATGTATAGTTTGGAGCAGAGAAAGGAAAAGGGGGACATGAAACTTTCAAATATATCAAGGGTTTTAGCAAGATACAGGAGGGAAACATTCTTCAAAGGAAGATAAATATTTCACTCCCAAATTAAAGACCCTGAAGGAAGCTTTATTATTGTAGATGTATCACTCAATGACCAACGGCTGCTTCTTTGTAATTTGTACGCTCTAATGTTTATGATAAACGTTTCTTCCAAAACATTATCAATCGCCTTTATATGTTCAGAGATTTGCATATAGTAATGGGAGGAGACGTCAACATGGTAGGCTCACATGTACTGGATAGGGGCGGTCCTCCTTTACGTGCAAGGGGTCAACACACTCAGAGTATTCATTATATAACAGAACAGCTTCATTCGATTGACGGTTGGCGAACCCCTTACCCTACATAATAAGAATATACATGTCTATCTGCTGCACATGGAACTGTTTCACAAATTGATTACTTTCTTATCTCCTCCTCATTGCAAGTGTAAAGATGTTAAGATCGAGCCCATGGGCCTATCGGACCACTCTCTTATCTGGCTAAAATTCCGAAACCAGACTGTAAAGGGTTCTTACATACAGTGGAGCCAAAGTTGCAAATTCTTTGAAATTTCACAACATGTTCATTGCAGCTTGGTGCGAATATCCCAATGATAATATTCAACATAGGGAAAATCCTCAAATGTTTTGGCAAACTGCTACATCTGTACTACAGGGCTGTATCATGTTGTTTGTTAAACAGCAATCAAAAAATCAATCTAAATTGTATCTAGAAGAACAGACTCAACTAACCTCTGCTTAACGTAATCTAAAAACCAATCCCTCCCCTACCTCCAGACGACAATACAAAGAAAAGAAGGCCTATTTTGATAGTGTAGTGTTACAAATCGGTCACACGCATACTCGAAATCTAGCCATTGGCTGACCAATCTTTTACAGGTAGACAGGACCCCATACGTCATCTCTGCCCCCCGAGATGAGAATGGTATTCAGTTATTATCACCTGTTCATAATATAGTCATTAATAAAGTCTTTTTTTTTCCTTCACATAAAATATATTTATTGGGATGTTACTAATGTCTACTGCACATCAAACACATTTTATAGTTGCTCCTGATTGCAAACACATGTTTTAGCATGCAAACACATTCGTCATCACTATCAATCGGTACTTACACCTGACCTGTAGCTGGTGTAAGTGATACGACAGAAAACACATACCTGACAGATGCGCAAAGCTTGAAGCGGACGCTGGTGCTTGCGTTCGAGCTTGACATGTCCTTACTGTGCATCGCCTACATGAATACACCCATTCCCCATTCCCATTCCGCCCATGAAATCACAGCCTGGTGTAAGTGCCCTTTGTGCTGGAAGATGAATATTCTTTCATTTACTGGCGTATAATCGGGTTCTGGGCATGTGCAGAGCGATTTTACACTAAATAAGGCATATATCTGCATTTACGTTCCTTATTGAATCAGGCCTCAGGTGTCAAATAGTGGAAGCGACTCTTTCTATAAAGTTGCTTTACCAAGGTGATCATCATCATCATCACCATTTATTTATATAGCGCCACTGATTAGGTAGCGCTGTACAGAGAACTCATTCACATCTGTCCCTGCCCCATTGGAGCTTACGATCTAAATTCCCTAACACACACACACACAGCCAGAGAGAGAGAGACTAGGGTCAATTTTGATAGATGCCAATTAACCTACTAGTATGTTTTTTTGGAGTGTGGGAGGAAACCCACGCAAACACGGGGAGAACATACAAACTCCACACAGATAAGGCAATGGTCGGGAATTGAACTCAGCGCTGTGAGGCAGAAGTGCTAACCACTTAGCCACCGTGCTACCCTAGGAACTCCTAGGTCAAATAATTATAATAAAAATACTACTAACATGAACTACAAACTAAACTTTAGATAGACCTTATGTCTTAAATCTGAACTTACCCTAAGCTTTTAACTCTAGGCCTACCATTAGCCCAAGCCAATCATATAGTGGCCCATTAATGCAATAAAGAAACCCTGTGAGATCTTATAGATACAAGATACTAAACAAAAATAAGACCTAGTGTATTGTACATTGTTCTGCAGATTTATCAGTAGGTGGTGCTCTGTTTAAAGAAATACTGGATGTGAGCGCAGAAAATGTACTATTTTAAATGTCTAAATTTGCTTCTTTGCAGTTTCTAATTTTTGACGATACTTTACTTTTACCACATACCAGAAGAGTGATTTGCTTTGAATTATCACCTTGCAAGTCCTTACGTACAAATACCCATTTGTAAATGTGTGGGTCTGTAGAGGGGGTGAGGATGGAACAATACTTAATAAAGTAAAAAATAGTTGCTACAAGCTAGGGTAGGTATTGACAGTGCTGATATCGCAAGTATGGATAACATAAAAATGCAGTTAAAGCAAAGGGCCTGGTGTAGAGTGAGCTTGCGAAGTGTATATTGCGTGAAATTGCACTGTGTTTACCCAGAAAAGTGGCCACATGCATATGCGCCTCTGCAGATTTCCACGTTTCTGGAACTTGTTCCCACCTGTGCCTGAGGAGGCAGGACAGGGAGTGAAGAGGCGTTCTTACATAGGCCGAGTACAGTATGAGCATGCAAATGTGGCTGATGCACCTGTCCAAGCCATATTATTTGTGATTGGTCAAGGCCAGGGGCAAATAGCGGATGATGATGATGATGATGGTCGTCAGTTATAGCAAACTGCTTGCGATTGGCTGTTTGCAAATGATCCACTGATGCTAATAGGTGCTTTCTTTTTTGCTCGTCCATATATTGTGCTTTTCTGTGTGTGTTTAAATAAATTTAGGTTTTATTCACGCACATGAGATGGGGAGTTATTTCTCTTGTATTAGGTTTTTTATTGAAGTGTTAATGCCTAATAGCGAATACATATTTTGCAAACAAAACAAATAGGTATTTACATGACATAAGTGTTTTGATGTATACCTGGAGCATACTGGGCGCACACGTAACTGGTGCAGATCTGCATGTATCTTACAGCTTTGCATATGCCCACAATTGCAGCTTTTTAATGAACACAATTTGCCCCTTAGTGTGAAAGCAGCCTCACAAATAAAAACCTGCCACACGTAAACATTCAAGTTTCAGAAGGACAATTGAGGTAATAAATATAAAAAAAAAACAGAATTTTCAACATATAAGAACATTTTATGAATTCCCTTCTGCATTACTACATTATATGTGTGTGCTGTATAAACCCAGCTTTGGGGGGTTGCTAGGTATTGGGAATATCGGAACTAATTATAGATTTGCCAAAAAATTTATTGGATCAACCATTTGTGGGTAATCTAAACATTAGAATATGAAAGAGTTGCTCAGTATAAACACATAAAACTTGCGGCTGAATCATCATTGATGATTACTAGTTGCCTGTGTTGTTGTTTCGGCTTCCGATTGCTAACATCCATACTGCAGGGGGACAGAGAAAGCCCCCAGGTTGTGAGGATGAGCCCTGAAAAATGTTGCCAATGATTGTGTAGACGTTAGCTTGAAAATCATTTAGATTGCTAGATCGCAGCATCTCCTGTTGAAAGCGGTCATCTTGTTGGGTTCAGTAGGCATTATGGAGCGTACACATGTATTAGGGGAACAGTCTGGGTATGAGAAACCGTACAATGAAACAGTGTATTCTGTTCTGTGGGGTCTATAAAGTGGATGCCCCTGAGTAACTTAAGATGTAGCTTTGCTGGAGTTTGTGGAGGATATAACTTCTGGGATTGCAAGTTTAGCTTGTATAAAGCACTTGCACTTTTCTGGGATCTTTGATAACAATCAAACAGCTTGCCACTCCCATCATCGTGTGAAAGGGAAATTCCAAGAAATTTCCCTGAAATTACTCCTTTTAGTTATAGTAGTTAAATGTATTAAGGTCCGATTTCTGCAAATCCCCGATACTCAGCGACTTTGCATGCAAAATTTTGAAATGACAATGTATTTAAAGGCAAGTTTTGCATTTAAAGGCATCTTATATTCCTTTCCTGTCACTCTGCATCTGCCACCCCTCTCTGCTAGTTACTAAAGTGGTTTCCTTTCCACTACCAACTCAAGTTCAAACTCATTACCCTCATCTATAATGTCCTCCCCCGCTTACATCTCTAGCCTCACCCCCCTCCTCAATCCCTCCTGTCCCCTCTCCACTCTACCAATGACTGCTGCCTCTTCTTCTCACTCATTACCTCCTCTTACTACCACCTCAATGTTACGGTGCTGGTAGTTACAGGTCTGATAGTCAGAGCATGCCTGTACACGACCAGATGCTGAGTCTACTAGGTTCAGAATAAGGAGGCAAGACACGATGTAGTTCTTCAATACTTCAATGATTGATAAAACATGTATATATATATATATATATATATATATATATATATATATATATAAATATGCAGATGATGATATGCAGATGTCAATTAGCCACGGCGGAGCGTGACAAGGTGATAAACACAATAGCAGTCTATTCACAGCACAGATGATAATATGCAGGTGTCCAATAGCCACGGCAGAGCGTGACAAGGATAAACACAATAACAGTCTTGTTATATGCACATGAACAGACTTGCAGCAGGCTGTGAATCAGTAGAGGCTCAATAGAGAGAAAACAAAGTCTTTGTAATATGCACAAGATGATACTTGCAGCTGGGGAGTCCCAGCAGAAGTGCTCCAGCACTAAGTAGAGAACTGAAACTCATACACAGGAAAGACACAGGGTCAGGATACACAGGAGTCCAATGAATCAGGCTAGCAACAAGTTGCACTGACAGTGACCAGATGTCAGTGCTAAGTTTAAATAGAGCAGGTTAGAGTGCCCCGCCCTGAGGGTGAGTCATGTGATGTCAGAAAAACAGAGCAGACAGGGAAAGTAACAAAACCTGGTCAGGATTGTTACACTCAAAGAGTTCTCTGGTTCTGCTCCCTCCCTCTCTGAACCAGACTACAACCCCACGTGCAGCTATCTGCCAAAATGTGATAGCAGAGTTGCTGGGCATTCATGTTGGTACCTCCACTGTAGCACACCACACTGCCTCTATCCATGCTACTATCCCTTTAACTATCCTAGACCAACTACTGTCAGGTTCAGTAAAGGTGCCCTGTGGATAGAACCCCAATGGTTGCAGATTCCTCCCCTTCCACCTGGAACTTCCACATGACTGTATAAAATCTCTGGTTTTATTCAGCTCTAAGGGGGGTATTCAATTGATGGCGGGAACGGCGAAAATCCTGCGCTCAAAGAAAATTACCGTTAATACCGTAATCCTGCACGTAAATACCGTTAATACGGTAATTTACTCGCTGGATTTCAGCTCGCAGCTCAGGGAGCTGAAATCCAGCGAGTAATTACCGTATTAACGGTAATATTCTTTGAGCGTGGGATTTTCGGCGATCCCGCCGTCAATTGAATACCCACCTAAGAGTGTATTTCTTATCATAAAGGCATTGGACTCCCAGCAAAATGTAAGTGACCAATGGGTTGGAGTTGGGGAGATTTCCTATACAGTAAAGGGTGGAAAGACTCTCTGGGTAAGTAATCTCTGTACAATTCACCTTGGTGGAGTTCTATTTTACATGAATGCTGGCCACAACATTAATCTAAGTGATTGGCTTTCTAGTGCAGGGCGTGGTCCAATTCTTTGAAATTCAGATTTAATAGTGTAATTAACTATGAAATATTCTTTTAATATCTATATTCTTATTTTGATATTACTAGCCAGTGCAAAACACTACCACAGACTAACTCCTCAATGCCGCACCATTCCACTGGAAATCCACTAGTCACTGTCTGATTTCTGAGCCGTATTCTTTAGCAGTCTTGTGCCATTATTTGAGTTCATAAGGCAGATTCTGCAGTGCTAGTACAGTCAGGGTCATCGTATATTAGTCTAAGCGTTTGGAAAAAGACATCAACAGAAGTTAAGGCAGGATTTTGGGGTGCAAACTAAAAACTGTGAATCCTCTAGTAGGACAGTCATAATAATCATTATCTTCCTCCAGATGAATGAGGTCTGAGCTTGAAGCGAAGCTTGAAAGTTTCCTTAAAGGCTTAAAAAAGACTTTATAGTCTATGGTAGATTTACCTTTGGTTCTGGAGTTAAGGTTGCAATAGATGCTTGTTCCGGGTGAGATTTCTCTTCCTGAGATACTACTGGGTAAATGTTGGACCATTTGAGTTAGCATTCTTAACTGATTTGCTAATATATGAACAAGACTAGGTTCCAGGCTCTACAAGTGCTCCTGGCCTTTTATAATGTAGCATTGCCGACCACAACCCAGTTGTTAACTAAAGTGTTCAGGTTGGAGTCAAAATCAGTTGAGCAAACCCAGTTCCGAGGCACAAACTAGTTGCAGTAATTTAGGGTCCAATCCAAAAGTCAAGGTAGGCACTGAGCAGACAAAATCTTAGTATAAGCAAAGGTGAAAGCACAGTAAACAGCAAGCAGCATTGCATGGTAGAATCTAAATAGGCCTTAACATGGACAATGACATAGTGAAAGTAGCTTATATAGGCACTGAGTAAGTGTATCTGAAATCATGCTCCCCCTATCCCCCTATTAGGCATAATCTGGAATACTCTGATGCACCAGGATCGCGCACGGCCTCACGGGCACAGTAGATGCCAAGGTCTAAGCTGAGCTGCATTAAACAACCAGAAAGACATAGGACAGGAACTCCTTGCAATATGTAATGTCCCCTAAGTTTTTAATTTCGTTTAATGTGTTGAGTTGTTAAGCCTACACATAAAAAGTAAAGAAGTACTGTAACACAATTATTCATATTGGTTTATAGTCATATATCAGTAATATACTTTTTTCCTTATAGTTTCCATTAATTGATTTTGATAAGTAGCCACCACTAAAATGAAGCTTGTTTTGGAAAACATACAACCTTTTTTATTTTTATATATACTATTAATAAATTATTAAAAAAATACATTTATTTTATCACAATGCAGAGGAAATGGTAATTTTCTAGGAATTTAAACTGTGTTGGTGGGATGGGTAGAGTTTGAAGCATTGCTTGTGTCTCTCTAAGTTTTCTAAGTCTCAAAACTCTGGCACTCTCTGGTGGCTAAATCAAGGTAAGGGTAATGTCCCTAGTGAAGAACACCCCAAATAACTGCTGATGATAGCCATGTCGATGGCTGAACCACTATTCATGAAAATTCATCAGGTTGTAGTGACTTGAGGCACTTTCTGAGCATAGAAATGCAATATCTGAGCAGTGTTTCCTCTTTCAGAGTCTGGATTTCCTGGTTTCAAACCCAAACTGGAAATTCCTGGTAAACGTCCCTTTCAAAACATGTAGTTGAATTGCTGGGGAACATATATTAAAATGATAAATGTAACATAAAAACTAACTTCCCTGTGTTATTTCATTTGTCCTTTCACTCTGTAATTGAGCTGGATTGACATAGCTGCTGCATGCAATCTCCATCATCTTGTGGTACATAAGAACCACATGACGATATTTGTGGCCCTCCTCCTCTCTGATTGGCTGAGCCAGGTCCCATGTAATATTGTGTGCACTGCTGCATAGAAGTGGTATCGTACTGCTAAGGAAGTGAGCGGCCAGTCACTGGAGGGGACCATTGAGTGAAGAAGCAATGTAAAATGAATCCTGAATCATAGCAACAATTTACTGTATAATAACTTGTCAAAAGAGAACATATGGAGCACATCAGAGGAAAAAAAATAAAATAAAATGGTATCATACAAGTGTTGCATTTAAAGGGAAAGTGGACACCATGAAAACATTGGGTGCTGCTAGTTGAATGCTTCTACTATAAAATATATTATTGGCAATTGCACTGGAAAAAAACAGTGGACAACAAGTTATCCTTGGTGCCACGTACAAGGACATATTTTTAACAGAATGGTGTCCTGTAATCAGTGTTAGTAAATTGTACGTCAAGCTAATGTTTCATGGATATGCTATTCAGTATTCAGGCGTGTCAATGCTATTAAAAGATGGCCACACAAGCAGGCCAAATAGTGGCCATCTGATCTTCAGATTTTTAGGGATGCCCAAGATCCAATAAATTTCTATTGGATCATTCTAGAGCATTGCATTTGTTTTAGGGCCACACTCTTGTTGATATTTTGGCAGCTTGTTGATATTGCAGCATCTGTGGTTAGTAGAGATGTTCAGGCTTGGTTCCTCGGAAACCGAACACACCCGAACTTAGGGGATCCGAGTACCGAGCCGAGTCAGCTCTGTACTTTCGTGTTTTTTCGGATTCCAAAACTAGGCAAAACATCATTGTGACGCCGTCGGATCTTGGGAGTTTTGGAATCTATAAATACCGCCTTCCACTGCGATCTAGCGCCATTTGAGAGAGGGATACATAAGGGGTAGGATAGAGTGTAGAGCAGTTGGGCAGGCAAACTTACAAAAGTGGAAGAGGAGTGTGGTAGCAGTGTTAAAGAAAGCTCCATTTCTGAATTTGTCATTGCTGAAATACAAATATAATATACTAGTCCTTGCAGGCTTTTTTTCTGAATTTGCACCAAAAAGTGTAGGGTGTTATATACACCCAAAGAAAAGAGCTCCTTTGCTGAATTTGTCATTGCTGAAATACAAATATAATATACTAGTCCTTGCAGGCTTTTTTTTAAATTTGCACCAAAAAGTGTAGGGTGTTATCCAAATGGATTCACAGCAGTACACAGAAGAGGAGGAGCAGCAAGCAGCTGCAGCCACCAGTCCTGATGATAGTAACCCCTGTATGTCATCTGGTAAAGCCTATGTAAAAGTACAGTCTTTTTAAGTCTGGAAATAAAACATAAAAAAACACCTTTTACCGTGATGAAGAAAAAAAGAGCTGGAATCCAGGAAAATTATCTGCCAAAAAAAAAAAAAAAATTGACAACATGCCATTCTACACACACAGTGGCAAAGAAAAAATGAGGCCTTCGCCTTTCTCTATTAGTGCGAGATCTAAAATTTTTACTGCGGCATCTTCTTGTAAGGTCACTTGTGACCAAGCAAGACATAATTCGGACTCCAAAAGTGGTGCACAACTACTGTTACGTGTGTAAGCCATCTGGAAGAGAACAGTAAGGCATTAGAGGATAATGTATGCTCAGATTCAGAAATAACACCAATCCCTGAGGAGAGTCCATCCATGAATGCTATGTGTAATCGTGAGCATTCTGATAGTGTACCCATAAAGAAGGCTCCTTTCAGCAGTTCTGCTGATGTGTGCCTGAACAGCCCGAGTGTAGCCAGTGATTCACCAATTGAGGATGCCCCTTTGGAATTGCAACAGGATGAGGGGGATATTTGTGTAGCCGACGAGGGCGCTTATGAGGATGTTGAGGCTGAGGATGATGACAACAACATCTTGCCACAGTAGAGTTAATTAACAGCATTGTTACCTTAGGTGCCTTAAGGCCATTGTTACCTTGTTTTGTGGGGGCTCAAACAAACCAAGCCCTTGAGCCAGAAGGAGTGACACTTTTGAAGTGCTTGGTTTGTTAAAGTGTGCATGTCCTTTTTAAGATCCAACATAAGGGTGGGTGGGAGAGTCCAAGGACAATTCCATCTTGCACCACTTTTCTTTTCTGCCACTGCTGTGTGCCAATGTGTCCTAGATGTGCTAGAAACTGCCGTGTGTTTGTGTCATTGCTCTGTCGCTTACCATCCAGCCAGATCGCTGCAGTATTTGTCCAAAAGTGTATGAAAATAATATTGTGACCTGTGAGGTGGTCAAAATTGACTGCAAATGACTTGAAATTAGTGTTATTGAGGTTAATCATAATATAGGATCAAAAAAAGAGCAATTTTTTTTTAAAAAAAATACGAAAACTAAAACCAAAACACACTAGGGTGGTTTTGCCAAAACCAAAACCAAAACACGAAGCTAATCCAGATCCAAAACCAAAACCAAAACCACATCACGGGGTCAGTGAGCATCTCTAGTGGTTAGTGTTAAAAGCTGTAAGATCTTATGGGATGTGTTTCAATGTCTGAATTAGGATGATGGATGCTAATTAGGGTATATAAAATGCTATCAGCTAATTAGCTCTAATTTAGCTTCCTGTTTGCAGCACGTTGTAATTTGAAAAGCTACAATCTACAGCTTTAGTTAACAACTGAAGCCCCAACGATTGGATACAAATTTAGATAATTACGCGACACAATAAATACAAAGAACAATTAACTTTGCCCTCATTGTAGCAATGTCTACAAAAACAAGTTACATCATTTCATTTAAGATTATATGCCTTTAAGTGTCCTTACTCTTGCAAAACTTATTGTATGGTTACTAAAAATAAAGCTAACATGATTTCAGGCCACTGGCATTTCTGACATTTTTTTTCTGGATAAATATTACTCCACTCTCTCCTTTGCCCTAATATAAAGACACATGTGAAATAACAGCTATGATTAAAGGACCCATCTGTTAATGGAGTGAAACCTTCCTACCACTGCAGAAGAATACCTCTGGTGACCTTGGTGTCTCAGCTGATTACGTTTGGATTGCAACATTGGAACTTTCCAGGGGGACAGTGGAATTGCCTGCAGCTGCCAAGGAATTGCATGCCAGCATTTGCATGCCAGTTTCTTGTGTGACGCAAGAGCATACATGGCATTAACAAACGACCATGACCCAGAAGAAACCACATGAACCGGAGTTTTTCCATCCATAACATTGGGCTCCATTACAATGGACCAATAAAATGCAGCACAGCCCGCCCTGTATCATTTCATTTTTCTCCTACAAGTTCAGCTAGGTTTGAAAAATAGTCTAACACACATAGATGTGTAGGCTGATGATGATGATGATGATGATGATGATGATGATGATAGATGTGTAGGCTGCATTCAGATATCTTAGTGAGTCATATACTGACACAATGCATGTAGGTGTGTAAATCAAGCTTCAGTATGCAGAATGATAAATACATAATATGATCCATGTCTGCATATATAGGTTACTATATCCTATATTGCCTGTAGATGTTTCCAGCTCAGGTGGTTAGAAACTCTTAAAAAAAATACAAGAAGTTAGAATTGTGGGAACATGTCTCAAAACAATTTCTGTTCTCAAAATCAGGACCAAAAGTGTCTCTTTGCCATGATTTATCAAACTTCCTAAGAAGGAACGTGGAGGTATTGCCTAAAGCAGGGGTGTCCAACCTTTTAGCTTCCCTGGGCCACATTGGAAGACGACAAGTTGGTTTGGGCCGCACATAAAATACACTAACAATAACGATAGCTGATCATCCAAAAAACCATAGAAAACATAGTTAACATATATATATGAGAAAAAAGTGATATATATATATATATATATATATATATATATATATATATATATATATATAACTTTTTTTTCAAATCCCCCTATACTTACCTTTCAATCGCCCTGTTCCAAAAATCCTCTCTAGATATTATACTATAATCACTTTTTGTATTGTTTCGATGCAATATCAATAAAGTGCATTTAAGCCAGGCATTGTATATCAGGGTGCCCTGACCAGGCCTGCGGTACCTGACATATACATCACTGTGACCCCAAATTGTGACCTGTTTTGCTAATTACACCACTATGTTCGTTAAGGGATAACAACTTATAATGGCCCAAAGAGAATAATATATAATGCCCCATTAGTATCACAAGTAGAAGTATGTAGCAGGGAGATAAGGTCCATGATGCTCCAGGACCAGGTGACTTTTATTCACTTGTCAGCATCCCTTGAAATAATAAAAAAAATCCCCCTTAATTTACCTTTTAATTGGCTTGTTCTCTTGTCCTCTTCTCTTCTTTTCTCCAATTCTGTGCTGCTGATTGTTCTTCTCGCGTGGGTGACTCCTCTGCGCTGCGCTCCGCAATGGATGTTGGGCGTGATGACATCACACCCGACATTCACTGCGAGCACCGCACGGAGGAGGAGACAAGGGAGGGAGCCGGAGTACCAGCTGACGTGACCGCGTGACCGCAAGGTAAGTATTTTCTTTTCTTTTTTTTGCAGGATTTTTTTTTTTATTAACAGTGCTGCCCCCTTGCCACAACCAAAACTCCTTCTGGGCCACATTTACAGGCGTGCTGGACAACCCTGGCCTAAAGCAACCAATCAGATTCTAGCTATCATTTTCTAGAAAGCACTTCATAGATGATAGAATCCAATTGGTTGTTATGGGCAACACCTTCACTTTTCCTTATTAGAGGGTTTGATAAATTTACCCGAATAAAAGGCACATACTGTACGTTCCTACGTAATAATAGGCACAACAGTGCTATATTTTAAGCTACTGTCATAATTATCACTACTGGCCCCTAGCACTGCCTGGATGATTACACATTACCTAAAGCACATCCTAGGTCTTACATGTTACAATTTAGAAAAATAGTAATACCTATAGATTTGACCCAGTCTCCTTTGATCAATGCCCTTCATCTTGACATAAACAGATAGTGTAAATAACCGAATGCCCATGCCCCTAATATTGGGCCCCTGTGATTACTAGAAATCCCACCATAAAGGGAACAGGTCAGATTCAGTATAAGGAGTAACAAAGACAATGGCAGTGAAAAAAACAACAAACGATCGGTGCAAATAATAAGGAGTTGGCAAATCACTGACCTTGGCGGCTGGACCATCACCACACCCGCAGCCTGTGCTCAAGTGGGCCAGGGGAAAGGGTGGGGGAGTTTATAAAGGGCATGGGACAATGAGGCCCCCATCCTCGCCCCCGCGCAGGCGCTACCAAGACAGCATCCCGGCTCGGCGGTGCCCATGATCTGTTTTTTACATTCAAGTTAAAAAAAAAAATAAACATTTAAAAAAACTTAGGGCTAGATTTAATAACTGCAGGTTTCAAAAAGTGGAGATGCTGCCTATAGCAACCAATCAGATTCTAGCTGTCATTTATTTAGTACATTCTTCAAAATGACAGCTAGAATCTGATTGGTTGCTATAGGCAACATCTCCAGTTTTCCAAACCCGCAGTTAAATAAATATACCCCTTAGAGTTACTCGTATTTACCAATTTCCTGTATATTTCCAGAAAATGAGGAAAAATACTCGTATCACTGAGACACAAACTACCTTGGTACCTTGGTGATGTCACTGGTTTCTAGCAAATTGATAGGCTACATTCTGATGAATATTGGCCACGCCCACATACAGGCTGCCTACACTACAAGTAAGCGCTTTGTGTCTTCGTTTTGGAGCAGTCAGAGGTGTACAACAAGTTAAAATAACAAATCAATCATTTGTCGGTCTGGATACAATTTCCACCCAACACTGCATATATTACACTAACACGTATTTTACAAGTATATAATAAACAGGTCCAGATTAATCTTGCTGAAATGTAAATGCTTTAGCTGCCTGTTCCAGCCTGACTGGAGTGCCATCAGGTCACACATAATAGACACAGTGTGACTCTTTTTCCTTGATATAAGCAGAATTTGCATTTATATTGCATTATTATCTAACCAGCATCCTATAGCACAAAATATCTTCCCCGCAATGAATTAAATGCAGTCACCTTTGAAGTAAGAGTCAAGCTGCGCTGTGCCTGTGTTATGCTGTTGATGACGGCAGATAATAAGAGGGGACTGTTGAAATTCCTGTTGCTGTAAAATGATTATTACTAATTCTAAAACATGATAGTATTGCAAAGTCATCATATGTAAAAACATTCTATGTAAAGAAATTAGTAGGCCAGTAAGTTTCTATTAAATACAAAATTTCAGGTGCACTGCACTTTGCACACATCATGAGGCTGGTGAAGTGTTAAGTTAGCTTTACCGCTCCAGTCCAGTATCGCAATTTTACTGGTAAATTGCTGCAATAAAAAAAAATTGTCACTGTGATAAGCGACAATAGAAAGTCATCGTTATCGCCACATATTAATAAACAAGTTAACCTGTGCATGATACTCATGCATTCTAGTCAAATCAAGCTACTTAAGGTGTTAAAAAGGTTCTTGTCATGCATTTGGGCCATAGCCCAGGCCTCCTCAGGGGAAGAGCATTACTTCCCGACGTAAGCGCCCTTTTTTAACGTGGTTTTGTCCACATGTCACCACCTCATCATTCTTCTCCATCACCTCATCCTTCATTTTCATCGCCACATCTATCCAGATGTCTATCCAGACACAGGGATCTCTCTCAGCGGTCCTGAGTATCACACTCCTCTCACTCTGTCACCCCCGGCAACCACCAACCACTCCCCACTGTCACCCCCGGCAACCACCAACCACTCCCAACTGTCACCCCCGGCAACCACCAACCACTCCCAACTGTCACTTATCCTTCAAGAAATATATATATATTTTTTTTAAATCTTTATAAACACTTTTAACAATTAACAAATTAAATTAACAAAAGAAAAACATCTTAGTATACCAAATTTCAGCCCTTTCTGAATTTTTTTTTCCACACACACTAAGGGGCATATTCAATTAGCTTTCGGATTCGCGGTAACGCGCGTTACCGCGAAAAGTGCGCATTCTTGCGGGTATTACGGTACCGCATTAATGCGGATTTTCGTTCGCAACCCTATGGGCTGCGAACGAAAATCCACGTTATTGCGGTGCCGTGTATTACGTTTCGCGGCTGTTTCGGCGCGTTGCCGCGAATCCAAAAGCTAATTGAATATGCCCCTAAGAATTTAGTAGGTCAGTGTATAACTCCACCCAGCAGGTGGCGCTGCAGCTTGGTTTTATTTTTTCCACACACACACACACACACACACACAGACAGACTAACACACGCCACTAAGCATTTATATTATAGATAGGCCCGTTTTTGAGTAGAAAAGGTGATATTGTGGACCACTCTGCAGCTTTAGGCCATACTTACTCCCGGAATGTCCAGGAAACTTTCGAGATCCGGGTAGGTCTTCCTACCCGGAGAGTAGGGCATTCTCCCGCATCTGCCCACTTCCTAGTGAAGTGGGCAGGATTTGGAGCCTCCGTGACACGATTCTTGAGGAATTGCATAATTTTGGCTCATTCTTCGCAGTAAAATGACACGTTTGCATTACTGCATTGAGGGGGCGGGGCCAAAATAACGTGGTTCGCCGAGCCCGACTTTTCACACCCACCTCTGCCCTGGATCTCCTGGAGGCCAACATTGAAAAGTTGGCAAGTATACTTTAGGCAATGAACATGAATGCCTGATTGTTATGACTTGCTGTGAGGTTTTGCACATTTGTACTTTGATAGTAATATCAGTAGGCACCTGTACTTCAATTGTGTGATTCAGAGTCATGATGTAGTCACATGAAGAACCCTGTGTTTGCACAATGTTCCTCTCGGGTCTCTGATTTCCTCCCACAGTCCAAAAACATACTGATATATTAATGTTAATGTGTGTTTGTGTAGTATAGAATTACATTCTCTATGAAGCACTGTATTATAAGTTGGAGCTATATATATATATATATATAAAGAATAATAATAGGTTTGTGCATTGGGTATATCATCTATGTGCGTCAGTATATTGTAAGGATATGTAGTAGGTTATTTTTTTGACAAGTTGTATTATGCGTATTGTGGGCCTGATTCATTGATGATTGTAAATGACAATATGTGGCGTATTTTGCATATAATAGCTCTGTGTATGCCCAGAACCAGCCTATATGCCAGTGATCGAAGTAACATCCATTTTTATCAGCGCTAAGGACCCATCCGACAGCCTGCGATTTCGGGGGGTAGTATGGGGAGGGGAACAGGCATATGCACATAGCCCAAGTAAGGGTATGCCAAGCTCCAGCGTACGCAGCAAAGTCCAATTCAAGCTTTGGGCTTGAGGTACATATTTTTCAGCCCTATCACTGTCACCAGCTACAGGTCAGGTGTAAGTGCAGAGTGATAGAGATGACGGCTATGTACGCAGCTAGAACATGTGCTTACAATTAAGAGCAACTGTAAAAATGCATTTTATGCACAGTAGCCATTAATAACATATACATCAGTTTTATGGGGGGGTGGGATTTTTTTTTTTATTTTATGATTTTTCATTAATGACTATATTATTAACAGGTGACAATGATTGAATACCTTTATTTTTTTCTTTGCCTTCTTTTAGGACTTTATATTCCACCTATATATTGGACATAACTTGCAGTATATTGTCCGTCAAAACAGAGCGCACCTAGACCTGGATTGAACATGAAACGTAGCTTCAGATCCACTCCTTGTTGAATTCGGACCTGTGTATGCCCAATTTACGTGCATTTTGCGTGCCATAATGAATCAGGCTTTTTGTGACCAACTATATAATATGTTATTTTTAGTTTGTACGATTACAGTAAAAAAAAAAACAAAGTTTTACACTGTAACAGTCTGAATTGCCAAAGGTCCTCTCACAAATTCCAACAGCTGGCCACGTTTGCACCATAAACTATAGACTGTGTGTGAAAGGTGTTAGTGACTGTAAAAGTCACACGTGACAGTTTGTTAAAAAGTTAATTGATGTAAACATCAATCGACCTTGATGTGATCACAGTTAATCGAGAGCTGCACCAACCACAGTTCCCTAGCAGGGTGAGTACTGAAAAAGAAGCAGGAGATACCTGATAGCACGTTTACTGGCATTCTGAAGAATATCCATTCTAAATAGTACTATATATACCTAGCACATGACATTAGATTGCTTGAAGAATATTAACTTACAAAAACAATTGTGGTTGTTAAAGAAAAACTACATTTGTCAAGATCAAAATGTCTTCTTCCACTATTTGTGTTGTTGTTTATAACGGCAAAGTAGAGCTAATCTGTAGTAAAGAAAGTAGTGATGGCAGCCGTTTTATTTTACTAGCAGGCTCATAGATTTAGTGAGGAACTAGCTGACAATCATTCTTTTTAACCCTTTTTTATACACCACAAATTATGCAGCACTTTGCATAACATTTTTCACATCAGTCTCTCCACCAGCGGAGCTCAGGTTCTAAATTCACACACATACCCTAGGACATACCTTCGAATTGCCTGTGGACACCTTTGTCTCGCAGATCGGAAGGTTGCGAGGTATGTTCTGTTTACAGAGACATGCTGAACAGGTGCACTGATGGCAATGACTGGGTGTTTGGTGGGTAGGGGAGGAGGAAAGGGGTAGACTGGCACTATAGAAGCACTAGGTATGCACCTGTTGGTGTGGTTACACCCCATTCTGAAGTCCCAGTTTAAAGACCTCCAATGATAGCAGGGACTGGCTGGCAAATATTCCCCCGGGGAGGTGAGTCTCGGCTCACAGCCTATTAGGGACATTTTAAAGGAAAAAAATGCAGCTATCCCAGTGACCAGTCCAAGGTAGCCCACTATGTACCGGTCGGGGGGAAAATGCCCCCCAGCCCCCCAGTCCAGCCAGCCCCTATTTGCAATAGTGTTAAGTTTGTCATAAGCCAATTGACCTACCAACATGTTTTCAGACTGTGGTAGGAAACCTGAACACACGGAGGAAACCTATGCAAAACACTAGGAGAACATATACCACTCTTCACAGATAGTACCCAGGTCAGAATAGAACCCACAGCCCCAGCACTTTGAGGTAGTAATACTCACCACTGTGCCACCTATAATGAATTTCTTTTTTTTAAAAGTACACAGCATTTAATGTTGTTACAGTGGAATTAATCAGCTTAATCCCAGTTTATCAATATGTGGCATACACCCCTATGAACCAATTGTGGCTCATAGTTGTTTATCCTAAAATGAAAAGCAGCGGTCTCCTAAGGCACTATGTGAGGTTATTGGTTCATCACCTGGAAAGTGATGGAAAAGGATTGCAACATGTGAGCTCCAATACATTAGTGGCAGCCTAACTGAGACTAAATAAACTCATTATCAGTTCTAGATATGGCATGAAAGACCAATGACATGATTCAGAGAGCAAATAAACCAAGCAGTTGACAGTAATGTAACTCAAAGCTGGTATATTACTCAGATAAATAAAATAACCAATGTATTTATACCGATCAAGAGAAGAGGTACTGTGCAGATACCCTTACAGACGAATAGCTCAATGACCATGTTAAGTATACATGGAATAATGCATACTTCCCAACATTTGGGTATCTGGCATCGGGACAGGGTGTGTGGCCATCTCACACTGGGGCTGGGCCGACAAGAGGCATTTTGGGCCCTGGTAGAAAAATTTCTTGGGCCCCTACCATAGCCAGCGAAAAGGCCATGACCACACAAGATTAGTGGCTACTCCCAATACACAGACAGGCCAGTGACCCAGGCCCCCTTTTTGGCACCCCTGCACCCGGGGGATGCCTAGTGTTTTTAAAGTGCTAGGCTGCCCCATATTCTCCTACCCTCCAAACACCTTGCTTGCCATTGGCACCAGTGTCCATGCCGCCATGTTATGCCATGCAGGGCAGCAGTGAAGGAGACATATCTAAAATATTTCCCACACGTGGGACAAAGCTCTCGGGATAGAGATGGTGGGACAGAACCCTCAAATTGGGAATGTCCCGTCTAAATCGGGATGGTTGGGAGGTATTGTCGCGCGCCCTCGGAATTGAAAACGAGGCAAAACCTCATTGTGACGTCGTCGGATCTCAAATCTCGCGAGTTTTGAATTCCCTTTTAAGATCCAACATAGTGAGGGGTGGGAGGGAGGGCGGACCCCCATTTTTCTTTTCTGCCACTGCTGTGTGCCAATGAGTCCTAGATGTGCTAGGAACTGCCGTGTGTTTGTGCCATTGCTCTGTCGCTTAGCATCATTTGTCCGAAAGTGTATGAAAATAATAATGTGACCTGTGAGGTGGTCAAAATTGACTGCAAATGACTTGAAATTAGTGTTATTGAGGTTAATCATAATGTAGGAACAAAAAAATAGCAAAATTATGTGATTTTAGCATATTTTAGGATTTATTTATTTATTTTTATTTTTAAAAAAAAATCCAAAACCAAAACCAAAACCAAAACACGAAGCTAATCCAGATCCAAAACCAAAACCAAAACCAGTTCACGGGGGTCAGTGAGCATCTCTAGTTTACATATGTTTTTATGTACAGGCAATTGCTTGATTTTATGTATTTATTTTTATCTTCATGATTAAATGTTATATTTTAGAGTTACCTTCTTAGATTATTTGGAGATCTGAGATCTGGAACGTACTACTCTATCTTTGACTCTGTTTCTGAGTTGCAGTTACATTTGGGACACATGTCTGAAAGTCTGCATAACAATACCACATCACCTACAACAACTTAACCTACAGATAAACTCTCTCTTTTTATCCTTTGGTGCGAGTCCAATCGGTCTCATAATATTTTCACTTGTTTTTTTTAAAGATTTCTACACCATGTGTGGTGCTCTTCTTCCCCTTTCTTCCTGTATTTTAGATTGACACTTTTGCAAACAAGTGACTATAGGAGAACAAGCTGTCTACCATATATGCACATAATAAGTATGTTTAAATCGTTCTTTATTTGCAATTATATGGTATTGGGTGTGTCACCCACAGGGCCGCCGAGAGGGGGACGGGACGGGTACTAATTACCCGGGCCCTAGCGCCGATGATTTTTTTTTTTAAAAAACAATTTTTTTTTATTCTTTTTTTGCGGCGGGGGGGTCAGTCGTTGATGGGGGGAGCGAGGTAGTTTAAAAGAAAAAAACATACTCACGTGATGGCGCCGGCCCTCCCTCCTCTCTGCTCCTCTGTGCTCCATTGCTCCAGACTGACTGAATGCCGGGTCTGACGTCATCATGTCACGCCCAGCATTCAGTCAGTCTGCAGCAATGGAGCACAGAGCAGAAGAGAAGACCAAGAGAGAAGAGAGATAAGGTAAGCGAAGGGAGGAAAATGGGGGAGGCACAGAGGGGTTAAAAAACAGGGGTCAGCATGGCACAGAGGGGTTAAAAAACAGAGGTCAGCATGGCACAGAGGGGTTAAAAAACGGGTCAGCATGGCACAGAGGGAGTTAAAAAACAGGGGTCAGCATGGCACAGAGGGGTTAAAAAACAGGGGTCAGCCTGGCACAGAGGGGTTAAAAAACAGGGGTCAGCATGGCACAGAGGGGGTTAAAAAACAGGGGTCAGCATGGCACACAGGGGTTAAAAAACAGGGGTCAGCATGGCACAGAGGGGTTAAAAAACAGGGGTCAGCATGGCACAGAGGGGTTAAAAAACAGGTGTCAGCATGGCACAGAGGGGTTAAAAAACAGTGGTCAGCATGGCACAGAGGGGTTAAAAAACAGGGGTCGACATGGCACAGAGGGGTTAAAAAACAGGGGTCAGCATGGCACAGTGGGGTTAAAAAATAGGGGTCAGCATGGCACAGAGGGGTTAAAAAACAGGGGTCAACATGGCACAGAGGGGTTAAAAAACAGGGGTCAGCGTGGCACAGTGGGGTTAAAAAACAGGGGTCGACATGGCACAGAGGGGTTAAAAAACAGGGGTCAGCATGGCACACAGGGGTTAAAAAACAGGGGTCAGCATTGCACAGAGGGGGTTAAAAAACAGGGGTCAGCATGGCACAGAGGGGTTAAAAACAGGAGTCAGCATGGCACAGAGGGGTTAAAAAACAGTGGTCAGCATGGCACAGAGGGGTTAAAAAACAGGGGTCGACATGGCACAGAGGGGTTAAAAAACAGGGGTCAGCATGGCACAGTGGGGTTAAAAAATAGGGGTCAGCATGGCACAGAGGGGTTAAAAAACAGGGGTCAACATGGCACAGAGGGGTTAAAAAACAGGGGTCAGCATGGCACAGAGGGGTTAAAAAACAGGGGTCGACATGGCACAGAGGGGTTAAAAAACAGGGGTCAGCATGGCACACAGGGGTTAAAAAACAGGGGTCAGCATGGCACAGAGGGGGTTAAAAAACAGGGGTCAGCATGGCACAGAGGGGTTAAAAAACAGGAGTCAGCATGGCACAGAGGGGTTAAAAAACAGTGGTCAGCATGGCACAGAGGGGTTAAAAAACAGGGGTCGACATGGCACAGAGGGGTTAAAAAACAGGGGTCAGCATGGCACAGTGGGGTTAAAAAATAGGGGTCAGCATGGCACAGAGGGGTTAAAAAACAGGGGTCAACATGGCACAGAGGGGTTAAAAAACAGGGGTCAGCGTGGCACAGTGGGGTTAAAAAACAGGGGTCAGCATGGCACAAAGGGGTTAAAAAACAGGGGTCAGCATGGCACAGTGAGGTTCAAAAGGGGGGAGGCATGGCACAGTGGGATTGAAAAAGGGGGGGGGAGAAGCATAGTTTAGTGCGATGAAGGGGAGCCAGATGAAGGGGGCAAAAGCAGCATGGAGGGCGCAGTGTGATCATAAGGCATGGCGATGATGAAGGGGCACATTATTGTAATATTGGAGCTGGAGGAAGGCCTAATTAATAATCATGGGTGGTATTGATTTAACGCCAGGGTTGTTTGGAATTATCTAAATGTAGCCATTTTTTTCCCAAATAGGGCCCCCAGCATTCCAGGATCCAGACAAGTCGCAACTAAAGAAACATGCAACCACAGGTGGTGAAAGTGAGAAGAACAGGTAGGAGAGAGCAGGACAGTATGTGAAATGTTGTGTTTTCTAGTAGGGACAATGTCAATTTTTGGTGAGTGTTGTGCCCAATGTAAGGTGCAGGCCAAGACTGAACTCTTTGTGTACACACTGCATTTTTTGTATACTACACTGTGGTGCTAGATGTCCTGAAAGTCAGGAGTGCTTGGACATATGTGACGCTCCGGCGAATTGAGAGCCTAGCGATTTTGATGTGTTAGCCATACCCCAAATGCGCATTTGCCACGCCCCCAAATGCATGACCACACCTCCGAAAAATTTTGCTACATTTTTTAGCATACTCGACTATAAGGGGGGCCCCATGAATTTGTTGTACCGGGGCCCTGAATTCCTCTTGGCAGCCCTGGTCACCCAGCGCCTGCACCTCTTACATTTGTTTAGATCTTCTCTTCTGTTTGGAGGAACTGAACTTTATTACTTTGTTCATTGTCGGGAACATCAGATGGTGGTGAACACACAGATGCATTTCTATCTGACACATTTCCTTGTTTTGCTGTACGCATTGCTGAATTACTGAAAAGTCTGTATACGTGATTCTTGGCAATGTGGAAACATTGACTCCTTTACAAATTTGAAAAATTTGCCACTTGTAATGTTTTAACACACCGCTTGATATCACAATGAAATGTCTGTGTTTTTCTAAACCTAGACAGACAATGGCGCTGATGACATGTACAGAAAATAGTTGTATTTTAACAAATACACAGGTTTAGAGCACAGTGTCCATTTGAATTTTGCACCTTTATAGCCAATTTTGAATATGAGAGGGAGCTGAATAAGCTGATTTTCACAGCAGTTGGCAAACGCCGTCTGCGATCAGAAGCATATAGAACGTACTTGCAAACTTTGAGGGCGGAAGGGGTGAATTACATAATTTTGGTCCCGCAGCGACAACGTGCTGATTTTGCCTTCCGACGGGCAAGATACGGGAAGCTTGCCTGCTCTCTTAGGAGTCCGGGAGACCTACCCGGAATTAGGGAGTCTACCGGATATTCCGGGAGACTGGGCAAGTATGATGTATATTGACTAGTGGAATCAACATTGAGTGGAAATTAAGAGCAGGGAAAAATTGTACATTTTACTACATGCTCTTATCTGAATTTAATATTTTGATGTCTTAAAGTATCCACAATCGTTTTAGAATTATAGCACTAGATGACATTGCCTTTGTGCTTTTCACCTTTAAGAACTTAGACATGCCCTAGTGCTTGGCTCCTTCTTTACCTCAGATATATTTCCCAACTAAACTTTGTTGTCTTTCACAGGAGTTCAATGTGAGAGAGGCCTAGTAAGATGTGTGAGATCCATGTTTTTGCTCACTTCTATTTAATGAAAGAATAGTCAGGAACACAATCCACTTGCCGATCATCCACCAGGTGGCAGTAAACTTGAAAATCACCTACACAGGCTGTAATGATCTATAATTAAGGGAACAATCCTAGATTCAAAGCACGTTTTAGTATTTGAACCTTGATGCACTTGACGAAGGGTGAAGTACCCCAAAGCATTGCGCCGTACTACGAATCCTCTGCAATACATATGGGATTGTTCCCTTCATTAAAGATGTAATTGTGCATATGTAAAATATCATGATGTCTGCACAACTTCAACTGATACTTAATAGACCAGCAGTAGCGTAAAATGCAGAATACAATAGAACATTACTAATGATTTGATTATATTTTATGCAGTATATTCAATTGATAGTAAATCCCAAAAAATGCTTTTAGTTATTAAACTTGGAGCTTCAACATGTTAAAACTTCTGTAATGCACAGAGAAGGTACCGTGTTATACCGTTTTTATATATGTCCCAAATTACTAGCCTGAACGGTCTCAGAAATAAGGGAGACTACAGTAATCAATAAGGTGAATGTAGTTAATGGTACAGTGAGTAAACAGCTGTTTAAACAACCAAAGAAAAGTAAGACCAGGCCAGTCATTCCATTCAATAACTAGAACTTTATTTATGCATTGATTTATGTTAAAGCAGCAATCACACTTGAAGATTTATATTTCTTTAAAGTACATTTTAAGCAAATATCTAATTTTTATTAGCTATCCTCCTATGCATCATTATGTCCTTTTCAAATGCACTCTGTCACTCCTGAGGATTTGTCTGTACTCGGGCTGGGTTGTATCCCTGGAACAGAACTGGTGACTACATGTACAAAGCTGGGCAGCCTGATTAGCTTCCTTCGCATGAGAGGGAAAGAACTGGTGCAGGAAGTGGTTGCTGAGAGTTCAGGAGATTGCTGAATATGAATGGCACTGGAGACTGGCAAGAAGTCATGAATAGCAAGATTTAGAGAGGAGAGACCCGACTGGAACCAGATTGCTGGACTGGATCCGGAGTACTGGACCGGACTAGAACCAGAGTACTGGACCGGACTGGTACCAGAGTGCAGGCTGCACTGTCTGGGCAGAAACAACTCTATAGACTGCTAGACACCAGGTTGCGCTGGCAAAAGGTTAGGGCTCCAGGAAGTCCTTTTACAGTAACTGCTATCCACTGATTGGAGGCTGCGGTCAGCTGAGCTGAAGCAGCGCTCTGACTGGCTGAGAGAGACCAGGTGACTGGCTCCAAGATGGCGACACCCAGGTACTGGAGGAATCTTTGGAGTGGAGATAGACTGGGCAGCATCCTGCAGAGCGATCTGAGACCTGCAGAGCCTGCAGATCACAAGGACAGCCAAGAAAGACAGCAGAGGGGTAAGTAGCAGGACCTGAGAGTCTGGTCCATGACACACTAAAAAAATGGCTGCCAGTTAGTCTGCTACAGAGGCATAGGTTCACAGCTCTCAGTAGCATGTCATGTGACAACAGAGAGGGGAGAAAGAGGATGTCAAAATGCAGACAGAGATCACAGAGGACTTCCAAAGCCTCTCTGCTCACTATATCATGTGACATGTGACTGTGGCTGCCTTGTCAGTCCAGAATCATAAATCATTAACAGCACCCTAAAGGAAAATGGGAAATAGCTAGATACTTCTTGTAGCCTGCCACAGTGATTTATGTTAAAAAAAAACACACCTGACTTGTTCATGGGATTGCTATTTTAAATATAGCTTACTTTGTGATTCACTTTGCATAGTGTAATGTGCAGAATTTAAAGAAATTGTACTGTACAGTGTGGTCAATAGAAAAATAGGAATCCATTTTCCAGGGACAAACCTGGGAAATAAGGAACATTTGACAGCTATGATTCTGACATGTTTACAGTAAATTTTAGTTCATTTACAGGTTTAAGAGAATGAGGAACTGAGTTGCAAGTATTGTGTCTTCAGCTATACTGGGTTCTTACTGCATGCCATTGTTTTGCTTCCTCATTGTTTGCAATAAAATGTTCTGCATTTAACGAGGGAGAATAAGAGTCAGTATGTATCTACGAAGAACTAAATAAATTACTTAGGTACTTATATCAAAATGAGTTATACAGATGAAAACAGGTGAGCATTAAAACTATTGTTAGTGATTATTTGTTAATAACATTTATTTATCTAGTACCAGGACATTCTGGAGCGCTTGACAATTAGGAACAAATACAGTAATAAAACGAGACTGAGTATTAAAGACAGGTAAGAGGACCCTGCTCACAAGCTCACAATTTAAATAGCGCCAATCATATTAGGTAGAGCTGTACAGAGAAATTGTAATCTTGCACATCAGTCCATTCCCTATTGGAGCTTACAGTCTACATTCTCTAACATGCGCGCTTGTCCATTTTGTCAGAAGCTAATTAACCTGCAAGTATGTTATTGGACTATGGGAAGAAATCGGAGCACACAAACGCAAACAGAGGGAGAATATACAAACTCCGAACCAGGGCTCTGGTTGGGATCGAACCCATGAAGTTTCACTTTCTGGTTCAGTTCTGTACTGTGAAGGAAAGGCCACTTATTGTAATAGGTGTGCCTATGAGGGTGGAGGCATAATGCTCTAAAGAGGCACTAGAGAAAATGTTTAATACACCCTTTTTGTAGAGAGAGACTGAGTATGGCCCTAAATGACAGGTATTTTGAATGTAAAAGCACACACACAATTCACATCAAGCACTTTGCATCCAAAGGTAATAGTAATTATAATATTACGGCAGTAGTAGAAGTATAATGTATTATTTTAATACAAAGAGTAGCAGAAAAGTGTGCCATGATGTCTGTTAATGTACACTGACTGCATCTCTCCACTAGTTTGTAATTATGCGGTTGTAAAAAGCTTGGAATTGATTTTTATTTCATATTACACAAAGAAAAAAACATGAGATCGAATGGTGCAGCTTTGGTAACAGTAAAGAGGTATATCTGAAACTGTAATCACATTAGAAGAAGGTAATCCAGTGCACAGATATAAATGTCATCCTCACATTATCTCACCTGTCACATTGGTAGTCACAGGGGCAAACGTATGATTTGTCCAGCAGGCAAGGATATGTGGCTGTCATTTTAAACAGTACAAGGCTGATCTTCAACTCTTCCAATCCCCTTCAAATACACGGGCAGTGCTGCGTGTACTACTGTTAGGTGCACACAGCTCCCCCTTCACGAGCAGAGCCGTGTGAAGCAGGGCATCCCTCCCAACTGCCCCTGTAATTGGGACAAAGTCCTGACTGAGTGTGTCAGTCCCCAAATTTGCAACTGACCCACTAGAATCCAGACGGTTGGCAGACTGTCTTGGTCTCTCCTACCTGTTTATGCTGCTCATGTCTTAAGCTCAGTTGTACTTGTTTGAATCCTGGAATGTTGGGCCCCTGTTTAGAAAAAGGACAGGTATATGATATATAGAAAGCTTAGCAATGGTTGACACTGTAGGGCTCCCTCCTTCTAAGCACTCCAGCATTAAACCAAAAGCACCCACATTTCATTTTTAGTCCATCCTCCTTGCAACCAGCCCAACTGTAAATTAATGGCATTCACCTTTAAAAAAAATCTGTATTTCCCCCCAACAACCCCAACATTAAATTAATAACACTCACATTTAATAAATAAACCTATTTACTCCGAAACATTAAGTAATTAGTATTCACTTTTAAGAAATAGCAATCATTCTCTCCAAACTCAGCCACACATTCAATTAGTAGCACACAAAGCACCCCAGCATTAAATGAATAGACCAGTCATCCCAACCTAAGTTAATAGGTCCACACCAACCCCACTATTAAATTAAAAAGTCCCCACCAGCAAATAAATATCTCCCAACCAATAAATTAAATGCTCCCACCCACCATTAATGATTAGCCCCCTCTCTCACTCTACTATAAAATAAATATCTCACACCCCACCCACATTACATTAAGAGGCTTCTCTACACTTACACTAAAATCCCTTTTCCACCACACTTACATTAAAAGTCCATCCAAGTCAGGCTCCATTTTTAATACAGAATCTTAGTTGAATGGGATATTTTCTTTGGTTCTCCATCTACAGTACAATAATTCTGTAGGTATAACTGAAATGTACATACATAAGTATAAATATTACTGGTTTTACTGTTTTTTAGAGAAGTCACAACAAAATCAAGTATGCAAGCTATTGTTACAATGGAACTATTTGAACTTATACATTAAAGCCCACCATTTATATTAAGAGCTTCTGCCCCTCATTGTGACACACTTGCATGAAACCCCTCCCCACACACTTACTTTATTCACCCAGTGCTGCACCACCCATCAGACAAATATGCCAATTTCCTGTTTCCTGTCTGAAGCAAGCTGCACCTGTGCCCAAGAGTGTGGCCGCAACTTACAGAATCAGACCATGCAAGGTGTGAAGGGAGAAGATAAGACCAAGTGCAGCAAGGGCAGGGGTCTAGTGACAATGCGTAAAAATGAAGTAAGGGTGCTAAGGTCAAAGGTAGCAGAAGGAGGAGGACACAAGGATAAGAGGGCCCTGCGCGCTGTAGCTTAGAATCTAGAGGGATGGGGCAGACTAACAAGAGACACAAAGTGCAGGTCAGGGTGAGGAGAGTAGAAGTCTAAAGGGAGAGATGAACAAGAGCGGATGGTAAGAGGTATAGAGAGAGAATGAGGGTGAGGAATATTATGACTGGTTAAGGAGGGGGTGGGCCATTCCAGAGAAGGGGGGCCGCACTGGAGAAATCTTGAATGCGGGAGTGAGATGTGATAACCAGATGGGAGGTGAGGCAGCAGTCGCTAGCTGACCGGAGGGGGCAAGAGGGAGTATAAATGGAGATGAAGTTGGAGACGTGAGGAGCAGTGGAGTTGAGAATTCCTGTTAAAGTAACTTTTAGGCAACACAATCATAAGGACAAGTAATTCTTCCTAAGGAGTATATTTTATTCAGGAAAATGACTATATACTATATTTAAGGGTGTATCCTCCTTCTCAGGCATTGACCCTTGTGACTCGGATAATCTCATGGAAATGCATTTCACTGTAGCATAACCAAGAAACGAAAACAGAAAACAAATCTTTCTTCATTAGCTGTTAAAGACAGAATATGGCTTATCATCTCAATAGAATTACCCACTGGCTATATTACAATTACCATTATCCAACATAAATGCACGTGGGAACGTTGGTATGAGTAGAGCTGGCATTACTGCCTTACAAATAATATTTCATCTTCCATTTGATATCACACCACAGATATCAAATCCTCTCCTCCCCCCACGCCTCCAAACCATTTCTAGACAACTTTTTTTCTTTTTAAATTGGAAAATCATATAAAATTATTTAAACATACATAGGGATAGTACACTGAGCTGACAGATAAATTATGTATTTTTGCCTAGCCCACACAGAGGCATCTATGTTAAAGTGCATTGGTTTCCCACTTTAAATTCCCAGAATAAAGTTACACAGCTTCATTCATATCCGAAAGAAAGTCATACAGTCTACTTGTCTCTACATTCATCTCACCCATTTCACCTTACAACCTGTTCCCTCGACCCTATTACATCCCAACTACTCTGCTCCCTCTCCTCCACTGTATGCCCACCTCTAGTTCACTTCTTCAACATGTCTCTCTCCACTGGCACATTTCCATCCTCCTTTAAACCATCACACCAATTCTAAAGAAACCAATTCTCGATCCAGCCTCTCTCTCTAAATATTATATCTCTCCTCCTCTTTGCCTCCAAACCAGTTGAGCGATTACTGTGCAAACGGCTGTCTCACTTTTTCTCCTCTCACTCCATTCTTGACTTTCTGTAAACAAACTTCCGTCCCCAACATTCCAGTGAAACTGCTCTCACAAAAGTGATCGATGATCTACTTACTGCAAAGTCTAAGGGTCATTTTTCCATACTCATTCTCACGGACCTCTCTGCTGCTTTTGACACTGTTGGTCACCCTCTACTCCTACACACCCTTGACTCCATTGGCTTTCAAGACACAGTTCTTCCTTGGTTCACCTCCTACCTATCAAATTATTCCTTTAGTGTTTCTACGTCTGGGCCATCCTCCCCTCCACTCCTACTATCTGTTGGGGTCCCCAAGGCTCTGTTCTTAGCCCTTGACTTTTTTCATTGTACACCTCCTCTCTTGGAGCACTAATTCGCTCATTCGGCATCCATCTTTTCCCCTGAATTCTCTCCCCTTGTGTACTATCTCGTGTATCCAACTGTCTTTCAGCTATCTCCATATGGATGTCCCAATGAAAACTAAAGCTCAACATGCCCAAAACATAACTTATTTTCTTCCTTCCTATCAGAATCCCCATGTCCCCTCATATCTCCCTCACTTTCAATAACACCGCAATTTCTTCAGTCTCCCAAGCCTGCTGCCTTGGTGTCACATTTGACCCTGCCCCCTGCTTTATTCCTCAGATCCGGGCTTTCTCCCAGTCCTCTCGATTCCACCTTAAAAACAATGCCTTTTCTTACTCAGCATGCTACCAAAACTCCATTCTCTCATCATCTCCCGTCTTGGCTACTTCAACTCCTGCTATCTGGCATTCCCGACACCCATATATCCACACTTCAATCCATCCTAAATGCTGCTGCAGGACTGATCTTCCTCTCTCACCTCTCCACATCTGCTGTACTACTTTGAAAATCCCGACACTGGCTTAAATCTCGTATCATATCGCCCTCTAGGATTCCCCACCACGCCCAATCAGGCTTTCCCACAGCCTTAAAAAAAAACATCTCTTACAACTTACCTTGTCCCCGATGATACTATTCACACTAATACACAGTCACAACTGTCCCAATCTCCACTCTAAGCCACACTCGCTCCTCTTGTTTCAGCTTTGCCCTCTTCCCCTTAGAATGTAAGCTCTCCTCCATACCCTTTGTTTTCATTTCTGCATTTATTTTGTCTGCCTTGTATGTCCTTGTTTTATGTATGTCCTGTTTTACCTACTGTCCGGTGCTCTGGAGCACTGTGGCGCCTTACAAATCTATTATAATAATAATGATACTTGTCAGAGCTGAGAGGAAAGTCCTTTATCTCTACAATACAAACTGGTTCAACACAGCTTAATCCCAGAGTCAAACTGTTACACAATTTAATTCATTTCCGACAGAATGTAATTGAAAGTAAAATCCTCTCTGACCACAAGAAGAAAAGTAATTGAACATTTTTTTTTAAAAGGTCTTTCATGGAGTAAGCCATATCGCACTACAAACACTGTTCAACCACAGGATGTTTCTATGTAAACTGAAAACACATTCTCACATTGTGTCATACTTTAGGGAATGCCTAGATGCGCTGTGATTTTTGTCTTCTTTTTCTAAAACAAATCATGTCACTTTTGGACCTTTTAGGATACAATAAATACAAAGTATTGTTGAGTACTGAGCCACACTCACTCTTTTTCTTTCAGCTGTGCCCTCTACCAATTAGAATGTAAGCTCTGGCATGAGCAGGGCCCTCACTACCCTTTATTTTCATGTCTTTCTTGTATGTCCCTGTTTTATGTATGTCCTGTTTTCCCTACTGAACGGCACTGCGGAGCACTGTAGCGCCTTACAAATCAACAATAATAATAATAATTACAGATGACCAGGCCTCCCTATACTTCTTCAAAGTAGACGGAGCTACTACATGCCCAACATCCAGGGCATGGGCGCGCCACTTATTGACATTGGAGAGACCCCGGGAAACCTACATAAGGTGATGTGAGGTTTCTAAGGCCTCATCATACGGGAGAGGGCGAGACTTTATTTGGCAGGCAAATAAATAAAAACAAACTGGAAACCTTAATGAAAACAATCTCAGATTAAAACAATACAATAAATGTTGAGATCAAAGAGTGGTGAAGAGAAAATTAGTAAAGACACAAGTAAAAACACACAAGGACACAAAGAATTAAATAAAGAAAATAAATAAATAAATAAATTATATATATATATATATATATATAAATCAACTGCAATTCGCACACAAATATAGTTGCCCACCAAGTCCGTCTGGTTGTACTCACCAGAACCTTCCAGGAGGCAAGAGAAAGCCAACTGACACTTACAGCCCTTGTAAACCTTCCCTTAGCTTAGCCCCTCTCTAACCCAGTGGCTTATAACTCGTAATCATACTGCTAAGTTAACTCTTGGTAAGCTCAATTTTTTTTCTCAATATTTAACATCCTTGGCGTTTATACTACTTCGGACCAATTCTTGGCCTCGGTTATCCTAACTGCTACATAATTATTGACTATTAAATATTATATAAGGGACTCTCATTGCTCAGAGAGAGGCTTCTGAGACTTCTGTTTCTTGGGCCTGGTTCAATAAGGTACGCAAAACAAATGTAAATTGCATTTTTTTTTAAAGGCACATAATTCGGGGATAAGCACGTCTGTATTCAGCTAGAAGTGGATCTGAAGAAACATCTCTTGTTGAATATGACTTTTGGTGTACTCTGCTCTAACAGACAATACACTGCAGGATACATCCAATACATATGTGGAATATAAAGTCACAAATGAACACAGAGAGAAAAAACAATATTCAATGTCACCTGTAAATAATATTAAGTCATTAATAAAAAAACATCTCCCCATAAAATACATTTATTAGGATGTTATTAATGTCTGCTGTACATAAAATGCATTTTTATAGTTGCTGGTGTTTGCAAACACATGTTTTAGCATACATACACCTCCGTCATCACTAGTAATCTGCACTTACATCTGCCCAGTAGCTGGTGCAAGTGATACGACAGAAAAACACGTACCTTTGAAATGCCCAAAGTGTGAATCAGGCACCGTAGCATGCGCTCCAGCTTGGTATGTCCTTACTGTACATCCACTACGTGCATACGTCATTCCCCTCCCCTTTCCGCCCATGCAATTGTAAACTGTTGTAAGGGTCCGTTGTGCTGGAAGATGAATTGGATATTGCTGCGTTCACTGGCGTATAGTTCACATCTAGACATGCGCACAGCGGTTTTACGCAAAATGCTGAAATTCCGTCCTGGATAATCCCACCCTTTCAAGCACCTGCTGTGAACCTATAAATTGATTGAGCAACTCCAATTCTGTATTGTTACTTTCAGTAGTGTTATACTGTAAGTGACTAGAGTCAAGATATGAACTAAAAGTTTGTTTTTTTGCTTGCTTTACATTTAATTATTTACAGATTATCAATTAAATTAATCATATAAAAGTATTGTGAATCATTATTGGATTTACTAACCAGGAATATACAATTTTGTAGTGATAAAATTACATTTTTTATTAATTCCATATATCTTTCTGCTCCAAATCTTATTCTCTATGACAGATGTCTCTACTTTTGTCATTGCATGCTCCTGGCTCTTATGTTCTAATTGACGTCTCTGATTGATACTCTGTTGTTAAATGTTTAATGGTGACAGTTTTTAAATATTTATTATGTTGTTATTTGTTACATATCTATGACTTCATAGTAACTGCCATTGATATTAGAAGTTAAATGTACGTTCTTAAAGTCTATTAAACACACTTTCATAATGATCATATATATAGGACAACACAGATTCCATACAGCCGGGCAATCATCTTTCAGATATGACATACATTAATATAATATACTTAACAAATACATGAATACAATTAAGCATAAAAATACATACACTTAGTGGCCACTTTATTAATATACCTGCTCGCTAATGCAAATATTTAATCAGCCAATCATGTGGCAGCAACTCAATCCATAAAAGCATTGTTAATGTGAGAGGTCAGAGGAGAATGGGTAGACTGGTTCAAGCTGACAGGAAGGTGACAGTAGCTCAAATAACCATGTGTTACAACAGTGTTATGCAGAAGAGCATCTCTGAGCACACAGCACATCGAACCATGAAGTGGATGGGCTACAGCAGCAAAGACCACTCTGGATTCCACTCCTGTTCATTAAGGAACATAAAACAGAGGCTACAGTGGGCACAGGATCACCAAACTGGACATCTGAAGATTGGAAAACGTCACCTGGTCTGATGAATCTTGATTGCTGCTGTGACATGCAGATGGTAGGGCATAAACAACATGAATCCACGGATCCATCCTACCTTGTGTCAACAGCGCAGGTTGTTGGTGTGATGGGATGAGGAATGTTTTCTTGGTACACATTAGGCCCCTTAATTTAAACTTAAATAAGCATGCCACAGCCTACCTGAGTATTGTTGCTGACCATGTGCATCCCTTTGTGGCAACAGTCTCCCATCTTCTAATGGCTACTTCCAGCAGGATAACACATCATGTCATAAGGCACATGTTATCACAAGCTGGTTCCATAAACATGATAATGAGTACAGAGTACTCCAATGACCTCCAGTTACCAGATCTCAATCCAATACAGAACCTTTTCGATGTGATGGAACGGGAGATTTGCAGCATGAATGTGCCCACGACAAAGCTGCAGCAACTGCGTGATGCTATCATATCAACATGGACCATGGAATTTCTAAGGAATGTTTCCAGCACCTTGTTGAATCTATGAATTCAGGCTATTTTTGGGCTAAAGCAGGGTCCTATTGTTATTATTATCTTTTATTTATATGACGTCACAAAGAGTCCGCAACACCGTACTCAGGGCAGTACAAAAACAAAGTGCAATTAAAACCAACTCAGTTGAGAACAGGTGCGCTGGGCACAGAGGTATAAGTGAATTCTAGAACACTTAGAAGCTAGGGAAGGGAAGGAGGAGAGGTGGGGTTTGAACTAAAACAAACTGATCCTGTGCTCAGCAGTGTGGGCAAACTGACAAGATCAGAGCAGTGATGGAGATGCGAAGGAAGGGGAGAAGACGAGAACCAAGGGCAGGAGCCTAGTGTGGAGGTGCAAAAGTGAAACTGGGGAGCCGAAACCAGAGGTAACAGGAGGAGGAGGAGGGCACAAGGATTAGAGGGCCCTCACGGGAGCTTACAATCTACCCGGTTCTAGAAAGGTGTACTTAACAATACCTAAAGTGGCCATGGAGCATACATACATAGTCATGGGCTAGCAATTCCAGCTAGCATGGATACCGGAACACACTGAAGGCATGTGAACAAACAGCAGAGATTCAGCTTAAGACATGGCAGCAAGGTCATACAAGGTGGACAGACTTGAGACATAGGGTAGAGAGGACCCTGCCTGTGAGAGCTTACATTCTAGAGGAATTCTAGGGACACTATCACTAAAATAAAAAAACTGTCAGTATGTAACACACCTATAACTATTGCCTTCCTAAATCTTTAGGCTGGTTTGACTAAAAAATGTGTGTTTGCTTTCATTGCATAACTCTTTACATATATTAGCTATCTATAGCCACTTATCACCCCTCTCCCCATTTTCACTGCCTGGTTCCTTGGAGCAAGCTCTCATATCAGGGCTTCTGTAAGGCATATATGGGCATATTCAATTAACCACTGAATGCCCCCCCCCCCACGCACACGCATACACAGGTGAGAGGAGAAATCTGCGATGTTGAGGTACCGCAGTACCTGCAAATGTGTGCAGCTACAATGTTTTTTTGATAAATTGTGGTGACAATGGAGTTTTTACATATGTTACATCCAGGGCCGTCTGGGCTGCAGGGCACATATATATAGTCACTTTTATATATATATATATATATATATATATATATATGTATATATAGGGGCCCCAGTGCACTGCTTTGCCCGGGGGCCCAAGATGTTGTTAAGAGGGCCCTGGTTACATCACCAGAATAGGACTGCTGATGATAAATAGGTCCTTATGTCTTTTAATTGAATCTCTTGCTTTTAACAGAAATTAAATTCAGCAATATTCTTGGTCATATTGATAACACTAGTTTAGATAAGTAACATCAAAAGTAATAAATAGTCTTTTTAAATATTGTCACGAACACGCTCCCAGCTGCTGTGACTTTGGGTGTTTGCTGTATGAGGTCACACGATTCCAGCCCGCAGTCTTTCTCTACCTATCACACAGGTTATACACCTACTGAATCGCCCCAAACTTCGCTCACACCCCCACACACTTCAGGTTTGTTACCACCTATTGAATACGGGCAATAGGACTCCAATATACTGTCCAACACTGGCACACAAGGCTTCTAGTTACCATAGGCTAACACGGCCCCCACCAGCAAACAAAGGGTTAACTCTTCACACCTCCAGACTGTTACACAAATGTAAATGCAGCACACTAAGCTTGTTAATCAAATGTATCAACAAATCACACACCGACATTCAAAGGGTTAACTTGGTCAAACTATATTCTTCTTAACAGGCTAATGGATTCGTTAGAGTACCAAGACGCCATATATTAAATTATAGATTTTATATACAAAAGTACAGGGCATTCAGATATAAAAAAAGAAAAACTATTACTAAAAAGTAATAAATTGACATAACGTACACAAGCAAAACAGTTAAAAATAAAAGGGGTTACATTCAGAGTATCACTTACATGAGTTGCATAATCTGTGCCATGGGAAATTGGCTAGGAAGATGGACAGCTTATCAATGCGGATTGATTTTCCCAAAAGACTGACAATTTGTTGTATCTGCTCTCAGCTTCACACCTTCCCACCTCCTGGGGGTTGTGGTCTGTGAAACATTTTTTTCAATCACCATTTGCATGTTGTCTGATTTGCAGCCCAATTCTACTATGTGACCTAACTTTTATGTGGAGCGTCACACAGACCCAATTTTATAATTAATAAATCCCCTATGAATTTGTTCATCTTTTGATACCAAACACGTCTAAATACAGTGTATTCATAGAGCTTACACTCATTTTCTTTAAGTTCTCTGTGGGGCAGAATTCTTAATTTGACTTATGAGCTGCCCTTCATCATGCTATTGAGGAATATGTGGTTGATCACTACTTTTAGTGATTTTAAGTGGCATATTTTAAAACTGAATTATCTTTGTCTATATCACATATAGCCAAGTAAGCTCATGGGCTCTTGGAGCCAGACACCATGCTGAGCGGTTCCTATAAATCTATTCAGGTGTCAAAACTCCATCCCAGGCCAGGATATATCTCACAGCAGGGGCTCTCTGAAGCTGCCATAGGTGACACTCCTATCTTCTCACACTGTCTTCACATTTTACACTTTAGTAGTTCAATTTATAAATGGATTCATTTGATAGAACATATTTACACTGCAGTTAGATTTTAGGCCTCACAATTATGTGATGGTTTAACCCTTATAAATAACTGTAAGTTCTCTATGTGCACGGCAAATAATATTATTGTGGCATGGCTATTTTAGTATAGTAAGATACCTTAAAAAATCAGACTTGTTATTACATAACATACTTACTTTGTATAGCAATATAAAGCTTCCCACGTGGATGGACTCCACTTCTCCACTCCAGACAATTCCGAATATAAACTGCAAGGTAAGTGGGCCTTTAGCCAGTAACACTGTACTTTTACCAGTGCCTCTGGCTCTTCAGTGTTGCGGAGCTACAAAGCACAGTAAGTTCTGCCAGAGGGCATGCTGGGATTTGTAGATCCAAAATAGCTGGAGAGCCGTAGGTTACACTGATATACGGCCAGCCACATAATACACTTCCACGCTACGCCTCTGGAAGAAAGTAACAAAATGGATACGGAGAGTGAGTAAATTAATATAGAATAGTAATTAAGCAACACAGATGGGGGAACCGGCAAAAAGAGGAGACTATAAATGGAAAGAGAGGGGGAGATAAGGAGAGGTAATTGGAATTAGAGAAGAGAAGGGGATCCCCCTTCCTCTGCACCATGAGCCATGCAAGCTGTCTGCTCATGCAGAAAGCTCAGTGAGTAAAAAGGAGTGCATGCAAGATTTAATCCCAATGAGGTGACGGAGCCTGAGTGTAAGAGAAGAGCTGGGGCTCCGTATTCCTCAACATGGACAGCCACGAGTAGACAGCATTTCTGGGGAGAGGTAAGTGGCTGTTAGTAATGCTGTAAACTATATTTATCAATAGGCCCTATGGAAAAGATAAGTATATTTTATAGCTGTGAGCTATACTAACTCCTAGTTGCCTACTCTCCCGGGAATGTCCGGGAGACTCCCGAATTTTTGGGAGTTCTCCCAGACTCCCGAGAAAGCAGGCAAACATCCCGGATGCAGCCATCTCCATTGTTGAAGAGGGTGGAGGCGGGGCTAAAAGTGTCATCATGGCCCCACCCCCTCGACGGATCCTCTCCCGGACAGCTGCCTTCAAAAGTAGGCAAGTATGTACTAACTATATTGGGCTTTCAGCTCCAATATTGTGGGAAAAATAAATCAGAGTTTAAAAGTAGATTCCATTTATAAAAAAACATTTTTAAAAACATTCATTCATTAAAAAATGCTTTATTCAAAGAATAAGGCATTTTAAAAAAATATATTAATTTGTTATGACCTGAGATGGCTATAACAAGTACCACCACAATACTTGTTATATAGGTTTCCCCATGCAAACATTTAGAAAGTCCCTGTCTATAAATCCTGTGTTTGTCCTTGAGCGCTGCTAATAATGAATGAACAGCATTTCCTGCACCCTCCCACCACCACTTCACCCCTACAAATTCTATACCCAGAGCTGGACATCCTGGGCTGTTGATTATCACTATAAGAGAGGAACAAGCAGAATGTTGTGCCCCATTATAATGATCACCAGCTGTTACACTGGTGATGTTGCAAATAATCACACCCACACCTTTTGTTTTTTGCATTTTAATTGAACAAAATACACAAACTTCCATATTTAACGTTCTAGGAAACTTTTATTTAAAAAAATATTTATTCTGGAATTCTGGTATTGATCCACCGTAGTCCAGCACAGTCTGTGCTTCATTATAAAAACTCTCTCTACTGCTACGTTTGAACTACAAGCCCCAGCATTATTATTATTATCCTTTATAAAACACCAATATATTACATAGCTCTGCACATTAAGGGTATTATGATATACATAAATATACAAACATACAATGGCATGAAATAGAGGACAAAAATGGCCATGTACAAATAAGCTTACAGTCTAGGAATGCTGGAAATTGTAGTTCCACAACAGGTGAAGACATAGGTTGCTTGTATTGCATACAGCACTTGTTGGGCATTTTGTGGTTATCCATCTGTTATGACAGAGGAGCAGCTGCAACTTTTTCTAAGAATAGCAACAGATAATTGCTGTTTTTAGCATAAATAGAGTTCAGCAAGCACAGACTGTGTGGTACCATAAAACCATTAATGCTTAACCGTGCACTTTAATTGACCAGAATTTTCTCCAGGACCACTTTAATCAGCAATCTCCTGGATCTGTAGCCTGGAGAGCTGGGAACTGTATGTTGTTCCCCAGGCTCACCATATGCCCTGGAATCGCCCAGGGTATTGGCCAAGAGGTATCACCAGGGCCGCCATCAGGGGGGTACGGGGGGGTACTGTTGTACAGGGCCCGGGCTCACCAGGGGGCCCAGCAGCGGTGCAACACAAAATTACCAGGGGGCCCGCTGTCTTTCAGTCTCCGTTGGTCTCCACTGCGTCTGCGCTGCTCTTAGTTGCTGTCTTTAGCCTGGCTGTCAGCGTGACAGCCAGGCAGCAGAATGCGATCGCAGGGGTCATGGCCGGATTAAGGGGGGGGGCACAGGGGGCACCTGCCCCGGGCCCCCCTCTCTCTGAGGGCCCCCCGCCGCCGACCACCCGCCGCCGGCCACACGCTGATCGGATCACCTGTCAGTTGGTGATCCGATTCTAGAGTGCTTCTCCGGCTGTGACACAGGCGCTCCACCCCCAAACAAAATTTGACAGCTGGCCTTAAGTACAGCAGCCGCGGTGCTGCTGTACATCAGGCCATTCCAAGATGCCGGAAATTAAGTTGCTGCGCATGCGCAGCTCCTCCCATACCAAAAGAGACTGGGGTTGCAGTGCAGAACGTGGCTTCCAATGTAAGTCACACTGTCACTTGGAGTGTGTGTGTGTATTATGTGTGTATATGTATGTATGTATGTATGTATGTATATATATATGTGTGTGTGTGTGTGTGTGTGTGTGTATATATGTATGTATCTATATATGTATATATATGTTAGTTTATAGGCATACTTGCTGTCGTGTTTATTACAGTTGGGAAAAACGTACCCAACCTACTATCATATATTATTGTGTTTTTTGATTTTTTGGAAGATCAAGTACTTGTTTCTGGAGAGGACGTTTGGAATCCTTTAATACCCAGATAAGCTACACATCTATATTTAGTTTGGTACGTGGCTTGAAATGACACCATTTACTGTATAACATTTTTATGTGCATACTACACCATGTTTGGTGCTTTGGCCTTTTCTTATGATTTATTTTAGATATACACTTGCAACAGGAGTTTAATAGAGGAGCAGACAAACTGCATGGTAATTTGTAATTTATTTAGTCTTACTTCACCTATCACAGTTGTTTTATTTGTGTTACCACTTTTTTTTTTACCAGGATCTTATCTTTTCTATGTGACATTTTACATTTTCACGAATAATGGAATATTAGATGCAAAATATATATATATATATATATATATTGGCTTGAGTAATTACCTTAATAAAATAGAGGATCATATAACTTATAAGTTATAGAAACCTCTATTTTATTAATAATTATTAATCATTATATATACATATATATATATATCTATATATATATATATGTGTGTATGTATATGTGTGTAGCCTAATTAAACCTTTAATATTTAATAGAAGAGGCAGGCCTCAATAATTACTAATAAAATAGAGGATCCCGTAACATAGTTGTTGTGTGTGTGTATATGTATATACATATATATTATAATATATATATATATATATATATAAATATATATATATATATATATATATATATATATATATATATATATATATATATACACACACACACATATATGGCAATGATACCGCACATTAAAAAGATTTTATCAGTGTTTCTTTTTTATTTTAATGTGCAGTATCAATGCTATTTTCTGGGGCGGGCTGGGACGGGGAGCTGGGGGGCATATGCCCGTTGGGCAGGGCAGGAGAAAATTACTATTTTGGTCCGGTTCCTGCACTGGTCGAAGTCTCTATTACTTGGTGGCTGGCCCCTCCTCTGAGACCAGCCACCTTCTATCATTGGTAGCGGATTCTTATGATCCATCCTCCCCTTCCCATATGTGTAGCCTGCTATTGGTGTTACATGGGACGTGCACCACATGACAGGTGCCGTCCCATGTGTGAAGAGAAACAAGGTCATACAGCGAGCGGATAGAACAAAGTTAGTGCGGTTAGTATGTTAATAGAATGTGTGTGTGACGGGGGTAGTATGTTAATATAATGTGTGTGTGTGTGAGAGGGGGGTAGTATGTTAATATAATGTGTGTGTGTGAGGGGGGTAGTATGTTAATATAATGGGTGAGGGAAGGGGGTTCTTAATTTAATCTTGGATTGCAGGTGGATGCTAATTATTTAATAGATGCTATTTTATTTGTGGGGTGATGGTGGGGTAATTTAATTTAATAGTGGGGGCTATCAGTTTAAGATGGGGTGATTGGACCTTTACATTTAATGCTGGGGTGGTTTGGAAGCTCATAAATGAATGTGGGGCTGTTTGGGGAAAATTAGATATTTTTCTTAAATGTGAAATATGAATTATTTAATGCCGTGGATGGTTGTGGAAAATGATTATATTTTTTAAATGTAAATGCCATTTAATTTATTGATAGGGCTGTTTCAAAGGAGGGAAATATGTTTATATATTAAATGGGAATACTATTGATTTAATGCTGGGGTTGGTTGAAATTTTCTAAATTTCATTTACCCATGTTTTTTTCCAAATAGGGCCCCCAACATTCCAGGATCCAGACAAGCAGCAACTAAAGAAACCAGCAGCCACAGGTAGTGACCGTGACAAGAACAGGTAGGAGAGAGCAGGACAGTCTGCCAACTGTCCTGAATCTGGTCGGGCAGTCCTGAATTTGGGTGACTGTCTCACATAGTCAGGAGTGGGGCCGACATCAAGGACAGTTGGGAGGTATGTCCCCCTCCACACTGTACTGCTTGTAAAGGCAGAGCTGCATGCACCTAACAGTAGTGCACACAGCATTGCCTGTGTATTTGCCTAAAATGATAACCATGTTACATCATAGGGGCCCCCCTGCCTAAAGTGCCCCGGGCCCCCCAGAGCCTTAATCCAGCTCTGGCAGGGGTGGAGGAATCATTACCCTGCGATCATGTGATCTGCCTGTGACAGCCAGGCAGCTGCCAATCATGATCGTAGGGGAATCATTGCTCTGCCCCTGCGATCATGTGATCTTCCCTTCTCACTGATTGTGTGGTGTGACCTGATGTACCACTGTTCCCGCCGCCGCAGAAGAAGAGGGAGCAGCGAGCAGCAGCTGCAACATCTCAAACTGTAAGTATATTTTAAAGTTCTTTTTTTCAGTTTTTTTTGTTTGGGGGGGGTGCTCGTCGGGGGGGAGGGGGGGGGTTTGGGGCTCATCGGGGAGGGGGGGGGGGGGTCGAGGCTCATCGGGGGAGGCCCGGCCCTGGGTATCACACAATCCCAGTGGCAGCAGCCTGCGTACATAGAATCATACATTACGTGGTTATGAGGGGGCCATACATGTAACTATGTACTGACTAGGCAGCTCACCTGGCATCAAGCATTGCTGACCAACACATATGAGGAGATAAGAATTAGATCATGCAAGTTTAGCATACCTAGTAACCTAAGCACACTATACTAACTCAAGTAGTGGTGGTGGAGATGATTATATAAACATAGCAGTATTAATAGTAGTAATCTATTTAAAAAAAAAGGGTGTAGGCACAACTCTAATAGGGTTTGTCCTAACAAAGGACATAGTTAACTTCACCTCTCCAAGAAGAAAAAAGAATCAAAAAAAAGTATTGCTAAACTAAGAATAACAAACAATGAATTATTTAAATGTAATGTGTTTATCAACCTTAACAAATAGTAGTAGTAGTAGTAGTTTTTTTTACATTAAAGCTTAAAACTATTGTAATACTATCTGCAGATTGAGACTGCAATGGTCACCAGTGACATCGGTAGGCAAAAGCACATAGTCAATGTACAGTAAGGATGTGCCAAGCTCGAGTGCACACAGCAGAGCCCGATTCAAGCTTTGGGTATCTCAAAGGTTTGTGGTTCTCTGTCGGTATCACTTGCACCAGCTACAGGGCAGGGGTAAGTGCCGACTGATAGTGATGACGATCGTGCTAGAACATGTGTTTGCAAGACCAACTGTAAAAATGTGTTTTATGTACAACAGTCATTAATAACATCGTAATAATTGTATTTCATGGGAGGGGTAAAATGGGGGAAAACTTTTTTTTTTGTAATGTTTTATCATTAATGACTATGGGCCTGATTCTTTAAGGAAAGTTAAGCAAAAAATTTAGTAAGTTTTCTTACTCAAGTTTTCTGGACAAAACCATGTTGCAATGCAACGGGTGCAAATGAGTTTATTATTTTGCACATAAGGAAAACAATAGCTGTTTTTCATGTATCGCATAAATACTTGATAACTTATTTGGTCACTGAAATTTAAAGTTCCTTGGACAGACTCGTGCATCCCGGCTAGGGGGTAACTCAATATACTTGTTCCGGCATTTAAACCGTATTTGTCATTGCTTGGAACCTGTTGCTCTGCGGACTTTCCTTTCATTCCTCACACCTGTTCATATTTGTGTATTTGAGTTATACCAGTTTATTCTGCTACCTGAAAGTCTGCATATTCCACGAACTGAATCTTTGTTCGCATGTTGCCTAAATAAAGGTACTTGATTTCTATAGTTCTGTTGCCGTTTCCTGAATTCGCTAGGAATCATAACAGAAAAACTATTCTTAGACAATTTTACTCCTCTCCTAGACAAAATTTTAAAAAAAGATTTAAAAAAACCTGTACTCTGGCATAGTGCGGATTATGGCTTGGGCCTCCCAGACTTTAGGAAATATTACCTAGTGTTCCATATTTCAAGGTGCATTCAAATGCAGGTTTCATTAAACATCAAATTATGGGTTGATTTTGAAGCAGATTTATTACAAATGGTTTCGAGCTCTACCTGTTTATGGGTTCACAGACCCCTTAAAGACCTATTAGTAAAAATACACACATACTATGGCTTTTTCTTGTAAACTTTGGGAAAATATGACATATTTATTTAAATTAATTTCACCAATACCTACTATGTTCCCTCTGTGGAACAATCTAAATTCTCCACCTGACATGAATCCTAGAATTTTTCCCACTTGTATAGATAAAAGAATTAAGATTCCTCCATGAAGTGACTTTAGTAAACTTCCTAACAGAATTTTCTGACATTCTAAGGAGACTACATCTCTCAAAACAACATTTCTCTCAATAGTCACAAATACAAAACTTTAGTGTTTCCATTTGCTTCAACTGTCGAAGAACTCCATTCTCTTCTCTAGAATCTCTTTGCATGTTTCACTCAACTTCTAGGAGTCTCATTTCTTCAAATAAGTTACTTATAGCTCTACCCACACCAGAAAAATATTATTTTGAGATTTCCTGGGAACAGTAGATTGAGGTTACGCTTTCCTACAAAGATTGGCTTTTGATTCATTAAAAGACTTTCTAAAACCTTTATATGTACCAAAATTAAAAGACACTACTTATCTTGTCCTCTCCCAGAATCATGTATTTTCCCTATTGTCATCTGACTGTTGTTGGAGAAATTGCTCTCAATTAGGTAATTTTGCCCACATTTTGTGGTATTGCCCTAAATTAGTAAAATTTTGGGGGGTGAGATTAGAAAACTGATAAAAATTGTAATAACTGTCAACGTTATTCTATCACCAGAATGTTTTCTCCTTCCGTTCACAGTTCTGGGTATTAATAAATACTGTAATAAATTAATTTGTCATATCTGCAGTGCTGCAACTTCTCAATTAACTGCCCCATGAAAATCTCCAGATCCACTTTCTCTCACCTTTATAATTAGTAGAATTTGTGTGGGATTACAAAATGGAGCGTATCACATGCTTTCTTAATAATGCCTCTAAAATATTTGATAATACATGGCAACCATATTTAACTTACTATATCACTGATCATAAATTGTCATAATCTATTCTGTTTCTTATTATTAATTCTAACTTCACTTTTTGCAAAGAGATCACTGAACTCCCCTTCCCTCTCCATCCCCTTTCTACCTAGTTTTTCCTTCAAATATGTATATATATATTTATAATGACAATGTGCGGTTTTCTATATATTTTAAAATGCTATTATACAATTATTTATTTTATTGTGATTGATTGTAGTGTCTCTGCAACAATTTGTTATTTCTGTCATTGATAATTAATAAAATCTTTATAAAAAAAAATAGAATGTACTTCCCTTTGTCCCAAAGCTTGTTACGGTAACATGTTGAAATATTTCCCATCATTCCGCGCTCGCCGGTTCGGGCAGCCTTGACCGAAGGAGCTTTATCAAGGGCAGGATGCTGAAGACCCACATTCTCATTTTCTTTTGGTCTTTAAGTAGCTTCATCAGGCAGGTTTGTCTGAAGGTCATGACAGTTAATAGTCAGGTCATCCTGGCATTTTTAAGATATAAAGTTACTGTCTCCAGCAGCATGGTAGCCTTCAACCCTACTACAGGATTATTTTCTTATATCTACTCCATTTTATGTGGGCTGATCAGGAAAAAATTGACAAACACATAGACTGGTGGGGTTATTAATCCAGATGCTGCTCTATTAATATGTTCATATGAGTCTAGTCCTTGAATCTACCACTCTTTCTGCAAAGTTGAAGCTTTACACTTTACAAAGCTTGTCCTCCTTGCATGTTTTCTTGTTTTGGGCTGAATGACTCTTCAATAGTATGAAAAGTGCTTCCCTCTTGATTAAGTTACCATTATTCTCACATTCCACTTCATTGATGATAAACATTAAACCTTTTCCCAGTGATGATGATAAAGACCATAAAGTCCATTAGCATCTATTCCATGCCACAATAAAGACTATTTATGGCAGTAAGAAAATGCAGATAGGCCATAAAGAATGATTTATACATTGTGTAACATTCTGTGCAGATACATGGTGCATCTGGACTCGATCCATCCAGATACATACTGCAGATTGCTCTGGTAATAATGTTCACACGTTGCTTGTCAGTATCACACAACTAAAATATTATTTTACCAATTGTGTTCTGCATGTGCATTGCTGGAAAAAAAATCAGCATTACAGCATCCTGATTTTTATCACACCTGCATGAACAATGTTTCCCCTTTCTTCCTTTGTCCTGTCCCATCTACCCTGGTTAATTACTTACTCCAGAAGAGATGACAATAAAGCTGAGAGCCAGATGACCGTTTCCCTTGGAACCCATGAGTGCAGGCAGTGCCGGATCACCTGTTAGATGACCTAGGGCGCCCGATGCTACCAGGCAGCAGAAACACAGGAGTTGTTTTGTATATTGTAACCGGGATAGGGGAACAGATGCCATCTCCTGGGGTAGATGGTGGTGTACAGAAGCCGAGAAATCGCACAAGTCCAAGGTTTTGATGCAGCTGCCCTCAGACAGTTTTATTAAACAGCAAAATAAAGAAAAACTTCAAAATATCCACCTTACCTGTAGAGCACTAACTAGACACAAGTTGTTTGTGAAACTATAAAAGAAAACATCAGAAGTTCCAGCATGTATAGCATACTCACAACAAAACATCAGACTTTCTCTTATAGAGACTCTGCAGTCCCTTCCCCCAGGCAGAGCAGAGGATGTCGAGCTTGACTGCTTTTTAACACCCTTACACAGGTGCAAGTGCTAATCAGCGTATCCTCAGGCTGGAGGCCCAAAAGACCCTAATGGAAGGAGCTTGCCCTCACTCTCCATCCATAACCCCTGGAACCCTTTATCAGATTTTACTAAAATCAAAAGCCCTTTGTGAGTCGTATATTTACAGACAATCATTTTCCTGAGGTTTTTAAAACATGTAGGTCAGAAACCTGGGACAAACATACCTGCCCAAAACCACTATGTTTATAAAACAAGTACTAATGTCCTTTTTCTATATCTACCCATTTGATTCAAATGTTTTGCCTACTTAGGTCCACCTACTGTGACAGGCTCCTCCTTGCGCCTTTGTGACTCTACCTACCATGTCTCTAAGGATAACCTTGTGCTAATCCTGCCTACTTTTGTGTTGGCCCCACCTACAGCTGATTTGGTCCTGCCCAAGTGACGGCCACTTTAACGTCCCAATCTGCCTCTGGTGGAGCTGTAAGCTCCAATGGGGCATTGAATGGTGTGGATGATTAAATATTCTCTGTACTGCGCTGAATAATATGGAGGCACTATATAAATAATATTTACTAAGTAAGCATTTTGCGATGCACATTTATTGTGCTTTGTAAACGACATCCACATTTGAGCTCAGACTCCATTTTCTTTTATTGCCCTTACTTAGCTTATATGGCTAGGAGGTCTGTAGCAAGGAAGTATGGCACCCGGGGTGAGATCAAAAATAGGTGCCCCACCCCTTTTCAGGTGTCAATTTAAAAGAAATTCTATTTTTTTTTAAAAAAAAAAACTGTGATTTTTATTTTCACTTTTTGTGGAAGAAAGTTTGTGGGATACAAAGAACATCAGGAGGAAAGCACAGCAAAAATGTATTTGTGCTGTTTGTACACTGCACTGTTGAGGCTTCAGCCAAATTCCGCAGCGCTGTACAGAGAACTCATTCACATCAGTCCCTGCCCCATTGGAGCTTACGGTCTAAATTCCCTAACATACACACACAGACAGAGGGAGACTAGGGTCAATTTGATAGCAGCCAATTAACCTACTAGTATGTTTTTGGAGTGTGGGAGTAAACCGGAGCACCCAGAGGAAACCCACGCAAACACGGGGAGAACATACAAACTCCACACAGATAAGGCCATGGTCAGGGATTGAACTCATGACCCCAGTGCTGTGAGGCAGAAGTGCTAACCACTTAGCCACCATGCTGCCGTGCTTCAGCCAAACAGTTGTGGAAAGATTGTTCAAAAGCACTGGTAAGTGAAACAATCATTCCAACTAGTTTAATCTGTCATCTTCTCTGTTTAATGTTTCACTACTATTAACTTATTTAACATTGTATCTTACACTGTATTATGTTTTTATAGTTAGTTATTAATGCTTTTTCATCTATTGAACTTTTGGATTACCATTTGGTGAATACACAAAATTAAATGTATTGAGGACATGCATATTGTTTTTAGTTTTTTTTTTATATTGATGTAGATATAGGACCTGGAGCAATTGTAGGAATTTTTATTATTAATTTATAATATTTTTCATAGGGAAAAGCTTTGTGGGTTCAACTGAGGCTTACATATTTTCAGCACTAATGCAAACTGTATCTAATAGTAACTAGCAAAGCAATTACAATTACATCCATTTTGCAAGGCTCTATTAGTAATGCTTTTTATGTGAGGCCTGAATCAGCAGCCTTTCTATCCTGCACAGGGTGACACCACTAAGATTTCCTTTTACAAATGGGAAGTGCTTAGCACTTCTGCTTTCAGCATACACATTTACAATGAAAGCCATAAGGAATGAACATGAGGCCTGGAACCATTGTATATGCTTCCTGGTCTTACCATCAGTCATTGATAACAGCTGTCTTACAGGCAATTATAGTAGGGTGCAACATCCACTTTGAGATGCTGCTTATATGTAACACTTTGGAGTAAAGGACGAATGCATTAAATAATAAAATCAGTGTATATATTCCATGATACAGCACACCATACTAGATCTGTAGTTATATACTCAGGTTTACAAATGTTCTGCCTATTTGATTCAAATATTTGACTTTTTGAGATATGTAGGTTTGTAAAAACAAGAAGCTTATTCACTTTTAATATGTTTTTTGGTATGGTAGAGTTGTTTATTCTCAGCATCTGAAGGTGGATAGTCCCTTTAAACAGATTGCTTACACAATATGCAATGGCACATACACAATTTGTGAGATGGGTGTGGAATCCAGAGAAAGGTCAGAAAACAAGCTTTAACAGATGAAGCACCTCCCTCTGTTGCCCTTTTGCTGCTGAGTGTCTCTACAAGGGCTTCAGAAAACTGTGCTTCTCTTCATTGAGAACATGTGATGTTCTAATACTCCCAAATGATACTATCCAAAGGGTTCATCTTATCTATCTTAAGACAGTCAGCTGGTGGGAACTGAGGTTATCTTTAAATATTTGCAGTAACTAAACCTCCTTCCTGTTCTGGAGAAAGCTTTTGTTTTTGTACTGCATGGGCACTCTCAGGGTTATCCGCCAGCTCAGCATTGCTATGTGCCCATTAAATTTGTTTGGCATTATGCTAATTGCTGTACACGGAGACAGGGCACTTGTACCCAATGTTCGCAGAAGTGGTGGTACTTATTTATTAACTGTACAATATGATGTCACCCAGTGGTGGAACTGGGCTGGTATACAGTGATATGCCATACCACTTCTCCTACTGTCTTCAGTGTAAAGCTATAAAACTCCATTCACTTATATTTTCCATACCACCACTTCTAAATTTCCACTTCGACCACTGATGTCACCCCTATCTACCAATCTTATCAAAATGTAATTTTTCTAGTACATCCAATTCTGTTCACTGAATTCAAGTTTACCACACATTTTGCATTTTAAGTAATCTTTGATTTCTAGAAAACAGAAAATCAGAATCTAAAGTCAGAACTGAATCCAACAAGCATAATATCCTGGATACATTATCCAAAGATCAAATTAAGAGACAATTGGCAACTATAAAAAAGGAACATAAAACATGTAATTACCAGTTGAATGTAGTAATAGGTAGAGATGCTCGGGCTTGGTTCTCCGAGAACTGAGCACACCCGAACTTTGCGTGTCCTTAGAAGTGAAAACGAGGCAAAACGTCATTGTTGCGTTGTCGGATCTCGCAAGTTTTGGATTCTATAAGTATCGCCCTCCACGGAGATCGAGCACCATTTCAGAGAGAGACACAGAAGGGGTCGCAGGGTTGTTGGCAGACTCCAGTGCAGTTGGGCAGCGTCATTAATAAAAGAGAAAAAGGAGGGGTGGAGGTGCTCTTGGCAGTCTCCAGTGACATTCTACTGTGCCAACAGGAGAGGTGGGTGTGTTCAGTGCTAAAAACAAAATTGTTATAATAGGGCTGGCAGTGTAATTAAAAGTCTTCAGTGACATTCCACTGTGCCATAGCTCACCCAGAAGCAGGAGAGGTGGCATTTTTCAGTGCTGAAAGCAAAATTGTAATAATAGGGCTGGCAGTGTAATTAAAAGTCTCCAGTGACATTCTACTGTGCCATAGCTCACCCAGAAGCAGGAGAGGTGGCATTTTTCAGTGCTAAAAGCAAAATTTTAATAATAGGGCTGGCAGTGTAATTAAAAGTCTCCAGTGACATTCTACGGTGCCATAGCTCACCCTGAAGCAGGAGAGGTGGCATTTTTCAGTGCTGAAAGCAAAATTGTAATAATAGGGCTGACAGTGCAATTAAAAGTCTCCAGTGACATTCTACTGTGCCATAGCTCACCCAGAAACAGGAGAAGTAGCAATGTTGTGCTGAAAACAAAATTGTAATTATAGGGCTGGCAGTGTTTTTAAACGTCTCCAGTGACATTCTACTGTGCCATAGCTCATACAGAAACAGGATGGGTGGCAGCGTCCTTGTCAATCTCCACTCACATTGCTCTGTGCCATTGCTCTTACAGAAACAGGAGGGGTAGCAGTGTTTTTGTTACTCTCCAGTCACATTGTTCTTTTAACTCTCCAGTCTCAGTCATGATGATACGAATCCCTCTACGTCATGTGCTAAAGCCTATGTTCAAGTGCACAGTGGTTTTAAGTCTGGAAACACAAATGTAAAAAAAAAAGCTTGTACCTTTTAAAGAAAAAACTCCTGTCTAATAAAGGTGAGTCTACTGTCGAAAAACATAAAATTGCCAACATGCCATTCTACCCAAAATATTAACAAGCATACCAGCATCAGCTAGCTCCCTTCTCTCAGCTAAATCCCAACACCTGCTATCTACACTGTCATCATCTTCACACAATACTAATTCATCCCCGCTGGAATCCACCATTACAGAAGTCTCTGTACTTTGATGCAATTGCCGGTAATGTCCTTCCCCGCATAATTTGTAGCTCATTTTACGACAGCGCTGTCACGATTTTTGGGCCAAATTTTTTGACCAAATGTTTTGCTGAATCATCTGCATCACCACTGGGTGTCTTGGTAAAGCTACGTTTTTTCCTAGCAGCAGGTGCCAAAGAAACTGAGGGAGGAGGAGTCGTCGTGTCATGTACCACTTGAGATATCAGCTTGCTGACCAGGAGCTCATTGCATCTCCTGAGATCTGGGTCAGCTGGAAATCAAGAGAAGACATAGCTCTTAACCTAGGATCATGCACAGTTGCCAAAATGTAGTGATCTGATTTCAAGATGTCGATAACTCTCGGATCCTGGCGTAGCGAATAAAGTAATTTATCTACAAGTCCTACATAGTTAGCAGAATTGCTTCGTTTCATCTCCTTCTTCAATTTCTGTAGCTGCTTTTCCAAAAGTCTAATTAGAGGAAACACTAAGCTAACAGTGTCTGAACTCAGTTCACAGATGACTACTTAGAGTGGTTTCAGCACCTTGCACAACACGGAAAGTATTCTCCACTGTGCTGGACTAAAGCACATTCCGCGTCAAATTCGGTTCTTCATGCAGCACCTACAATCTCCTACATGCTGTTGCAGAATACCGAAAATGACCCAAATTATTTCTGGACACAGACAGCATCTCCTGCATGTCACTGTTAATTTTTAAACATTTCAGTACCACCAAGTTGATTGTGTGAGCAAAACAGGAAATGTAATGGAATCCTGCTGTACTGCTCACATATTGGTGGCGTTATCACAAATGACATATCCTCAGGAGAGTCCAAGCAGGATAAGCCATGTTGCAATGACATCCCTTAGTTTTTCAAACAGATTGTCATCGGTATGCCTCTTAGTGTAGTCGGTGATACACAAATGTAGAATACCACCCTGTAATTGCAAGAGGATGAGGGGGACATTTGTGTAGCTGACAATGGCACTAATGAGGATGTTGAAGAGGATGATGATGAGGATGATGTTGTCTGTGTAAGTCCTGCACCAGTGGAAGCAGTTCTTGCCAGTCATAAGAAGGCCATTGTCATGCCTGGACATAAGACCAAAAAATCCACCTCTTATGTGTGCAATTATTTTTACCCAATCCTGACAACAGTTGTCTAGCCATTTGTAGCCTTTGTAAAGCCACACCGACGATGCCTTCATCATCAATATCCTCACTAGTGATCGGAGTCCTGCATCCAAGTTACTAAGGGTAGATGACTTCTCCACTATCCAGGATTCCTCTGAAGAATTCTTGAGTGTTTGTCCCGCTGCTGCTGGTGGATCTTCATCCCAGAAGTTGACCAAGAAGAAGACTACTAGTAGTACAATTGACTGTTAAAAAATCCTTTGCAAGAGGAAGCAAGTATGAAAGCTGTCACCCAGTTGCAAAGCGGATCACAGACGCCATGGCAACTATGCTAGTATTAGATCTGCGTCCAATATCCACAATTAATGCATCTGGTTTTAGACAGTTAATTGAGGTCCTGTGTCCGTTACCAAATTTCATCACACCATTTTACTAGAAAAGAAATTCCTCACCTCTACCAAAAGGTTCCATAAAATGTATTTTTTGGGCTACAAAATGCCATTCTACCCACTGTACACTTAACCACAGATATGTGGACAAGCGGAACTGGGTAAACTATAGATTATATGACTGTGACAGCCCACTGGGTTGGTAAATTGCCTTCAGCAGCAAGAACAGCAGCAGCATATACCCAACACCAGATTATTCAAAGGCAGGCTACTCTGTGTATCAGCGGCTTCACCAAGAGGCATACAGATGACAACCTGTTTGAAAAACTAAGGGATGTCAATGCAACATGGATTATCCCGTTTGGACTCTCCTGAGGATATGTTATTTATGACAATGCCACCAATATTGTGAGAGCATTAAACCTGGGTGAAATCCATCACATTCCCAGTTTTGTTCACACAATCTACTTGGTGGTACAGAGCTTTTTGAAAATTGACAGCGACGTGCAGGAGAGGCTGTCTGTGGCCCAAAAAATTTCGGGACATTGTCGGCATTCTGCAACAGCATGTAAGAAATTGTAGCAGCTGCAAGAACAATTTATTTTGCCCTGCCACCAACTGAAGCAAGAGGTAGTAACAAGGTGGAATTCCACACTTTATATGCTTGTGAGGATTGAGGAACAGCGAAAAGCCATCCACACTTACTCCACAAGCCATAACATTGGGAAAGGAAGGGGAATGTATTTTAGTACAACGCAGTGGAGAATACTTTCCGAGTTGTGCAAGGTGCTGAAATGATTCCAAGTAGTCACCTGTGAACTGAGTTAAGACACTGATAGCTTGAGCAAAGCAATGCCCTTAATTAGACTTTTGGAAAAGTACCTTGGAAAAATTGAAGGAGGAGATGAAACAAAAAAATTAAGCTAAGTATGTCGCACTTGTAGATGAAGTACTTTAATCGCTTTGCCAGGATCGAAGAGTTATCAACTTCTGGAAATCGTATCACTACAATTTGACAACTATGCTTGATCCTAGGTTTAAGAGCTATGTCTTCTCTTTATTTCCCACTGTCCCAGATCACAAGAGATACAATAAGCTCCTGGTGAGCAAGTTGACAGCTGAAGTGGTACCTGACACGACGGTGTCCCCTACGTCAGTTTCTCAGGCTACTGCTGCTAGGAAAAAACTTAGCTTTTCTAAGACACCCAAATATGATGCAGATGATTCAGCAGAACATTTTGACATTTGGTCTGGTCTAAAAGAATTGCCCAAAAATCATGACAGCTCTGTCATAAAATGAACTACAAATTCCACGAGGAAGGCCTTTACTGGCATTTAGATCAAAGTACAGAGACTTCTGTAATGGTGGATTCCAGCCGGGATTAATTAGTATTGAGTGATGATGATGTACACACTGATGAGGGTGAGGATGATGACAATGTAGATTGCAAGTGCTGGGATCTAGCGGAGAGAAGGAAGCTAACTGATGCAGGAATGCTTATTAATATTTGGGTAAAATGACATGTTGGCAATTTTATGTTTTTCTACAGCAAAGTTTCACCTTTATTAAGGATGTTTGTTTTTTTTAGAAAGAAAAATCTTTTTTTTACATTTTTGTTTTTGACATTTATGTTAGAGACTTCTGTGATGGTGGTTTCCTGCAGGGTTGAATTAATATTGTGTTAGGATGAAGTATGTTTTCAATCATCCTTTCAATTGCTTCTCTCTCGTATGTGTTTCTTTTTCACTGGGTTCCCCATCTCCGACCCGCCGAGGCACCCCGGATTGGTCTTCGTCTGATAAATACACGCATCCCAGGGGGTCGCCATGTATTAGCTGTAGAATAACCAGTTGTCCAAGTAACAGGTGGAGCGATCAAAGGAACCATAAGTGATTTAATGAGCCATTGTCAGTTTCACTGTACCAGCCGTGTGTTCTGGGTGACGGTGATCTCCTAGTCTTCATCTTCCAAATCTTCGTCTGCAGGGGCCGGTGACACACCCATTTGTTTTCTCAGGTGTCTTAGCTGTTCTTTAAACTGGACATATTTATCATCCTGCCTGTGTTAGGCTTAAGGCAGCTAAGCTATTGGTAGCTTGTTTTGTGGGGGCCTGAACAAACCAAGCACTTCAGCCACAAAAGTGGCACTCCTTGTTGCTGGAGTGCTTGGTTTGTTAAACCGTACATGTCCTTTTCAATATCTTACATAAGGATGGGTGGGAGGGTGTAAGGACGATTCCATCTTGCACCACTTTTCTTTTTTCCGCCACTGCTGTGTGGCACTGTTTCCTAGATGTCCTGTGAACTGCCATGTGTTTGTGCTCGCTACAGTCTTTGGCCAAAAGTGTATGAAAATAATATTGTGACCTGTGAGGTGGTCAAAATTGAATGAAAATTAGGGTTATTGAGGTTAATAATAATAATAATGTGAGGGGAAAAAAAGAGCAAAATTATGTGAATTTAGCATATTTTAGCAATTTTCAAAAAAATAAAAGATCCAAAACAAAAACACTCCAGGGTGGTTTTGCCAAAACCAAAACACGAAGTTGATCCAGATCCAAAACCAAAACATGGGAGTCAGTAAGCATCTCTAGACAGGTACTCTATACATTCACAGTATGAAGCTATTTTTTGCAGGCATGAAAATATACTTTACATTTTCAAAAGTTTGCAACTACTCTGTGGTAAGTCTCCATCTGCTATAGTTAGGGATGGCTGACGTGACTAAACTGGTCTGGCATTCACGTTGGTTTTGTAGTAAACCCAGAACAGATCAGGACACAGCCAATATCTGCCACCCTCAAGATGGCGCGGCTGTCATCCTGTATTACCTCACCACAGAACTCCCCACAGGGCGCACCGTCCCCTCCCCGCAGTGACTGAGTGTGTTCTCCTTTCTCCCTGTCAGTCCTGACAAGTGTAGTAAAAGCTCGAGGAGCGCTGTAACTTCCCACAACCAGCGCGGCCGCCGCAGCAGCAGCTGTCTGAGAACAGCCCGGGTGACTCACCCAGCCCGGGAGGCCGGTGCCCTACATCTCCCCCCCAGCCCATCTGTCAGGACACAACGCGCGGTGTCCCAGGCGGGAGAGGGTGGGGCCTGGCTGCATGTGATGAGAGGAGTGGCCGTTTCCCCGGAGTATCTCTCCTGCTCTATTTATCACAGGGCTCCACTTCCTCCCCCCGGTGATCGGTGCAGGGGAGGCGGCTGCGGAGAGCACACACCACCGGGCGGCCAGTCCGCTCCGTGCAGTAGGTTACACCTCGGGCGGCCTCCTTACTGAGCTGGTAAGTTGTGGAGACCGCAGGACGGGGCTTTCCGGGCACTCCGGGCTCAACTTTTGACGGCTTTGCGGCCATTTGAGGATGGTGTGAAAACTTTCCTCCTGTTGGGATGCCAGCGGCCATGTTGTGGCCGAGTTTAGTCACAGGCTGTTCATAGTCTGTATAATATCACCGTGCCCAGCCTCCCTCTGTGCCAGGAAGGGCAGTGCTTTATTATGTGGCATAGACCCCTTCCATGTAATGCATTGATAGTGCTGTCCTGGTGAGATACAAGATACAGCACCCTTCCCAAACTGAAGACCCAGCTCACTGTCCCTCTGCTGCATCTGATGGTGCACAGTGCATGTGGATCCCCTCTTGGCTCAGCCTTGTGTGCAATGTTATATTATATACACCCAAAGTCTGAGTTTGTGCTTTTAAATAGTTGGTAGACATGGCTGTAGCAATCCTGCATGTACAGAACCTCCCCATCTCAAATGTTTTATTTGGCTTCTAATACATGAACCTCCTCACTGCAGGTTATGTATATGCAGAGAAGTGATTAATAGTGTGTGTGTGTGTGTATGTGTATATATATATATATATATATATATATATATATATATATATATATATATATATATATATATTATAAAAAATATATTTTACACAATGTATATTATATCTTTATGCGTACAAACCGGTTGAAGTGTGCTGGTATACAGTAGTATGCCATACCCCCACTTTTTTCCAGTTTGGTGTAAAACTAACCAAACCCATTCACTTACATTCCTGTTCTATTTCTCATATCATCACATCTAAATTTTCATACAGCCGCTTCAAAATGTCCACTTTGAGTGCAGGGTTTATCTTTTATAGATCAATTTATTTAAAAAAAAAAAAAAAAGGTGTGTTTTCTTTTTTTAATACTTGTCTTATGTTTTTTTAGCAGTGTGTGACAGCTTTATTTACCGAAAACATCCAAACTGAATTATAGCTCCCCAGTTAAATATTTATTTGTTAACCTTTGGCATGCTATGCAGTTGATGTGTTTGCTGGTTAGCTTCTGCTGAAAGAAGTGTATCTGTAAACTACAAATCCCAGACTCCTTTAAGGATGCTTGTTGGGGCTACCTTTACATGTTTCAATCTTATTGTACCATTTGTTAGATTTTAATAGAATTGTGCAAAATATTTAATGTATGGGAGTGTTGTGGTCTTAAGTCAGAAATATATGTTCATTCTAGCACTTGTGCAGTAAATACACTATTCTACATTATTCCTTAGTACAATCTGTCAACTTGCGCAGTCAAACTCTGCGTGAGATAATCTTGTGATTGTTGTGTTTTGCTTTTATGTGTACCATGTTTGGTATTGAAAGATGATGATTAATGCAGTCCACAATTCATTAGAAAACAAAGATTGTAACGTGTTTGGGTAACTTAAGGGTACGTAATGTGCATTAAACACTAGTGACCTATCAAACGTGATCATGTTGACGTGGTGATAAACAAATGCCTGCAGTCCAGGAGGGTGTGGGGCTCGAGGGATATTGGAGGATACGCTGACCCCAATTCAAAATTTTTACATTTGCGGTAACAATAGCAGGCAGCGTCAGGATAAACAAGACACAATAAAAACACTCTGTGGCTGCTTGTGCAAAATTGAATTGGTATCTGGTCACTGGGACCAATGAGTTCTGTTTCTATGTCTGTTTATGTTCTTTTACAAGTGTTTTAATAGGGAAATATGTATGTTTAATTTTACAAAGAAAAACGAACATTGAATGTACTAGTGTTGCACCTACTCTGGTTAATATCTTCTGATCATAACATCATTTTCAACTTCACTAACCATGTAACACTAGTTGCAATTTCCTATCCCTCAACGGCTTTTTGTGGTGGCGTTTTTGTTTTGCTTCTTTCTTGGAACAACTTTTGTTCAGATCACAGGATGTTGGCAATACATTTTGCAAGTAGAAGTGGTTAAACTGGATATACTTGTCCTACGCCTTTTTGGAATAATGTTTAAAATCGGAAAGTCCTTGCATAAACCCATCAAACTGCAGATTGATGGGATTATATAGCAGGGCTGAGGCTAGTGAGGTCACAGGAGGCATAATTGACTTTCTATTCTTTGCCATCTGTAGTGGTGAGACTGAACTCTGCATTGTAAATGATAGTTTTACCCTAGCTGTAAGGAACTGTTATTCTATCCATAGTTTCTACCAAAAGCACTACTTCAGATGTATTTATGCAAAGTGTTGGCAGAGGTTGTGTAATAGCTATTAAATATAGTGTTTTGTGGTGCCTGTGAGCCTACAATGTTACATTTAAAGTAGAAATGCAGAGTTTGTAAAGGCTGTTTCTTTTCCCACACTCGTCTCTTGTTGTCTTTAGAAAGATCTGTTGTAAGTGTATATAGGGTCAAATAATAATTACAGTGTACACCATATTTTTATAGTGAAAATCTAGCATAGATTTATGTTTTGACTGCTGCTTCAAAGGAGTATGAGTAAATATTTGTAATTGCCGCTAAAGGATATTGCTAACTTTTTTTTGCCTTGGTGTAATCAAATATACCCCCACGGCCTATTTACCTGCAGCCGAGAACAGTCTCCCTCTGAATCATGTTTGTCTTTCTTGCAGGGAAACCAGCATAATGCAGAGCTGCCCATAGCACGTCAGGGGAGCTCTATGGGCGGACTGAGCCCTCCAGTACGAAGAGCAGTGTCACAAGCTGGCTCTTGGCTTCAGCTGGTGGGGCTGAGGTGTTCCTCCTGTTTGCTATTCTTATGTGGTTTAATTGATTAGAGGTGTCAAAAAGTTCTCGTTTAAGTATTCAGGTGCTCTCTTCAAATTGTGTCCTGTTTGTAGTTTCTGAGCACTAGTTTGTAAACCCACTGCTCTAAACCAATTGTTAGATCATTTAGATAATTATCTGAAAGGTTTGTGTTACAAACCAACATAATGTGGTCCATGTATCAAAGCAAATATGAAAGAAAGATCAGCGCAGCACTACACTTTCTCCCATGATTGCCTTCAGACGGTCTCTTTCTGTGGCTGGAGGAGGAATCGAGGCTGTGTTCAGGTGCGCATGCATGGTAATATTACCTCTTGCACCACACCCTCCCCATTGCCCTGAAATCCTCCATCATCTTTGCCCTATTTTGAGCAGTCACTGCTTTTCGCCAAAAACTGAGTACTATGGTTCTATTTACATTAACACACAGCCCCTAATTCTGGCAGCGTGTTTATCTTTAGTGCATAGTGACAAATGAAGTGCTGAGAATTGGGGATATTATGTAGCAGGGAACAGAATGTATGTAATGTATGACTGAGAAGTACTGGAAGTAGGTATTGAGGTTACTGTGCAGAAATGCTGACTGCAGTAACTGGGGGTAGAAGAGAGGAGGTGGAAGCCTGAGAACAAGCTGTGAGTCAGCTAGAATGGGTTAGAACTCTAAGCAGGACGTTTTGGGGATTGGAGAGTGTCTGGTCTGCATTGAGCTCTTATTTTGTGTTGTGTGAGAGGACTGTGATGGTCTGAGGGAAGTAAGGGCAATATTATGTGATCACAGCAGTTTTAAAGTCCATCTCTCCTCGACCTGTAACTGCATGAACTCCAGAACGCATTATGCTGTAGTAGTTCCCGCCAAAAAGTGGAGACTTTTATATTGAGGATTTGTTTTCTTTAAAAAAATATATATATTTTTTTTAAACATACCTTAGTGAAGATATGAATGGGTCCTAAGGTATGGGACTATTTGGGAGCAGAAACTTGTAACTGCAAGCTAATCTTCCCCTTGTGATACATGGTCTATGGCCCAGCCCCATTTACCTGTCTTTATATGCAGAATTGCAACCATAAATGTTCTAAAAAAAAAAATATTTTTTATTTGACTCTTTCCCCCCTAGTTGTTACATGTGGCAAGTAAAGGTAGATATACCCTGAAAGTGCTGCATTTAATAGATGATAATCATCTTCCATTGCTGCTGCTTTTCGATACATGAGTTTACTCTTTGGGGCAGATTCAGTTGGCCGCTTACTTCGCCGGTCAATACAATAAGGAACCTTCACTCATTTTCTCCTCATCTCTATGGGATGTGAGGGAAAATGACCAGAGATTTGAGTAAAAACATTGAGGAGATGTCTATGGATTGTTCCGGAGACACCGCGCGGCTAAATATATCTGACCTTTTATTAGTAATGAAAGGAAGATAATGAAATAGTTTTCTGACCCTGGAAATATCCACTTGCGCTTTGTAGTGTCTCAAGGATGTGTTTGTCTAATAATCATGCCCAAAACAACAAAGCTACACAGACAAATCTCATGCAACTGAAATGTATTTGTTGCTAAAATGTTGTCTCTAATGAGAACTGAAATGGCTCTAAGGAAATGTTGCATTGACTGGATTCTGTGTTTACATAAACACAGAGAATGAAAACCACTTCTGGTTTAGGACTGTTCCACACAGGTGCTTTTGAATGAGGCCACAATTGCTGCCATGTGTCGGGAAGACAGGTGTCCCCTTCTCTGCATCCTGTTACCACAGGAGTAGTAGTGAATATTCTGGCTTTTCCCGTGTGACAATATCCTTAAATATATTTTGCATTTCAGGTGTGAGTAATGGTGGTACTTTTCTCTGAGAAATGTTTGTTGAATTCAGAAAGATGATATTATTTATAGGCAAAGAATGTGGCTTGACTTGGACAAATATGGCAATTAGATTATTTTATTTTTAAAGATTGGAACATGTTAACGTTCGGGAGTAAAACATGCATATATAACCCCTATCCTATGTGCAACAATTTGCTAGATTGTAGAACATAACGTTTACTACAGTATCTCCATCTTTAGTGTTCCAGATGTATGTTGTCTTTAGTACGACTGGCCCCCAGTGCAGATCTATCCAGCAGACATTGGCAGTCGGAACTGAGTAGCATGAAATACTGTCTGTTACTTGGTCCATACCTGATGAAATTATGTTGGAGATGGTCCACAGGCAAAACTGACTGATAGATAAATTCATGTATAACACTAAACAATTGTATATAGAATAGGGTTTTTTATTTTGCAAAATATACGTTTTTGGACCTCATTTTAGAGCTAGGAGCAAAGCAGCTTTGCTCATGGGCAAACCATGTTGCATGTAGGGAACTACAGGCTGCTTTTGCAATACTGGATAGCTTTAGTTTTACACTGCAATTCAGAGTTTAGCTAGGACACACCCCTTCTCAAACCTAAATCTGTCTGTATATTTAAAATGTACCCACATCACCCTGCACTGCTGCTAACACTCTAAATTAGGACATTTATGTCTATTTTGCACTTTTATGCCTTTTTAAAATCTAACAATACCATTTACAAATTTTCAACCACAAAACTATTGCATGATCTGTTGCAAGCTGTTGTGTGTTACTGCAAAGTTAAAATTCTAGTTTTAAACTTATGTATGTCAAGGTTTGTGAGCTTTATTAGAATGAGTGATTTCTCTCTAACAGCCCTCCCCCTTTATAATGCCACCATAGCTTACCACCAGATGTATCCTCTGCTCAAATAACATTAATATGTATTTGTACCCTTGTCATTAACCTCTTTATCATTCTACTCTTGTCTCGTTTTATGCTGATATTATAAAAGGAAACCCTTCATTGATTCAATTTAAAATATAAAATGGACTGGTGGAGATCAGAGTTAGGATTTATTGAGTCATCGTGGCCCACGATGTACATGATTCTGGGTGAACTTGCTTCTTTTTGGCATCAGTAAAGCTCTGTTGAAATTGAAGCATTTCTTGCATACTGGAAATAATTGATAATTAAAGATCTGCCACTGTACAATTGTAGAAACTGAAATCTTTCCTGGGGTTTACAATGATAAGTTTGAGACTGATTAAGCTCTCTGGGTAGGGTGACCTGAAATGTGTGTGTATAATATGCTCTCTCTATCCTTTTTGTTGCAACTATGTGACTTTTTGCATTTACATCTTTAGATCTGCTGAAGAAGATGGTGGATCGCCTAGCAAACAGTGAAGCTAATGCAAGACGTATAAATGTAGTGGAAGGCTGCTTTGGAACAGCTGGCCAGCCTCTGGCTATTGAAGGCAGGGTTCTGATCGGGGAAGGCGTGTTAACAAAGCTTTGCAGAAAGAAACCAAAAGCAAGACAGTTTTTCCTGTTTAATGACATTTTAGTTTATGGCAATATTGTTATTCAAAAGAAGAAGTACAACAAGCAGCATATCATCCCTCTGGAAAATGTTACAATTGACACAATACCAGATGAAGGTGATCTGCGTAATGGATGGCTCATCAAAACCCCTACAAAATCATTTGCAGTTTATGCAGCCACGGCAACCGAAAAATCAGAATGGATGAACCACATTAACAAGTGTGTATTTGATTTAATCTCCAAAAGCGGAAAAACGCCCAATAGCGAGCATGCTGCGGTCTGGATCCCGGATTCTGAAGCTTCCACTTGCATGCGTTGTAAGAAAGTGAAGTTTACTCCTGTTAACCGAAGGCATCACTGTCGTAAATGTGGCTTTGTCATATGCGGACCTTGTTCCGAGAAGAAGTTTCTTTTGCCCAACCAGTCTTCTAAGGCTGTGCGGGTCTGCGACTTCTGCTATGAACAGCTGTCTAGTGGAGACCTCTCTTCCTGTCAGCCTGGCAGATCGGACTCCCTCTGCGGCTCTCCCAAATCGACCAATCATTTGTCTGATGATGATGACGATGATGACAGCAGTGACTAAGCTGAGAAACATGTTGGAGGGACACTATATTTTGGGGAGCAGGAAAGGACAACAAGTTGAGCTGCTTTTATTGGGATCATCTAAAGTGGTTACAGATAGAATGTGTGACCTGAAACTAATGATACATCTTTGCCTGAGAATATATTACTACATGTGCCTTGATACAACAATCATTTTTGGTTCTTTCAGGGATAAACTTTATAAACCTTTTTATAATCTGTTTCTGCTTCTTCCAAGCAGTGTGGTACTTAGGTTTTTATAGATTATGAAAATCTCTATAAATATGCTATTTTTTTTCTTCTGATCGGAATTATTATCTATAATAAAAATCTGGAGCAGGGGAAAGCGTAAGAATGGCTGTGGTGTGCCTTGTTGCTAAGAAAAAAAGTGAGAACTTTAATTGAAAAAATGAACTTATATGTGACATGCCATTTGGTAGCACTTGGTCAGACACTATAAGAATAAAGTATTCAATGTAGAACTGAAAATTTGTGAACATGCTTTATTCCCTACATAAAGATTATGACTAAGCTTTATATTTTATAATGTCTGAACTGGCAGCAAAATATTACTCCCCTAGTGTGCTGAAATTGGTTTGTAACTGGTTAACTTATGTGAGATGACATATATATATATATATATATATATATATATATTTATTTTTTTTTTATTTTTTTTTTTTTTCACAACTGGTTAAGAACATTCTTTTAGGGTTTGAGAAAAAAAGGAAATCTGGGAACGAGACTGCATTTAGGAGCCTTAGAAATTAGGCGTATATTTACACACAATACTAGAAGTGTGTTCCTAAAACTGTGTATTAAATCGCAGTAAAATCAGAAAGTCATATCTATTTGTAATGCTTTATATAAAATAAAGTGTACCTAAAGAGACTCTATCTTCACCCTATGCTCTGGCAGCCCTCGGGGCTCATACCCAGTAGTGTAAATTGTACTAGCGTTTTTGAACACTAATGCAATGCACTAAAATGGGTCATATTCACTTCTGATGTTAATCATTTTCAACCTGCTCTATTCGCTGCACCCTCTAATGTCTTGTAAAACAGCCGCTTGCCAAATGTGCATAGGACGTGCATTTTCACTGATGTCTAAAGTTACGGTTTTAAGCACAAATCAAATGCCAGTGAATGTCCAGCCTTACACAGTAACCACTTCTAGTACTGGATCAGATTGTGTCCTCTAAGCTGACTTTAATAATCATTTGCATACAGTACCCAATTTGGCTTTATTTGGACCCTGGTTAAAAACTTTATGCGGTTTACTTTTACATTTCTGCCAACAATTGAATAGCATTGAGTAAAAAATGCACAAAATATTAACATAAGATACAAATTGTATTGGTAGTACAGAATAGATCTGTACAGAGAATCCTGCTGACCCTGCAGCCCAGGGCCTCTCGAGTGTGCATGGCCATAGAGGCATAACTGCTCACTTCAGTGCTGTAAACATATGATAGTTTATTTTGTGAACACTTTCAGAATACTGCTTTCTTCCAGATATTTTTGACTTGTACATTAATACCCCACCTTACTGAATGTGTAAGGTCCAAAATAATATTCAGGGTTAAGAAAATCATTAATTCCCTAGTAGGCTAGATTGGTCTCTTTATAAAGTGCAGTCCTTCCATTCACCAGAAATAAGAAACACAGGAAGGACCGAAATATGCGATGTATTCAACCATATACACAATCCAAAGAATGCAATACATAGGTGTATTGTGATGTGTAGTTGCCCAAATATGAGTGGGTTATGTTTAGTGCTAAGATCACAGTGAGTTGCTGTGAGCTCTTTTTTTTTTTTCTCTATGTAACTCACAATATTCTGTTAAAAAGATGAGGGAATATTAATACATGTTATACTACCAGTGTGCTGATGTAGTAATATGAGCACTATGCAACTGTAAATGTCTCATGTATGCTGGGGTGCAACATGGCTCTTACTGTGGCTCTCAGGTCTAAATGTATAAAGCTGTCGAAAGTATTAGTTAATTGAGACAGGTTGTTCAGTTCTACACATTTAATATTTCTTTGGATATCCAGGGCTTTATTTTATTATTTTTCCCATGTCCTATCCAATGGTTTCCTGTTGTAATTACTAAAGTCTTGCTAGCTAACAAGTTTTTTTTAAAATTTTATGAAAAATCATTTTAAATGAAAATAGTGTCTTGAGCTTTGATTTTTCCACTTAATTGCCGTTGCACGACCCTTCTGATGAGTACTTAAACTGAATTCATAAAGCTGTATTAATTTAAATGACAGGTTTTAAGTTCACAGCACTGTAACTAATTTATGTTCCCCTTTCTTTTTTTTCCGGATAATTGTTATTAAGGGCATAATGTATATGTGCAGATGGCTTTCTGGACCCTCTTATTATTCAGAGTGAAGTGTTGTGGTTTTTTTTTTGTTTGTTTTTGCTCCCCTTTAACTGTGTAACCTGTTCCATTCTACATATTTTTTTTTTCAAAGTGTTTGTGTAGAAGAGCAAGTTGTAACACTTATAAATATCTTTATGTATATGGATGCTACAAGATAACGTAATATTTTATCACTGGGAATATTAGGTTTAGAGTTGCTTGTTAGACTGCTGTGTAAGTGTGTAAAAATGTCTTATTTTCCATGCAGTTTGAAATACTATGATTTATTTTTCCGTTCTAGTAATGTGCAGTAGGTAAAAGCCATTTCATTGCATTTACATTTTACTCGCTATAATCCCCCCAATTAGAACAGAATGTTCAAGAAATTGCAGTATCGTTTGAGAGAGTAGTAAAAAGAATAATGTGGACAGATATGAACATTATCTATAATAGTCTTGCTATAATTCTTGTATCTTACAAATTATGACCCTTTTTATGATCTGCAACTCTGATCTTTTTCTTCCCCCATTTTCTAGTCTGTGGCGTCCTCTAAATTTTCCTGACCTTGGCAAAATATTTATTCCCTTTCACATAACAATGTAGTGTGTATTGTGTAGGAAATCTGGCCTATATCTTCAAAAGAAGCAAAGTGAGTGCTGGCAAAATTGGCAGATCAATGATGTTTAAAGAATGGATAGTTTAAGACCAAATGTAATAAATGTGTTTTCTGTGGGTGGGCGTAGAAGATAAATTAGGCCAGTTATAGTACACATGATTCCCGCTATATTCTCTGTTTAAGTCACCCCCTTAGCAGATCTGCATCAACAGTTATGTTGACATTTTGCCCCATCTTTTTCACCACTGCTTCTAAAATTCAATCTGGTGTTTAGAGGGCCGTACTGTACATTATACTGTATAATGCAGTGCTCCTATAACAAAGGGAAAACACTCTCCTGCATGAAGTTGTAAATGGGTGAAATTGGTGCTAAAGGAGACAAGTGCATTAGGACAAACCTTTACTCCTAAATAGTGAGCCAGCCCATCCTAAACCACTGCCACTAATTGGCAGAGTTCGGCAGATTTTACGGTTCTTCAGAAGTATGGTGGACCCTGGAAGAAATGGTAACTTCATACTAGTGTTGTCGGAAGCATAGTGCCGATGGCAGCTGATTGTATTGCCACAGAACCTTTCAATTGGTTGCATCTGTACATGGCTCCTGTACCTTTCACTAGGAATCTTTCTTTGCCTTATGACCCTTCTGGCTTCAAATAGACCAGTCTTTCCCAAATGTGGTCCTCGGGGACCCCTCACAAGGCATGTTTTCCAGGTCTCGCACTATCGCAAGTGAAAGTACCATCTGTAGTTCTTTTACAATGTGTCAGTTAGAAACGACTATGGGCCTGAGTCATTAAGGAGAGCAAGGTCAAAAAAAGGAGTAAATCTGGTCCTGGACCAACCGTGTTACAATGCAAGGGGTGCAAATTGGATTAAATTACAATGTTAATATAAAGCTATCAAGTATTTGAGTGCTACATGAAAGAGCAGCTAGTATTTCCCTTACATGCAAAATAATAAAGTAGATCTAGGAAATGCTCTAGCCCAGTGATGGCTAACCTGTGACACTCCAGATGTTGTGAAACTACAAGCCCCAGCATGCTTTGTCAGTAGATAACTAGCTGATAGCTGGCAAAGCATGCTGGGGCTTGTAGTTTCACAACACCTGGAGTGTCACAGGTTAGCCATCACTGCTCTAGCCCAACTATAAATCTGTCCCTGCATTATAAATTTATCCCCCCCCCCCCCCTCCAATGCAATGTGATTTTGCCAACATGCAAAGTTACTGTTTTGTTTTGCTTTACTCTCCTTAATGACTCAGGCCCTATATATCTCCAACAAGTATATATGGAAATCATGCACTGTTGGTGGTCCCGCAGGGACTACCAACAGTGCATGATTTGGGAAACACTGCAATAGACTAGAGTTTGCAGATCTCTGACAAGTGTATTGGGTTAATGGGATCTCCTACTTTGCAGATACATGGGAAGGGGTACTACTATGCAACATATGTCCAAAAATATCTCCTTTTAAAATAAGGTTCTTATTCTCCAGCTTATTTTTGACTTGCATACTATTATGGTGCTTTGAAAACAGTGCATGAAAACTAGTTCTGTGCTGCTTGCTCCAAACTGAACGTCTAATGAGAGCAATATCGGTGGGTATTTGTTGAAGGAATTCTATTACCTGCTGTTTTTTGTGCACACTTATCTCAGTTTCTCATTTTACTGCTGTTATTTTGGTTGGTCTGTATCTTGTTTTTCTGTTTTATGTCATATCTCGCCCACAATGCTATCGGACCCTGTGTATATAGGCCACACTCCATCTCTAAATTGGGAGACGATTAACATACATGAATGAGTGACGGAAGGGACAGATGGGATTAAGTGTAAGAACTTACCCATGTGACAGAGCTAAAAACTATGGCAGTCTGGTGGTCAGTGTGTGCTACCAGCAGAATTTAACTATTTTATAGGGTCTAGGTAAAGCGCTGCAGCATGAATATTATGCTTTCATCTTTCAATGTTCACATTGTATAAAGGGATGTAGGATTTGTGCTTTTAAGAAAATATCTGCTGGTAAGAGGATGGAGCACAGTTACACCTGCAGTCCAGGAGCTACTTCCCTTCCTTTCTAACAGTGTGACGGTGTTTTATTCTTTTTCCTACACAGATTATTTCAGGTATAAGGAGCTGAATAAATAGATATTTGCATACAAATATTAATATATGAAATTATTATACTTGTTTTTTTTGTTTCCCCCCGCCGCCCCCCACATAGGTATGTCGTGCTTTAAGTAATAACTTTCCTATCCTCTGGCTTTAAATGACTTTGGGATTTTTGTTTGTTTTTTAGCGTTGGAATTTCATGTTTTATTTATATTTACGCCTTAGAGATTTACATTTTTTTTTTATCTTTTATTTCCTGCTCCTTTTTAGATATGTTTACTTTCAATGGCTCTTGTCAAATGATCATTTTGAGCTAGGCTTGTCCTGTAATGTTACATTGCAACGCTATATAACAGAATGGACGGATATTGGACTGCATGATGAGCCAAGCAATATAGACCTCCAATTGATCCCAATGGAGTGTTGGTTGGGATCAGAAGTTTTGGTCTCGTAAACAGTTGTTGGTTTTTGTTTTTTTGGGGAGCATGGTTGATTTTTTGTTTTTCTGTTGTAAGGCTTTTTTTTGTTTTTGTTTTTAAATTTTAAATAAAAATTGGCAGACTGAGCTAAATGCGTGGGAAGCTTTGTGCTTTCAGACACTAGATACGATTTCCACAAAAGGCTTTCCGTATAGAAAAGCTGTTAATCCAAAACTGATATTGCACTGTTTTGTGTTTTTTTGTTTTTAAAATCTGTATTTGGCAGCAAACGTTCATAGATTGCATTGTTTAAAAATCTCAGTCACAAAAGACAGGTAGCACATAAGGTATAACAATCTGATAAGTGTACTATACAATAATTGTGTTCTTGACCTACCATTGAGCAGATTTTATTCCTGCGCTAATGTCAATCAAAGGGACTTAATTGGCAATGTGCATGGTGCATACTAATTTAGCTCCAGTTTGAATAATTTTGTGTATTTTCTATGAAAATATTCTTTTAGATGTTAAATGTGTAGTATTGTTAAAACGAAGCTTGTTCCTGTTCTACGCTTGTTTCTACTTCCTGTGCTGCCTTGTCCACCCTATAGATTAAGTCTATCTTTGTACTTTCCTGAAAGTCAATATTTTTCATGGCTGTATTGCAAACCTTTAAATAAAACTTTTCTAACTAAACTTGCATTAGAGTATGTGGCTTTTCGTTATGGAAATTAACTTTTGCATTGAAGTTTCAAAACCTCCATGTAGTCGTGTGTGTGTGTGTGTGTGTGTGTGTGTGTGTGTGTGTGACTGCATGGGGGAAAAAATATATATGTGTTTTCAACCAGTAAAACATAACACATTGTATTACAGCAGTAATGCTGTCATATTTGCAATGGTAAAACTTGGTATATGATTGTGTAATTGAATTGTGGGATTCTGTAGTTGCTGTAATATCCAAATTCAGTCTAAATATGATTGTTTCAAGCATAAATGCGAAGTTAAAATTTGAAGGAATAACTAGTTTTAAGCACATTTTAACTGCATTTTATAAAGTGTCTGTCTGTGCTCATCTCCAAGCCATTAGGCAGCTGATATATTGAAACTGTCTAATAACATGTACCATGGTTTCCGGATCTCCATTCAGGGCTATGAATCTATAAAAATGTACACTGCTATGGGTCTCCTGAGCATGGTGTCACTTTGGGGGGTCTACCACAGAAATAGTTGTCTTCAATTGTCTGTATACAAATAATGCTTCTGTTCTGTAAGGAATGTGCAAATTCTAGTTACTGTTCATGTTGTCCTGAAGATTCCTGAACTAGGAGCACATTATGGAGAGATGGCCAGGTGTGTGCTAAGGTGATGTGAGTAGCAGTAAGCCACACCCCCCTCATTAAATACTGAGTGGTTAATGGTAAGATGAGACAATTTAGCGCTGTCATACACATTGCCATAGTGAATGGAACCAAGTCACGCCCACCTCTTTTCCTAGCTCCTCCCCCTTCCCCAGGGGATACAGGTAAGTAGGCAAATATGGTTAAAAATAAAGACTGGGCCTCATGCAGGGTTGGATCAAATTTTACCCCAAAAAACATAGGTGTAATTCATGTCCTAAAGTATGAAATTTATGTACACAAATATGCCATTTTTTAAGTTGGACTTGAATCAGCCTCTATGCGTGTCTGATACCTGCATCTATGTTGACTTAAATATGTACTTCTACAAGGCCAAAGACTCTTCTGAACTGGATACTTTACTGGTTGGTTTCCCAAAATGTGTTTATAGAACATTAATAACATTTGGTAATATTTTGTAAACTTACTGAACTATTAAGTAAAGCTGAGAAAATGTTCCCTTTTAACTGCCAATTTTGAAAGATGAATCACGAGTTGCAGAAACATTGCATAGACTCCTACAGGAGTTTGTTTATTTCAAGAAGAATTGTTGTTTTGCGTGATTGTTACCAAAGGGTTTCTGGAGGTGATCTTTCACTAGTGTAAACCAGAAGTTAACTAAGAGTTTACTGAAGTTACAGGTGTATTGTTCTATAGTCTACTCTTTGCTGATCCTAAAATACCCAATAATCAAATCTGCAAGAGTACCTAGAATTCAGTAAAATAAAAATTTTATATTCGTTTTTGTTTCTAGCACAACAAGTGACATATATGTTTGTTTGTCACTTGATTCTGTTGATGAGCTGTTTGGCGTCTCTGGCCAGGGACTTGGCACTAAGCCTGTGCTTGCATTCTGGTCCTAATATATCTTGTCCTTTTGGAGTGAAGATGATTCAAAGGTCAAACATGGAAATAAAAAGCAATCTGTTCATGAAAACTACAATGCAACACTGTTGCACTAAATAAAAGGTTGATCTAATGAGTTAAAAATGTCCAGGGTTGCAGTGTTCAGTACTATTGTACAATTTGCATACGGTTTCACTATTTCTATTACATTTTGTTTAAGAATTATATTCAGTCTCGTGATTTTACCCAAGGGTATTTGCAAACACTGAGTTCACAGATGCATAGGTTATATAACTGCCTTAATGCTGTACTTGTTTCATACATCAGTGATTACACATAAAGGCAAAGATTTAGCAAAGCTCTTACAAATTGCTGATGGGAAAGAAAATGCAAACATCTGCCAAGTGTGTTTTTTTTTTTGTTTGTTTTAGGGAGGTCCACAGTAATGTGTTATGACTGACTACAGTAAAAAAAACATTCAAGGTTGCAGGGGCAGGTGGTTTTCACTTGTCAACTGCAGACTGCTATCGTTGGGCTATATTTTGGTAGTGTGGACGTTGCTTTACTATGCAATATCACAGCGTTTGTGGCCCATTTGGCACAGTATTACAATGTTTGTGGCCCATTTGGCACAGTATTACAATGTTTGTGGCCCCAAAGTACCACATAGGACTGATAATGATCCCAAGGAAATGATGTTGGTGAATTTACACATTTGTAAATATACTTTTTATTGACTTTACTCACATATGATAACAAAGTACTAATCTGGAACTCCTGGTGAAAGTATTTTATATTAATCATATCTGCTTTAAGAGTTGAATAATCCACTGAAATAATTTATCCAACTACTGTCTTTTGTGACTGAATTAAAAGGTTTGTCATGAATATCTGCTTGATACAAAACAAAAATGCTGGTCCAAGTGACCTGCCTTCCCCATACTTTACATCCTGCTTATAAGACCAGAGTAACAAGGGAGTTATGCGCCATAAATACTGAATTAGCTTCTCGGAACTCTTGTCAGCAGTTTGGTAATTTTCAGAGCATTGTCTGAGTTCTTGTATCAAGTAACACATTAAACATTAATCTGCGCGCCATGTCTTGCTGCTCTATTGTGTCAGGGAAACAGGTTTTATGATTGTAAATCATTAATCGCTGTTACAACCCAACCAATTAGGCTTTTGTTTTTTAACCTCTTGATTGTGAGTGATTTATAGTGTTAATCCTTAAGACCAACCCACTGTATACACCCACTTTTGAGTTGCATATGGGTAGATATTGGCTATTTATACAGTGTACACATATTATGGAGCATTGTACAGTGATGGGAATATGGTACATACAATGACATGAAATAAAGTAAGGTTGACATTGCCCAAATGAGCTTACACTCTAATATGTGTGGGAAACATTTGATACATAAGTAGCGGATTGCAGCTGTTGATGGGAATACATGTTCGTGGTTCCAGGCAGTTAATAATTATAGGTACAACACTGCGTCCTGGCTCTGGGCATTTGAGTACTGGCACTTTATTGTATAGATACCCCCACTTTGAGGCATGTTTTAAGGTGTTTTTGCTTTCATGGGGACTCATGGACTTTTGAGTCCTACTGAGTATCTGGCAGCTGTTTATTGTAGTAATTATCTCTACTCCTCATTGCCATAGGAGAGCCACACTTATTACTATAACAATTGCTCTCAGTGTCCCTCTCATGTAAATGGAATTTCCCAGTGATAGTTGCACATGGACAGAATGCTGTACACCCACACATCTTCTGTTGTATTGTGAAATGATGCTGTCCGGGTATGTACATGGAAAGCGCCGTACTTGTGCTGTCATGAGAAAAATTCAGCCCACAATCACATAAAGTGGACATGTTGCACGCAATACGGCCATCGTGTGGGCAATATATCGAGCCAATCGGTAGCGGGTATTAAAAAGTCTTATTTTTATGCTGGATTTGGCCCAAATGCCGGCAGTTCAGCTGTTTTAGATCTGCCACACATCACAAGGCATTTTACATCGCAGCCTCAAATCGCCCTATAGTAAATGCAATGTTTTGGAGCACTAAACTACTGGCGATGTGTGGCGGTTTTAAACCACCACCAAGCACAATTTTTAGTAAATCTAGCTCCATATCATTTGTCTCTTACCTCCCTTTCCTCCATGTGGGGGAGACCTTGTAAGCATGTTAATGCTATTCCTCGGCCAACACTTAGTTTTGTTCTGAAAGTGTGGTGGGATACATGCTCTTCTAAATTTAGACTCTCCACTGCAACCTACCCATATGGGGTAACTCAAAATTCCCTCTATCAGGGATAAGCCCCTCTAGCTACACCCTGATTAGATATCTTATCATATATTCCAACAGTCACACAATATATCACCCTATATTTTGTCAGGAAACCGCTCCTAAACCCCTTTATCGGTCACAAACCGCCGTCTGCGCACTTGTGACTTAAAAGCTTACTGTAAGGGAAAACACAGGATTCCAGCCCAAATCTCACTCGCCTCCTCCTCTAAGGCTACAGATTTCGCTGGTCCTTTCCCAACACAGACGCACGCTTCACACCTTTCGGCAACTGCCACCAGCTACAAATAAGGCCCGTAGCAAACCTATGAATTAATCACCCAATTGCGCACACTCCAGCATTCCCAAATTATAAACTATGAAGACATTTTCCCTTTGAAGCCAATATTTCTATATACCTGTATAGGCATTCAAATGTGGCCTTTGTCTACAAGATTCTCACCTAGGCATATGGCTCTCTCATTTACATCTAGTGGTTCTTTGTGTTTATGCTACCCATTGAAAGGAAATTTTTAAAGTAATTTTATCGTTTTCCAATAAGCATTGTCTAAGCGATTTCTTGTGGTTCCAACGCACAAACAATTTATTTAGCAAAAGTTTTAGCAGTTCATTACATAATTATAATACAGAATAGCCGATACCACATACATACATACATACATACATACATACGGCCGCGCCCTTCGCTGCGCTCCGCTGGTACCAGCTACAGTACTTCAGTCCAGAAGACTGTGGTCAGAGATAACTGAAGCTGGTCCCAGCAAAGCTGTATTATATACACTCAGGGTTACAGAGAAAACGATACAGATGGTGTGGTTTGCTTCTATAGGTCCAGGCTTCAGGAGGGTTCAGTGTAATTCAGGTCATAGGCCAGTTCAAACAACTCCCTCCAAGTGTGGGGGTCAACAATCCAAATGATTCTCTCGCCCAGAAACCAGTTTAAGCTAGTCTATTTACAATACATAGTTAGTAACATTTTAAACATTTATTCCCTAACATTGCTAACTAGAGTATGCAATGTGCGATCCCTTCGGTGAATGAACCGGACAACTGTGGACACATAGGGGATTAAAATGATACTACACATGGCATGTTTCCTGTAACCTGAACCTTAAACATCATTAAAGCGTACATATAACCTTAATATATAGAACTATAAACTAAATACCATCTGCTCATAAATCACTGTGGAATGGAACCATTATAAATATGAAATATATAAATGATTGTGAAAAGTGTGTGTATGTGTGTGTATTTTATCGAGCGATCGCACCGTGCCACATGGCGTACTGATCGCAATCGCACAGTAAAACAATATTAACCAATATACTTTCGTTCATCCAGTTATACGACTTCAAAGTCAATTAGGAAGTGGAATACATGGTCAAAAACAATCTGCATATATTAAGCAGGTCGCCTCACAAAAAGGTTTGCTCAACCTAATTACCTTCTACTGGGCTAATTGACCACATGTTTTAAACCATTTGGTCAAACATTTATCGGAGTTGAAAATCAGGTTCACTTTTATGTATTAATGCACTATTTTATTTGGGCCCTGAATTTTAATATTCTATTTCATCATATCAGATTTATGCTCTCATCCTGACACCCTCCAAGGCAATCATCTAGGTTCTCTAGACGTTGGTCCAGCATGGGTATCGCTTTACTGATAATACTCACTTTGCTCCATTGGAACTCCCAAAAAATTCCCCTTGCCGGAACCGACTCTATTGAAATTCTTCCAAGTCCAACACTTTGCCCATTCTCTCCCAACTCAAGGCGCTTTTCGCCCACTTACCCAATATGAAATTCTTTGTTTAGGAACCGCTCTTGGATGAGGTTTGATTTCCATAATCTATAATATACTTTTATGTTTTATATCTGGTCCCCACCGTAGACATGAATTATTATGGGAATTGGATCTGGGACCACCGCCCGAAGAGGAGGCATGAGATCAGAGGGAGAGTACATCTCGCTCCTAAATATCCTCACTAATTAAATAAACGACCTATAAAGTATATTACCGTTGGTATTACACCCCTGATAAAATAAATAAAATGTTTCCAACAGCTGGTGCACTGTTGGAGGAATTGTTACCACAGGGGGACTTTCCTCCACATTAGGTGGACTTCCCCCAAGATAACCTTATTATAAAATGGACCTGGTGCTGTATGTTCTTTTATTATTGTATCATTACATTAATTGTAACGATTACATGTGTCCATTGAATATAAAACTTAAAAAGATATAATAATCTCGTCCCGCACAATAAGTGTGTACATATGGGAAACATTGTATCAGACTTTGTGCTGCATATTCCACAGAAGGTCAAAGCTAACCCTCATTCACTTCATTGAAATAGCATGGTGGTCATGTATTTATGTGCTTCCGATAGGCGAGTTAAATGCTGTAATAAAGAGTTTGCTCATACAGACTGATCCTGCTGCATAGTCCAAATGCAGAACCATAATCACTTTCCAAATAGGAATGATCCAAACTGTTGGGTAACACTGGGACCTGGTAGCGTGGTCAGCAAATGTCTGGATTTGCAGAAATATCTGATAATGATCCATCTCATTCACAGACTTCATGCTTGTTTTGGGCCTGCACTTGCAACAATAGCAGGTCAGTTCACTGTCCATACGTGTGTGACCAGCATACTGTGAAGATAAGTCTGACCAGTTTCTATTAGGTCCTAGTTTATTTTCCACTTATTGCAGTGTTGCCATTATTTCTCTTTTCCAGCGGAAACATTTTTCACACGGAGAATAATTTCAGGTCTTAGAAATACAAATGCCATATTAACATAAGCTACATAAAAACGTAACTTTTTGTACACTACAAACAACAGCAAATTACTATTCACAATGTATCACTAGTGATTGAACATTTTTCAAATAAATGCACAAGTGCCTTACATTGATGTTAATATTTATTTTCTAATAAATATTTTTCAGACCGTTATAAAATTCATAATCCTAGCCGGTGTTAGAGAGCCGCAGCGGGCACTGCCGCAACTCACCGCCCCTCTCTCTGGCGTCCCGACCGTCGCTATGACGACCGGGACGTCCCTTTCGAAAATTCGCCAAAGTAAGGTTTTATGCGCCCCGGCAAGTCTGGCAGCCGGGCGCATGCGCAGAGGTGCAGCCTGCGGGCTGATTAATTAATATTGTCCTCATCAGTCTGGCCCTGAGGATTATTACGGGGCAAATCCCTGATTGGTGGATTCTAGTATTTAAGGCAGGGAGGGCTTAGTCTCCCTGCCGGTTATAGCGCTTCTGACCCAGTCTTGCTGACCTGCTCTTGTCTGTTTGTACCCTGTCCTGTGGATACTCTGTTGGATTTTCTGTGATGACCCCTGCCTGGACTTTGGACTCTGCCTGTTTGCTCGTGACCCTGACCCTTTGGCCTGTACATTGGACTCTACTACTTTGCCTGTGACCCTAACCCTTGGCGTGTTTACTTACTACTCTGCTTAACTGTGACCCTTGACCTCAACTACTGTCTGACTATCCGCTGCCTCTTGGCCTGCCACTAAGGGCCTGCATTACCAACCCACACTACACCTGGAGTTAAGTCCTGGGGGCATCTCAGTACCAGTGAGCACATTAAACTCTAAGGGAAAGGTGGCTGCTATAGGTGAAGACCTCCGCCATCTAGTTCTGTGGGTTGATGATCAGACCGTCAGCCTAACAGCCGGATCACCTATTAGACAAGCTAGGGCCTGGGGCCCAGATTACTCTAACCCATTTTTATGTTGTTGTTTTTTTTGATGAACGGAGGTGGGAAGAGGAACCAAACCAGTATGTTTCCTAGGGCTCCATGGGTTCTTAATCCAACTCTAATCATAATTTCCCTCTTTATCCAGTAATGTCATATGACAGAGGATCCCAAACTGTGCGCCTAGGCTCCCAGGGGTACCTTGGAAATGTCACGGGTGCCTCGGCCAGGGCCAGTGGTAAGCAAGGCGGGGGACTACTTGGTAATTATTTTGGCTTAGGGGTGCCTTGAAAAAATTTGGGAGACCCTAAGGGTGCCTTGAACTGAAAAAGTTTGGTATCCACTGTCATATGATGTAGCTAAATTAAGAATCTTGCAGAGAACTACTGTGCTTTTTCAAATGAAGAGAAATTAAGGAATTTAGATACAATTATGAAACACTTGATGTGGGCCTTGTGTTAATCTGTCGACAATTGCATTTCAACACATAGTTTTGCAAAACAACCCTTTACACAATGCCACAAGACAACAACCCTCTGACCAGCATTGGTTTGTGACTGGATCATATAGCCCACTATGCACTTTTACCTTTGCAATCTGGTTGAACCAATATGCAAAATGCAGCACTTACCCTCATGTATCAAACTCTCATTGTCCTATACATTGTAAGCTTGCGGGCAGGACCCTCTTACCTCTCTGTCTGTATGTATTACCCAGTATTGTTTTATTACTGTGTTCTTCCCAATTCTAAAGCGCTGCGGAATATGCTGGCACTTTATAAATAAATGTTAATGATGGCCCTATGTAAATAAATGTCGAGGGATGAGTTTTATTGTATTGAATGTAACTTACCTAGGAGAAAGTTGAATTAATAAGTTTTGTAAGCTTTTATTTCCTGCTTATGTCATGTACCAATGCAGTTATGGAGAGCGAAGATAAGCTTTCAATCCAATCACTATCACAAACATCATAACATAGAGATACTGTAAAACTCTGCCATAAACATATTTATATGAATATGCTGCAAATTTTTATGTGAACAACCCAAACCCAAGTAATTGTCAAAAATACCCATCTAACAGAGAAAAGTAAGGTTGAAATCGCACAAGGAAAAGGACCATTCTCTATTTTTGATCTTCATGGGCGAATTCCCATATATCACTTGGGGAGGTGCACTTCCAACAAATAAAGCCAAATTGTCAACAAAAGAGACCAAGTTTGGAAGACAATAAGACATAAAGGCACTCCAGTACACTAATAAATATTTGAATACACATTAAAAACAACTTTATTTCCCCAATGTTAAAATTAGATCAATTGCAGATATTAATGTGGCGAAATATTTAAAAAAATGTTTGATGTAAGAATTATATGTAAGTGATTTGAAAACAAATTAATCCTTATGTAGCGAGCCGGATCAGTGTTGGCGAGCAGGGATTGATTACAGCTCTGTAATCTTTATTATATACTTGTTTATTGGTAACCTTATTCAGGGTCACACTTCAAAACAGGAGATACACTGCCCATACTATGCCTGTCTACCAATTTCTGATTTCACCGTGTATGTCCTATATTAGGAAAGGATTGTTGTATACCATCCTCCTTATTCCTAAAATAGTATTTTTAGCAATATTTGCTCTGATTACAACAGTGTGGTTGTTCCTAGTATTAGTAATTTTCCATCAAAGGGGAGTCCTTAATTGTTCATTTATCTAGAGTCTTAATCATCATAGTACAGTATATATAGCATGTTCATTATCTACCCATGTTGTCAAAAATCTCTTCTTCAATAGGGAAGAGTTTCAAGTTTTATAGAGGGAATGCCGAGAGAAAAGGGGGAGAGGGAGACACATAGTTACTTATATTATGTCTCCCACATGTATTCCACTGAAGTACTTGTTATGTTCATAAGTAACCTGATTTTATATCCCATTTATAGGGCATATATATTTGGCAAAATTACTTCAGTTTTATAATGATTTAATATCTCACTTCTGAGGCATGTGTGTTTTACAATGCTTCAACTTGGTGATAATGTTTTTTATAGTGTCACATTTTCATATTATTACTTACCAGTTAAAAGCCCTTCAAAATGACGGAAGAAATAAGAGTACGATCATGTAGGACCCATTTGCACCCAATTTAACGTTACTATTGTGGCAACAGTGATTGATTAGTTTGTCAGATGGCTGCTCAGCCGCGAAAAGTTTAGTGCGGCATAATTCACAAATACTTTTCATGGGACCACAGTTATAAGCATTAGTATTCGTTTCATTAAAGATACCGACATCATGAATGGCGTGGAATCTTGTTGGCTGACTTTGTAGATGTTGACGTGATATCACCTCTGTCCTGTTCGCTCTTTGATTGCTTTCTGTGTGATGGGCAATTTGCTGAGGAGTTATATTTGCATGGGGATGATGTTCGTGTTCTCCTTGCTCATAGTTTGTCGTCGGGCTTTAAATCCTGCTTTAAATCCCGCTCCGTCCTTCGTCTTTTTGCTGCTTCTTCCTGTGCAGTTACTCCCACAGCAGACATTTGCCTTTTAGGTGGCATCACAGTTACACTTTGTTGCTTAAATTAATTAGTATATTCCGATTAATCTATCACTAAGTGCAAATGAAACGAATGGCTAGAAACTCGAGTCACTTTGGAATAGCAAAGGTCATTATAAATGGTAACTGCCACCCAAAAAAAACTAAAGAAATGAGGAAAATATAGTCAGTAGCAATAGTCAAGTAGACAGGAGTCATTTGTAAACATTTTACCAAGTTTGTGTGTTGTGTGTGTATTTATAGAGGTGAGGAGCAGCATTAGATATATATTGATATAGATATATATTGATATAGATATATATATATATAGAGATATATATATATATATATATATATATATATATATATATATATATATATATATAATCTAGATATAGATAGATAGATGAGAGAGATAGATAGATAGATGAGATATAGATATAGATATATATATATATATATATATATATATATATATATATATATAATCTCATCTATCTATCTATCTCTCTCATCTATCTATCTATATCTAGATTATATATATATATATAGATAGATAGATAGATATATATCTAGATTATATATATATATATATATATATATAGATAGAGATATATATATATATATATATATATAATATCTCTCTATCGCTCATCTATCTATATATCTATATATCTATATATATATCTCTCTCTCATCTATCTATCTATCTCTCTCATCTATCTATCTATATCTAGATATAGATAGATATATATATATATATATATATATATATATATATATATATATATATAATATGAGAGAGAGAGAGATATAGTACCTCTAAATATTTCCTTTACTCCACAGGGAAAGGGTTGTTGTGCATTTAATGCTTCTCTATTCAGATGCTCCAACTGGCACAAATACCTATAGAAATCTACCCAATATTTACATTCATCAGTCTAATTAGCACTAAAGTGATTTTTACTGCATGTGGTTGCAGCCCATTATAACACATTTGTACATTGTAAATAAACAAACCACATAATATAATAATAAATAATTGATTTATTCATAAATAAATACAAATTTGGCTCTATGGCCTGGTATAAAATGATCCTGTGCCATGAGGAGGAAACTGAGCTGTAGGATGAAGCTGGAAGGGTGATGGACGGTTCTCAAGGGCACTTATTCATACAGTTCTTGTCTCTCCGAGCCGTCTTTTTTGGAGGAGCGGGTACCTTGAATATTTCTGACTCCTCCAAGCTCCTTTTCTTTCCAGCTTTCTTTTCACCCTGTTTTTGGTGTACAGAACGCAAAAGTAAAAGTATATGCGTGTTATCTGTCACTATGGTTTGGTCAGAAGGAAGCTCTCTTGTGGCAAGGTAAACAGGAAGCCTTCTCTTTGGGTCTACTTTAAATCTGCTAAAGTTTCTCTCATCATACACAGGTAGATCTTTTAAAAAGTCCGCCATTATCCTCAGTTTTCTCTTCTCTGCTCACACAAACTGGCCGCGTTAGCGTCTCTCGATCAATACTGCCTCTTACAGGACAACGTGTGCAGCCTGTAAGCGAAGTTCTCCTCTACTGACCTCAGTAAGCAGCCCAGAGCTCTGAGTCCGGAATGTCTGTCTGTGACTAACAATGGTTGCCAGGGCAGGAAATCCCAAACATTCTATAGTCCCTGGAACTGTCATTGACCCACCACTAACTGACTGTTGAGCGTAGTGGTTCCCCAAGTAGGAAAACATTTTATTGCAGGACGACAGCATAGTGTGCTGTGTTTTTAGATATAGATAAATAGAATCTCCCTCATGTACTGTCTCATATGCCCACTCTCGTTGGTAATACCACAGCTAGCTACCTCCTATATCGAGTATGGTGGATAGATATCTCCTAAAAGAAAGAACCATCTACAAATATCTATTCTGACATTATACAATGAGTGTAATTCACCAACATGTTTTCACATCAATTAATTCTGCTCAGTGTGTCTCCTCTTCCCTCCTCTGTTTAGATAAAGAGAACACGGTTCCTTGTGTAATACTAATATACTTTATTAATAAACCAAATATATTATAGAAGAGGAAGGATATTAACTAGATATGAGGGAAGTGATGAATGTCAATAGTTCTTTTTATTTAAATGAAGGCTTTTCATATTTCTTTTGTACAGATTTAGCCAACAATTTAGCTGCTGCCATATATGTTGGATTGTAAAAATGATATGTAAGTGTTTTTAAATACAAATGAACAGGGATCGATTACAGCTCTATTGTCTTTATTGTATACTTGTTATGTGTTAATGAAACTTATGAATTAATTGGTAGCTAGTGGGTTCAGTTTGTGAGGATGTAAATCGTCCATTGCCAGGGAACAGTTAACAACATACAAAGTATTGTCCATGATGGAGATAATAGAATAATCAGAATATGCTCATCATAGTATTCACCCAGTAATAATACCGGATCCTGAATTTAAGTAGTAAAGTTGCTGATATACCTAAACTAAGACATCAGCTCAGCAGACATCCACAACATCAGTGCTTCCTGAAATTCTTTTCTGCGGCCCGGTAATCCATAGTCATGTCCTTGACTACTAAGTCGAAACAATAGGTCACTTCAGACTTGGTCCTTAGGGCAGTGTCACATGGGCATTTTAGAACTCCACGGTTTTCTTAGAACGCTGAAAGTTGGCTTATGTAAAAGTTACTGAAAGCGTTCACAAATATTTATATTTATGCCACTCTCAGGAGCTTAGCAGAACTGATTGAGATAAACTTGTAATTGTGGAAGGAGATATATGACACTGCACTTTCTTCTCCACACTCTGCTTGTTTCATACCCCATCTCTGGTGACTAGGGTGGGCCACTGCCACTCATTTGGTTTAGTTCAAACAGACCAAGTAAGAAGTGCTGGTGATTGTGAAAAGGAGTTAGAACTACATAATTACATGGGAGACAGCTAGAAAGAGATCATATGACAAGGACAAGTTCTTGTGAAACTGAGTTATAGACTTTCAGTAGAAAAGTATTAAAAATATATATTATTTTAATGAAACATTTATGATATCGGTTCTGTCTAGCAAATTCATTTAAATGGATATTTGATTAGCATTGGTGCATTTAAAATGCTGCTTTACCTTTCAAGAAAATATAACCATTTTGTAGTCTTAACAATATTATTGTCAATATTTATTTCTTGTTACAATCAATACTCATCATCTAGTATTTAAAAAAACACCAACATCTCACATACCACTGTACAATTTACAGAAGGTACATTACATATTACATACTAGAACATACCAAAACAATTGGATGAATAGGGCCACCTTAACAACATTATGGGTCCCCGGGCAAAGCAGTGCACCGGGGCCCCTATATATATGTATATATTAGTGTGTGTGTGTGTGTATGTGCAAAAAAAAAAAAGAAGTTATTTTATATAAATAAAATCACTTTTTTTTTAATATATATTCCATAGACAATAAACCTTACGGTTTAACATGTCCAATTAAGGTTCCTTATACACAATCTACAATGTAAGAAAATGATTGAAACTCTTCAACTCAAACTGCAAAAAGCAATGAAATTACGATGATTAAGGCACAAACCTTTATGGACGTGTTCCTTGCGCAATACAGACATGGTATACCATCACATCCTGTGGTTAGCTGCAGATTCAGCACTATCATGGAGTGAGATTGCTGTCACTCACAAAATGGTGGAGCTGCTAATTCACAGATTTGGGTGTCCACTAAGGTTTCTGCCTTAATTGACGTAATTTCATTGCTTTTTGCAGTTTTAGTTGAAGAGTTTCAATCGTTTTCTAACATTGTAGATTGTGTATAAGGAACCTTAATTGGACATGTTAAACCGTAAGGTTTTCTGTCTATGGAATTTCATGGCTTTTTGTAAAGTGAAGTGTATGCATGTATGTTCTGGCAGTCAGTGGCGGCGTGCAGTCATACTTGCCACCTCTCCCGGAATGTCCGGGAGACTCCCGAAATTCGGGTAGGTCTCCTGGGCTCCCGGGAGAGCAGGCAAACATGTCGCATATGGCAATATGCTGCTCAAAATGATGCGTGGGATCTCCCGGAATTAGGTTGCCAAAAGTTGGCAATTATGCGTGCAGTATGTATGAATGCATGTTCTGGCAGTCAGAAATGTGGTGCAGTATGTACCGCATTGTGCTTATGTGCTTCCGACCAGCACCTGCAGCACTGTAATCACCTCCCCAGTCCTTAAACTTGAGTCCTTGTTGATGCTGTCACCAGTGAAAGCAGACAGACTTTTACAGAGATTCTGACAGAAAAGCCATGAGTAAACCAATGAGTAAAACACAGCCCACAGCAGGCAATGAGAAGTGGGTGTGTATAGATTATATGCAGCTTCTCTCCAGTACATGTCACTTGTAAAGAGGGACATGTCAGATGCTAATGTCCAGATACCTCACATCTACTCCCCGCTGTGATTACCACCGAGTGTGATCAGTACAAGTACCACAAAGCACTTTTGAATAAATTCATTGATGTCACTGAGGGGAGGGAGGTTTACAATGGAATCACTAACAGCTGTCTCAGGGAGAGATTAAATTGAGAGCAGTGCATGGGCTAATAGTACTACAGGGTGCCCCCCCATATCCCCAAAACACTAAACAGCCCCCCTGTGGCTAGAAAGTGTGGGTAATTTCTTCAGCTCAGAAATGAAAATCCCATAGCCAGAGACTCAGCCATGTTTGTGCTCTCAAGTGAAGCCAGTCTGAGTACACCCAGCACAAACCTCTAACTGACATGTGCAATGTTATATAATCCCCTATCTTTAAAATGGGGCATATTTTACCAAATTGTAAAAAAACTATAACTTTCTCAAAATTTTAAACCCTCAAAAGGCACTCCTTAGCCCTAATAGCTTTCTTATAAAACAAAACCCAGGTCCTTAAACCTCCTGTCCCCCCAAAAAAACAGAAAAACTGTGACTTTTGCAAAACAGGAAGTGCAAAAAAAGGGCAAGATTTTAAACTTTACATTATTCCTACTGTGCCCTTATAATATATATGTATATGTGCCCCTTTAACTTACCTTAAGTCCGATCCCCTTCTTTGCTTTTCACGCCCGACATTCACTGCAAGCACAGCACGGAAGAGGGGACCAGGGAGGAAGGCGGATCGCCACCTGACCACCTGATCTGAACTGTCAGGTGACCGCAAAAGGTAAGTTTTTGTTTTTGTTTTTTTTACAGGATTTGTTTTTGAACAGCAGTCCTATCTTGGGCCCCCTTTCCTGCTGGGCCCACGGGCACCTGCCCATCGTGCCCAGTCGGAAAAACGGCCCTGCTTCCTTTTAAGAGTTTAAAATCTAAAAAGGGAGCTACTGAGATAAGTGTGGACTGGATGGGAGGAAAACTAGTTGAGTGTGGAAAGCATTAGAGGGGATAGGTGCTAATTAGAGCCAATCTAAGCAGGTGAGTACTGAGGGACATTATAATGCTTTCAGTATTCCAGAAACTGCTCTACATAAGTCCTGTAGATATGAGTGTGTAGAGGTAACAAAAGTCGGTGTGACCAACACATCTTGGGACAAGGCATGACTGTTTTAACAAAGGGGTAAAAAGGGCATTTGGGACCACCAGGACAGGGGTCCCCATTAGTCTTCCTATAGAAATAGCCTGTATAAGAGGGTAGTGTACCTATATCAGCCCCTCTGGGTCCTAGGAAGACAAGAGACTCCTTGTTTCAGAGATAGACCTCTTCTTTCAAGAATGTTAATTTATCAAAATGATCATCCTCTTTATCTCAACCTTTACATAGAAATGACATTAGCCCAAGTTCTAAATCTGAACTTACTCCAAGGGGTAAATGTATTATGCTCTGGTTTTTTCATCTCGCTAGAGATCGGCGACTTTGCATGTAAAATTTAAAGCGGCGCTGGCTTGTAAAGGCAAGTTTGCCTTTACAAGCACTACATTTAAAACAGCAATACAGGGGGGAAAAAAAACAACGGAATGGCGTTTTGCAGAGCTCCAAGGAGGAGTCTTGCGTTGGCTATCAGGGTTTTTTATTTTGCCCAGGATCCTTGGATGAATTCAGGGGCGTACGCAGGATTGTCAGTGGGGGGTTCCCCCCATACCAAAAAAACCCCCAAACCACGAGAGAGAGCTGCTCAGCAGCTCCGTTTCGGCAGCGCTGTCCTATACAGCAGCCGCGGCGCTGCCAAAGAAGTGTCCGCGGCGGTGCTGTATACAATACAGCACTGCCACGGACGCTTCTTTGACAGCGCCGTGGCTGCTGTATAGGACAATGCCGATATGGTGGGCACTGAGTTAGCGCAGGGGATGGGGTTCCTGGAGACTCAGAAACCCCCCCTGCGTGCGCCACTGGAATTACAGATGAAGATGGATGTAGGTGAGAAATAAAAAGGGAAAATTAGGGTAATGTAGGATGTTTTTATTTCAGTTAAAATAATTGTTACACTGGTGTCTGTGTTTCATTTTTCCTTGGTGCACCATAGGTCCCAGTGGGCTCTGGGTGCCAGGGCATGCTGCCACTTGTGGTTCCCCAAGCGCCAGCATGCCCAAAGACTTTATAACAGCTTGGACATGCTGGGACCTATAGTGCACCAGGGACAAAATGCTTTTTTTTTCCTTTTTCTTTTTTTTTTAACGATCAAAAAATAATTATTACCCCACACTCACTGCCCAGAGATGTGTGAAGAGCCCTAGTGCTGCCAACATGGGGCTGCGTACACCTAGCCATTTTAAATATAGTGCTTTAAGTCAACATTTTGACTGTTGACCTTACAACATGTAGACATTTTACATGTCGACATTTTAGCTGTGTCAACCTAATGAACATTTTATATGCATTTGTCTTGCAAGTGATGCTTAAGAATAAATAAATCCTTTGAACAAAGCAGACAGGAAAAAACAGTCAATATTTAACTTATGTGCAAAGCAGAAAACTAATTTTCACCCCTTGCATTGTAACATGGTTTTGCCCAGGAGACTGAAATAAGAAACTTCTTAATTTAAGTACCTTAATGAATCAGGCCCTTAATGTGAGTGAATTGGTTGCTGACTAAAAAAGTATCCTAGTGTGCATGTGTTTGTGTGGAAGATAATTATATAGTCTCTGTACAGCGCTGTATAATTTGATGGTGCTATATAAATAACTGGTAATAAAACAATATTACTCCAATGGTGTATTTACAATTCAGGTTGTTTTGCTATTTAACCAAACATTTTCACCCAAGAGCCAAATCGCTGATATGTGCTGGTCTTGCTTACAAACCCAAATGACAGAAATGCATACAGTGTTGAAAAATGATCAGCTGACTTAATTCCGGTCTTAACTGTGAGCATAGTATTAAATCTTATATAATGATGTTGTACATTGCACGCAACTGAAAGTATAATAAACATATACAGTGACTCATTCAAGGTCACTGAAACATTGTTTCGTGCAATGTCCTAACAATTTAACTGCTTGAGTCCAGTGTGCTGGTAAATCTATGCTGGCATTTGCCACCCGTATCTTCTTGTTTTTGGCTTTTCTGAATAACCTTATTTATAGGGCAATTGTAATAGGAAGAAAACCTATCAATGTCAAACATACAATTAAATAGGCAAATAGCCTATATACTATAGGAATGTGAAAGATTACATAAAATTAGGAATGCAAATTAAGCTACCAATCACTGCTCAGCATCTCCAGAAATTGACGTGTTAATGAATCAGCAACCAGTTCCCAACCTCTAATTTAAATAGCTTTACTAGAAGACTAGTTAAATATAACACTTTATATATAAATAAATAGATGATGATGATGATGATTTCTAAAGAGTAGTAATGGTCAAACTGGATTGTTGCTCTGTGTTGCTGGATGTGTCCTCATTTATATAATTTAAATCACCTGGTTTTGATTTTCACTTTATCCTTTACCATATATTTATAAATATGCCCCTATTATGTTGCTCATTGCTGTCCTCAGTATGCAAGACATTAGCTGGGTGACATTACTGTGTTCCTGCAACAAAGGCCACTTTAATAATGTGACAAATGGGGAAATTGCCCCAGGCCCATATGAGAGAGGAATATATATGTCAATCAGAAGATGGATTGTGCTATAGAATAATATATGTTACTGCTACCAAGTTTCCTTGTTTTGTTTTGAAATAATATTTTATTGAATTGCTATACAATATAACAATGGAGGAGCAGAATATTGAAGAGGAGGGGAGAATCGACAGAACATTCAACAAAACAGTACAGAAAGTGACAGTACAACAGTCTTAAATAAAACAAATCTCATGTTAGGAAAATAAAGCTTATAGGGACAAGGAGGGGAGAGAAGAAGAATAAGAGGGTGAGTTCTCAGGCTACTTATGTTTTGGTGGTTTCTGGGTGGGGGAACCTCACAAATGAAACTGCTCAGTCCAAACGTTCCATACTGATAAGAATTTATTTGACCGTTCCTGAATCATGCTTGTGATGTGTTCTAGTATGTAAATCTGCCAGACATTATTGATAAATGCAGGAAGTGTGTGTGTCGGGTTAGGGGGGGATCAGACTTCTTCCAGTTCTCAGCGATCAGGCATCTAGCTGCCGTAGGTATATGGTCAGCAAGTTTCCATATTTACCTTGGGACGTCTGGCATTGGCCGAGGGAGAAGGTAAATGAAGAGATTTTGGGTGGGAGGGAGGGGGGGGGAGTTGTATCTGGGTAATCCTTTATACTAGGTCCTTAACTTCCTAATCTTGGGACTGCTCCACCACATATGGGTGAGACTTGCCCGGGTGCCGAAGTTTTGCCAACAAAGGTCTGAGGAGGTCGGACATATTGCTTTTAGTCTGGTGGGGTCCAAGTATCATTCAAACTAAAGTTTGTAAGAACTTTCATTGATCCTGGTGCAAATTGAGGATTTGGCAACTGCCTCTCTAATGTGAGATGACTCCTCAGGTTCTAGAACCTCTCTCATGTCGCTTCCCACCGAATCTCTCCAGGCTCTTTAGTCGGTGAGTTGTATAGAATGTAACTTACCTAGGAGAAAGTTGAATTAATAAGTTTTGTAAACTTTTATTTCCTGCTTATGTCATGTAGCAATGCAGTTAGGGAGAGCGAAGATAAGCTTTCAATCCAATCACTATCACAAACATCATAACATAAAGATACTGTAAAACTCTGCCATAAACATATTTATATGAATATGCTGCAAAACTTTATGTGAACAACCCATAAATGGCAACCAAAGTAATTGTCAAAAATATCCATCTGATATTCCCCGAATTTGCTGACTTACAAAGACGATATGACATTCCCCATGACCGTTTCTATCAATACCTGCAATTAAGACACTTATATAAATCGATCCCAACGCTTAAGCTTATATACCAGCTTACACCTTTAGAAACTTTTTGCAGACGTAAATCCCTCCCTACTGGTTTAATCTCTACTTTTTACAGCATAATGGTGGCATTTCGTCAACCTGCCAAAGATCGCTATGAGCTGAAGTGGGAAGAAGACCTTGGCGTGGAACTAGAGGTAGAAGAGTGGGCTAAGATCAGGTCACGAGTCGCTAAGAGCTCTATCTGTGTCCGTACTAAAGAGAACTCGTATAAGCTCTTATATAGATGGTATTTAGTCCCAACCCGCTTGAAAGCCATATATCCTGACTCCTCTAGTCAATGCAGGGCCGGATTAACCCGAGGTCTAACTGGGCTATAGCCCAGGGGCCTCGGGCATCCAGGGGGCCCTTCAAAGTTCGCAGCAGCATTATTGATCGGTCCGGGGGCGGGGGCGCCCCCAGCCCGATCAATGCTGCTGAGCACAGTCAGTCCAGTCCTCCGTCCCCGGCGCTCAGTACTCTGCTTACTGAGGAGATCTCGCGAGTGAACTCTCGCGAGATCTCCTCAGTAAGGAGCTTACAGCGCGCCGGGGACGGAGGACTGGACTGACAGGTAAGCGCTTTGGGGGGGGGCCCTCACGGGGGGTGGCGGGCGGCTCACAATGGTGGCCTCACGGGGAATGGAGGCGCCCGTAGCCCAGGGGCCTCCACTCCCTTAATCCGGCCCTGAGTCAATGCTGGAGACTCTGTGAGCAGCAAGGCTCATTCCAACATATTTGGTGGTCCTGTCCGTGACTTGTGGAATTCTGACTGAAAATTCACAATTTAATTGATAGAGTCACCTCAGTAAAACTCCCCCCCTGCCCCTCATACTCACTATTGCATAGGCCTATACCGGACGTTAACAAATATACAATGGCGCTTATAGGCCTTATATGCGCAATAGCAGCAAATTGGAAACACCCAGAATCCCCATCCCTGCCTGAAATTATCAACAGAATTTGGCAGACCTATAGTTGTGAACACATTACAAGCATTCTCAATGACCGTCCCAATAAATTTCGTGCGATTTGGGATCCTTGGCTCGCCTCCTGTGGGGCAGAACAGCCAAGACCTGATTAGAATGGAGACTAATGTACACAGCGTCAGAAGACGTTCAATATATGGTATGTACCTGTAATACATTTAGATGCCAAGTCAGGTGTTCCTTCTCCTTCCCCCTCTTACCACACTAACATTTTTTCCTACCCCTTCCCTTTTCCATCCCTCACCCTGTCCCCTGCTCTCTTTCTTTTCTTTCCCTTTCTCGGTTTTTATTTTTATTGACAAAGTTCACATTGTTTTTCTTATTCGCAATGTACTTGTTGTTTGACCAATGTAACTTAACCTTCACACTGTTTTGAAAAATTGAAAAATCTCCCTAATAAAATATGTTTAAAAAAAATATCCATCTAACAGAGAAAAGTAAGTATGAAATCGCACAAGGAAAAGGACCATTCTCTATTTTTGATCTTCACGGGCGAATTCCCATATATCACTTGGGGAGGTGCACTTCCAACAAATAAAGCCAAATTGTCAACAAAAGAGACCAAGTTTGGAAGACAATGAGACATAAAGACACTCCAGTACACTAATAAATATTTGAATACACATTAAAAACAACTTTATTTCCCCATTGTTAAAATTAGATCAATTGCAAATATTAATGTGGCGAAATATTTAAAAAAATGTTTGATGTATGAATTATATGTAAGTGATTTGAAAACAAATAAACCCTTATGTAGCGAGTCGGATCAGTGTTGGTGAGCATGGATTGATTACAGCTCTGTAATCTTTATTATATACTTGTTTATTGTTAATCTTATGGGCAGCACAGTGGCCTAGTGGTTAGCACTCCTGCCTCACAGCATGAGTTTGATTCCCAACCATGGCTTTATCTGTGTGGAGTTTGTATGTTCTCCCTGTGTTTGCGTGGGTTTCCTCCGGGTGCTCCGGTTTCCTCCCACACTCCAAAAACATACTGGTAGGTTAATTGGCTGCTATCAAAATTGACCCTAGTCTCTCCCTCTCTGTGTCTGTGTGTGAATATGTGTCTATATTAGGGAATTTAGACTGTAAGCTCCAATGGGGCAGGGACTGATGTGAATGAGTTCTCTGTACAGCGCTGCGGAATTAGTGGCGCTATATAAATAAATGATGATGATGATGATGATTCAGGGTCACACTTCAAAACAGGAGATACAAGATCCATACTATGTCTGTCTGCCAATTTCTGATTCCACAGTGTATGTCCTATATTAGGAAAGGATTGTTGTGCACCATCATCCTTATTCCTAAAATAGTATTTTAGCAATATTTGCTCTGATTACAACAGTGTGGTTGTTCCTAGTATTAGTAATTTTCCATCAAAAGGGAGTCCTTAATTGTTCATTTATTTAGAGTCTTAATCATCACAGTACAGTATACATAGCATGTTCATTATCTACCCATATTGTCATATTCTCATCTTCAATAGGGAAGAGTTTCAGGTTTTATAGAGGTAATACCGAGAGAAAAGGGGGAGAGGGGACACATACAGTCAAGTCCATAAATATTGGGACATCGACACAATTCTCATATATTGGGCTCTATACACCACCACAATGGAATTGAAATGAAACTAACAAGATGTGCTTTAACTGCAGACTTTCAGCTTTAATTTGAGGGTATTTACATCCAAATCAGGTGAACGGTGTAGGAATTGCAACGGTTTCTATATGTGCCTCCCACTTTTTAAGGGACCAAAAGTAATGGGACAATCAACTCAAAAGCTATTTCATGGACAAGAGTGGGCTATTCCCTCGTTATTTCATCATCAATTAATAAGGTAAAAGGTCTGGAATTGATTCTAGGTGTGACATTTGCATTTGGAATCTGTTGATGTCGACTCTCAATAAGAGATCCAAAGAGCTGTCACTATCAGTGAAGCAAGCCATCATTAGGCTGAAAAATCAAACCAAACCCATCAGAGAGATAGCAAAAACATTAGGTGTGGCCAAATCAACTGTTTGGAACATTCTTGAAAGAACGCACCGGAGAGTTCAGCAACACCAAAAGATCCGAAGACCACGGAAAATTACTGTGGTGGATGACAGAAGAATTTGTTCCCTGGTGAAGAAAAACCCCTTCACTACAGTTGGCCAAATCAAGAACACTATCGAGGAGGTAGGTGTATATGTGTCAAAGTCAACAATCAAGAGAAGACTTCACAAAAGTGAATATAGAGGGTTCACCACAAGATGTAAACCATTTGTGAGCCACAAAAACAGGAAGACCAGATTAGAGTTTGGCAAACAACATCTAAAAAAGCCATTACAGTTCTGGAACAACATCCTATGGACAGATGAGAGAAAGATCAACTTGTACCAGAGTGATGGGAGGGAGAAGAGTATGGAGAAGGAAAGGAACTGCTCATGATCCAAAACATACCACCTCATCAGTGAAGCATGGTGGTGGTAGTGTCATGGCGTGGGCATGTATGGCTGCCAATGGAACTGGTTCCCTTGTATTATTGATGTGACTGCTGACAAAAGCAGCAGGATGAATTCTGAAGTGTTTCGGGCAATATTATCTGCTCATATTCAGTCAAATGCTTCAGAACTCATTGGTTCACAGTGCAGATGGACAATGACCCGAAACATACTGCAAAAGCAACCAAAGAGTTTTTAAGGCTAACAAGTGGAATGATTGCAATGGCAAAGTCAATCACCTGACCTGAATCCGATTGAACATGCATTTCACTTGATGAAGACAAAACTGAAGGGAAAATGCCCCAAGAACATGCAGGAACTGAAGACATTTGCAATAGAGGCCTAGCAGAGCATCACCAGGGATGAAACCCAGCGTCTGGTGATGTCTATGCCTTCCAGACTTCAGGCTGTAATTGACTGCAAAGGATTTGCAACAAAGTATTAAATAGTGAAAGTTTGATGTAGAATTGTTTTGTTTGTCCCATTACTTTTGGTCCCTTAAAAAGTGGGAGGCACATATAGAAACTGTTGTAATTCCTACACTGTTCACCTGATTTGGATGTAAATTCCCTCAAATTAAAGCTGAAAGTCTGCAGTTAAAGAACATCTTGTTTGTTTCATTTCAAATCCATTGTGGTGGTGTATAGAGCCCAAAATATGAGAATTGTGTCGATGTCCCAATATTTATGGACTTGACTGTAGTTACTTATATTATGTCTCCCACATGTATTCCACTGAAGTACTTGTTATGTTCATAAGTAGCCTGATTTTTTGATCCCATTTATAGGGCATATAAATTTGGCAAAATTCCTTCAGTTTTATAATGACTTAAGATCTCACTTCTGAGGCATGTGTGTTTTACAATGCTTCAACTTGGTGATAATGTTTTTTATAGTGTCACATTTTCATATTATTACTTACCAGTTAAAAGCCCTTCAAAATGACGGAAGAAATAAGAGTACGATCATGTAGGACCCATTTGCACCCAATTTAACGTTACTATTGTAGCAACAATGATTGATTAGTTTGTCAGATGGCTGCTCAGCCGCAAAAAGTTTAGTGCGGCATAATTCACAAATACTTTTCATGGGACCACAGTTATAAGCATTAGTATTCGTTTCATTAAAGATACCGACATCATGAATGGCGTGGAATCTTGTTGGCTGACTTTGTAGATGTTGATGTGATATCACCTCTGTCCTATTCGCTCTTCGATTGCTTTCTGTGTGATGGGCAATTTGCTGAGGAGTTATATTTGCATGGGGATGATGTTCGTGTTCTCCTTGCTCATAGTTCGTTGTCGTGCTTTAAATCCCGCTCCGTCCTTCGTCTTTTTGCTGCTTCTTCCTGTGCAGTTACTCCCACAGCAGACATTTGCCTTTTAGGTGGCATCGCAGTTACACTTTGTTGCTTAAATTAATTAGTCTATTCTGATTAATCTAGCACTAAGTGCAAATGAAACGAATGGCTAGAAAATCGAGTCACTTTGGAATAGCAAAGGTCATTATAAATGGTAACTGCCACCCAAAAAAAACTAAAGAAATGAGGAAATTATAGTCAGTAGCAATAGTCAAGTAGACAGGAGTCATTTGTAAACATTTTACCAAGTTTGTGTGTTTTGTGTGTGTATTTATAGAGGTGAGGAGCAGCATTAGATATATATATATATATATATATATATATATATATAAATCTAGATATAGATAGATAGATGAGAGAGATAGATAGATGAGAGATAGATAGATAGATGAGAGAGAGATATATATAGATATATAGATAGATGAGAGATAGAGAGATAGATATAGTACCTCTAAATATTTCCTTTACTCCACAGGGAAAGGGTTGTTGTGCATTTAATGCTTCTCTATTAAGATGCTCCAACTGGCACAAATACCTATAGAAATCTACCCAATATTTACATTCATCAGTCTAATTAGCACTAAAGTGATTTTTACTGCATCTGGTTGCAGCCCATTATAGCACATTTGTACATTGTAAATAAGCAAACCACATAATATAATAGTAAATAATTGATTTATTCATAAATAAATACAAATTTGGCTCTATGGCCTGGTATAAAATGATCCTGTCCCATGAGGAGAACACTAAGCTGTAGAATGAAGCTGGAAGGGTGCTGGAAGGTTCTCAAGGGCACTTATTCATACAGTTCTTGTCTCTCCGAGCCGTCTTTTTTGGAGGAGCGGGTACCTTGAATATTTCTGACTCCTCCAAGCTCCTTTTCTTTCCAGCTTTCTTTTCACCCTGTTTTTGGTGTACAGAACGCAAAAGTAAAAGTATATGCGTGTTATCTGTCACTATGGTTTGGTCAGAAGGAAGCTCTCTTGTGGCAAGGTAAACAGGAAGCCTTCTCTTTGGGTCTACTTTAAATCTGCTAAAGTTTCTCTCATCATACACAGGTAGATCTTTTAAAAAGTCCGCCATTATCCTCAGTTTTCTCTTCTCTGCTCACACAAACTGGCCGCGTTAGCGTCTCTCGATCAATACCGCCTCTTATAGGACAATGTGTGCAGCCTGTAAGCGAAGTTCTCCTCTACTGACCTCAGTAAGCAGCCCAGAGCTCTGATTCCGGAATGTCTGTCTGTGACTAACAATGGTTGCCAGGGCAGGAAATCCCAAACATTCTATAGTCCCTGGAACTGTCATTGACCCACCACTAACTGACTGTTGAGCGTAGTGGTTCCCCAAATAGTAAAACATTTTATTGTAGGATGACAGCATAGTGTGCTGTGGGTTTATATATATATATATATATATATATATATATATATATATATATATATATATATATATATATATATATATAGATAGATAGATAGATAGAATCTCCCTCATGTACTGTCTCATATGCCCTCTCTCGTTGGTAATACCACAGCTAGCTAACTCCTATATTGATAGAGAGTATGGTGGATAGATGTCTCCTAAAAGAACGAACCATCTAAAAATATCTATTCTAACATTATACAATGAGTGTAATTCACCAACATGTTTCCACATCAATTAATTCTGCTCAGTGTGTCTCCTCTTCCCTCCTCTGTTTAGATAAAGAGAACATGGTTCCTTGTGTAATGCTAATATACTTTATTAATAAACCAAATATATTATATAAGAGGAAGGATATTAACTAGATATGAGGGAAGTGATGAATGTCAATAGCTCTTTTTATTTAAATGAAGGCTTTTCATATTTCTTTTGTACAGATTTAGCCAACACTTGAGCAGCTGCCATATATGTTGGGTTGTAAAAATGATAACTAAGTTATTTAAAAACAAATGAACAGGGATCGATTACAGCTCTATAGTCTTTATTGTATACTTGTTATGTGTTAATGAAACTTATGAATTAATTGGTAGCTAGTGGGTTCAGTTTGTGAGGATGTAACTCGTCCATTGCCAGGGAACAGTTAACAATATACAAAGTATTGTCCGTGATGGAGATAATAGAATAATCAGAATATGCTCATCGTAGTATTCACCCAGTAATAATACCTGATCCTGAATTCAAGTAGTAAAGTTGCTGATCTGCCTATACTAAGACATCAACTCAGCAAACATCCACAACATCAGTGCTTCCTGAAATTCTGTTCTGCAGTCCGGTAATCCATAGTTATGTCCTTGACTACTAAGTCGAAACTATAGGTAACTTCGGACTTGCTCCTTAGGGCAGTGTCCCATGGGCATTTTAGAACTCCTGGTTTTCTTAGAATCATCATCATCATTTATTTATTTAGCGCCACTAATTCCGCAGCGCTGTTCAGAGAACTCATTCACATCAGTCCCTGCCCCATTGGAGCTTACAGTCTAAATTCTCTAATATAGACACACACTCACACACAGACAGAGAGACTAAGGTCAATTTTAATAGCAGCCAATTAACCTACTAGTATGTTTTTGGAGTGTGGGAGGAAATCGGAGCACTCGGAGGAAACCCACGCAAACACAAGGAGAACATACAAACTCCACACAGATAAGGCCATGGTCGGGAATTGAACTCATGACCCCAGCGTTGTGAGGCAGAAGTGCTAACCACTAGGCCACTGTGCTGCTGGGGCAGCACGGTGGGGTAGTATGTGGCATCTAGTATGTAGCAAGTGGCTCTGGTTTCCTCCCACACTCCAAAAACATACTGATAGCAAAAACATACTGATACTGATATTGGCTGCTGACAAATTGACCCTAGTCTGTGTGTCTGTTTGTGTCCGTCTGTGTGTGTAAGTTAGGAAATTTAGACTGTAAGCCCCAATGGGGCAGAGACTGATGTGAGTGAGTTTTCTGTACAGCGCTGCGGAATTAGTGGCGCTATATAAATAAATGATGATGATGATGATGATAGTAGAACATACCAAAACATTTGAATGAATAGGACCTTCCTTGTAAGAGTTTAAAATCTAAAAAGAAAAGGGAGTTAGTGAGATAAGTGTGGACTTGATGAGAGGAAAACTAGTTGAGTGTGGAAAGCATTAGAGGGAATAGGTGCTAATTGGAGCCAATCTAAGCAGGTAGAGAAGCTAAGGGACATTATAATGCTTTCAGTATTCCAGAAACTGCTCTACATAAGTCCTTTAGATATGAGTGTGTAGAAGTAATAAAAGTGGGTGTGACCAACACATCTTGGGACAAGGCATGGCTGTTTAACAAAGGGGTAAAAAGGGTATTTGGGACCACCAGGACAGGGGCCCCCATTAATATTCCTATAGAAAGAGCCTGTATAGGAGGGTACTGTACGTATATCAGCCCCTCTGTGTCCTAGGAAGACAGAGACCCCTTGTTTCAGAGATAGACCTCTTCTTTCAAGAACGTTGATTTATCAAGATGATCATCGTCTTTATCTCAGCCTTTACATAGAAATGACAGTAGCCCAAGTTCTAAATCTGAACTTACTCCAAGCTAATCCTAGACCTAGCATTAGCCTAAGCCACTCATACTGGGGACCACTAAGGTAATCTTTGTCCTGGGCTCACAAATTGGGAAATAGAGGCTCTAACCCCCCACCCCCCATCGCTAGTAGGTCCCCATTGGCTTTAATAGACTGTGTGCGTGCATCTGCATGTTGTGACACCGGTGCATGTGCACACTCTATTCTAATGCAGGAAAGATTAATTTCATCCAGCAGCATCAGAAAACCCGCAGATCATGGTAGAAAGATGGACTTATTTCTTTAGCAGATCATGCAGAGGACGAGTCCCACTCATCCATATCACTCAAGGGGTTAAACCAGTTGGACACACCTATTAGATTCACATTTGGCAAGTGTTTTATAGTAATTGCGCTGTCTCCATCTACAAAAGAAATATGTATTGTTTTTGATCTTGGTTCGCTAATCCTGAATACTGATTTACACTATTTTTTGTTATTGTTTTACTGTCATGTATGTTACAGCGTGAACTTGGAGAATGATGACCTTCATTTACCCCAAGAAGGATTTTTAATGTGGAAAAGAATTTTATATTCTACAAACACATATTATTGAAAATACTTTAACTACTTAGTATAACCTTTGAAAGCTTTAGCTTGACTAAGTTATTTCCATCAGTTTATCTCCTACTGTGTTTTTGATGTTGATAGTAGATAGGGGAATGCCATAGTTTGTACCTCTATATATTTATAATAATGTCACCTACTCAAAATTTTGCAAACTTATTCTGATTGTGCATCAGGTTGAATTCAACTAGAATAGATGGTGTCTATGTATTAAGGCAAATATGAAGGTAAGAGTGGCACATTATCGCTTTCTACTTCAAATTTGGCAACTTTGTGCACCGTCCTGTAGTACATAGAGCCTTTGAATCTAAAATTCAAACTGAGGGGTTATAATGAACCACACGAACAGATAAATAGGGCTCCTACACCTTTTGTGAGTACATGCTCGTCGGACTGGGGTATGAAGGGCCCACCAGGGGAATGCAGTGATAGGGGCCCACTACGTTGGGGTGTGGCCAACTGTAAGAGTGGGTGTGGCCAGTCAAGGGGGTGTGGTCAGCCCAAGGAGGAGAACTTATAGCACCATAGTGTGGTCCTTAAAGAACAAAGTGTACATTGCAAATTAGACGAGTTTCACATATATCATGTACACAAAACTATAGACAAATTGTGTATCAATCAATAAATAACCTTTATTAATAGTAATAAACACATGTATGAATACAAAAATATAAATTAGAACTAGAAAATTAGAAAATTTAAACAAAACTATTTAGTTTAACACTGAGAACATCTGACACAACAACGCAATAAAATATAAATAACATTCCTTAATATTTCAACACCACACAGTAGTGATTTTCCAATCACTTAATTACCATGCAGTGCTTTCTTTATGAAGAAAAAAAAATTGCTGCGAAAGAAAGTTAATAAGGAAGGAAGGCTGATAGAAAAGATAATATAAACGGGTAAAGACAGCAAGAGAGACTGTGTGATACAGGAGTCTAAATCAAAAATTCACATATGCAGAGAAAAAGGGTTATACTACCGCACCAGCGGCGCACGGAGGATTGTCGAGGGGGGGGGGGGGGGGGGGGGGGGGGGGGGGTTTCCCCCGCCGACCCAAAAAAAAAAAACGAGAGATCTGCTCCGTTTCGCCAGCACTGTCCTATACAGCAGCCGCGGCGCTATCTAAGGAGCGTCTGCGGCGGTGCTGTATACAATATAGCACCGCCGCAGACGCTTCTTTGACAGCGCCGCGGCTGCTGTATAGGACAGTGGCCACTTAGTTAGCGCAGGGGGGGTTTCTAGAGACTCAAAAACCCCCCTGCGTGCGCTACTGCGCACCAACTCTAGAGCCATGACCCAGTATTTATAATCTATCTCTAGGAATAATTCTTTCGCTCCCTTCTAGGATTTTATAAGTATTGATAAAATATCATTTTATAACTGGGGTGCAACCTTAAACTAGAGGATAACTTGATAGAGAAAAGAAAGAACAGCAGTTTTTTGAAACTAGGTGCACTATGGGCCTATATCATTTATTGTTATCACTTGAAAGAATATATGGTAAGGAGGCTGATATGAATAATCAAAAGCACCAGGACTTGGAAATATATTACCATAGTCCTTACTAATCCTATTGAAGTGGTGGATGATAACTGACACCGATCACACAATAGTATATCTGCATGCATATGACATATGCATATTAGCAATACTTATACAGCCTCCTTACCATATATTCTTTGGTTTGGATATATAGGTAGAGATACACAGTGCATCCAGTTTTATTTTAATTTTGTTAATTATATTGATATCATTTTATATTTCCCTTTTAACATTATATCCAATAAGAGTTATGTTTTAAAATGATGGTTCAGTGATACCAATAAATGATATAGGCCCATAGTGCACCTAGTTTCAAAAAATTGACTGTTCTTTCTTTTCTCTATCATAATGAAAGTAATGTACAGGAGGGAGGGGGAAAGACTAATCACATATACCACAGTGTGAAGGAAAGGAGAGAAATGCTATTATATACCAGTGTTACAATGCACATAACATAGAGGGGGGTAGAGGCTTTAGTTAAAAATAACAGGCAAGAGAAATGTTTGATATAGATTTACCCTAATGAAAATACAAAAGTTCAGGAGCAAGATTTTGAATTGTTAGCGGTTTTCTTTTATAAATAATGTGGACAAGAGGACAAAATTGAGCAGCATTGAAAAATATATTTAAAAGAGTGTTTGGAAGAAAAACAGTATGAAACCAAGGCTCTTAAATTTAATGTTTTGCAGAGTCAACAGGAGAAGCAGACAGTTGTCACTACTTTTAAGGAGACAGACAACTTGTAGTTCTGGTTAAGCGCAGTTGTGTTTTCAATAGAGATGGTCACTGACCCCCGTGTTTTGGTTTTGGATTCGGTTTTGGATCTGGATTACCGTCGTGTTTTGGTTTTGGTTTTGGTTTTGCAAAACCGCCATTGCGTGTTTTGGTTTTGGTTTTGGTTTTGTTTGGTTTTGTTTTGCTATTTTTTGGGAAAATCCATGTTTTTGGGCCTAAATTAACCCAATTTAGTGCTCCAACTGTTTTAGAGACAAGTAATCTAATTGTTGAGGTAATAAATCATCCAAAAAAACAGTTTAATTCTTCGTTGGTAGGCCTATTCTACACACAAAACAGATTGTCTTCCTCTCCATCTATGCATATTGGCAATGCAGCCATCGTCTTTGAATGTATATTACACCCTACACTTATAGTTAAATATGTAAAGAAATGGAAAAAGCCAGTTTGGTTTCTGTCTCTCAAGGCCCCCCTCCACTTGTATAAAATAGCAAAAAATTCAGCCATTATAGACTGTACAATATTAATTGACATGGAGAAAGCCAGTTTGGTTTCTGTCTCTCTAGGCCCCCCTCCACTTGTATAAAATACTAAAAAATTCAGCCATTATAGACTGTACAATATTAATTGACATGGAGAAAGACAGTTTGGGGTCACTCTGTCTCTCTAGGCCCCCCTCCACTTGTATAAAATACTAAAAAATTCAGCCATTATAGACTGTACAATATTAATTGACATGGAGAAAGACAGTTTGGGGTCACTCTGTCTCTCTAGGCCCCCCTCCACTTGTATAAAATACCAAAAAATTCAGCCATTATAGACTGTACAATATTAATTGACATGGAGAAAGCCAGTTTGGTTTCTGTCTCTCTAGGCCCCCCTCCACTTGTATAAAATACTAAAAAATTCAGCCATTATAGACTGTACAATATTAATTGACATGGAGAAAGACAGTTTGGGGTCACTCTGTCTCTCTAGGCCCCCCTCCACTTGTATAAAATACCAAAAAATTCAGCCATTATAGACTGTACAATATTAATTGACATGGAGAAAGCCAGTTTGGTTTCTGTCTCTCTAGGCCCCCCTCCACTTGTATAAAATACTAAAAAATTCAGCCATTATAGACTGTACAATATTAATTGACATGGAGAAAGACAGTTTGGGGTCACTCTGTCTCTCTAGGCCCCCCTCCACTTGTATAAAATACCAAAAAATTCAGCCATTATAGACTGTACAATATTAATTGACATGGAGAAAGCCAGTTTGGTTTCTGTCTCTCTAGGCCCCCCTCCACTTGTATAAAATACTAAAAAATTCAGCCATTATAGACTGTACAATATTAATTGACATGGAGAAAGACAGTTTGGGGTCACTCTGTCTCTCTAGGCCCCCCTCCACTTGTATAAAATACCAAAAAATTCAGCCATTATAGACTGTACAATATTAATTGACATGGAGAAAGCCAGTTTGGTTTCTGTCTCTCTAGGCCCCCCTCCACTTGTATAAAATACTAAAAAATTCAGCCATTATAGACTGTACAATATTAATTGACATGGAGAAAGACAGTTTGGGGTCACTCTGTCTCTCTAGGCCCCCCTCCACTTGTATAAAATACCAAAAAATCCAGCCGATATAGACTGTACAATATTAATTGACATGGAGAAAGCCAGTTTGGTTTCTGTCTCTCTAGGCCCCCCTCCACTTGTATAAAATACTAATAAATTCAGCCGTTATATACTGTACAATATAAATTGAAATGGACAAAGGCAGTTTGGTATCTGTCTGCATCAGATCCTCTCTCCACTAGGAGTAAAATAGAAAACTATTCAGCCGTTATATAATCTAGAATATAAATAGAAATTGAGAAAGGCAATTTGGTATCTGTCTGCATCATAATCATCAACATCATCATTAGCGCCCTCGTCGCCTACACAAATCTCCCCCTCATCCTCTTCTAATTCCAAAGTGGCATCCTCAATTTGGGTATCACCGGCTACACTCGGGCTATTAAGGCACACATCAGCAGAATGCTCACGATTAGACATCCCACTGTTGGATGGACTCTCCACAGGGATTGTTATCATTTGTGAATCAGAGCAAATATTCTCCTGTAATGCCTCACTGTTATCTTGCAGCTCGGCTTTGACGCGTAACAGTAGTTGTGCACCAATTGTAGGCTGGGTAACTTTTTGGGATCTGCCACTAATAGCCAAAGGTGAAGGCCTCATTCTCTCTTTGCCACTGCGTGTGTAGAATGGCATGCTTGCAATTTTTTTTTTATCGTCACTTAACTTTTGCTCAGTTACACTTCTTTTTCGCTTCAATACAGTAAATTTTTTTTTGGTTTTTGTTTTTTGCACTAATTTGAAAACACTCTGTTGTTTGACATCGCCTTGGCCAGATGACGTACTGGGAACACTAACATCAGGACTGGTGACAGAACCTGGTTGCTCATTTAGATCATATGTGGACTGCTTTGAATCCATTCTGAGCGCAAACCACTGAGGAGTGCTAAAAATTATTGAGTAGATACTGCTGACAGATATGACTTTTGACAGCCAGAAATATTAATGCACAATTAGGGAGGACACCCCAAAAACACTGAGGAGTGCTAAAAATTATTGAGTAGATACTGCTGACAGATATGACTTTTGACAGCCAGAAATATTAATGCACAATTAGGGAGGACACCCCAAAAACACTGAGGAGTGCTAAAAATTATTGAGTAGATACTGCTGACAGATATGACTTTTGACAGCCAGAAATATTAATGCACAATTAGGGAGGACACCCCAAAAACACTGAGGAGTGCTACAAATTATTGAGTAGATACTGCTGACAGATATGACTTTTGACAGCCAGAAATATTAATGCACAATTAGGGAGGACACCCCAAAAACACTGAGGAGTGCTAAAAATTATTGAGTAGATACTGCTGACAGATATGACTTTTGACAGCCAGAAATATTAATGCACAATTAGGGAGGACACCCCAAAAACACTGAGGAGTGCTACAAATTATTGAGTAGATACTGCTGACAGATATGACTTTTGACAGCCAGAAATATTAATGCACAATTAGGGAGGACACCCCAAAAACACTGAGGAGTGCTAAAAATTATTGAGTAGATACTGCTGACAGATATGACTTTTGACAGCCAGAAATATTAATGCACAATTAGGGAGGACACCCCAAAAACACTGAGGAGTGCTACAAATTATTGAGTAGATACTGCTGACAGATATGACTTTTGACAGCCAGAAATATTAATGCACAATTAGGGAGGACACCCCAAAAACACTGAGGAGTGCTAAAAATTATTGAGTAGATACTGCTGACAGATATGACTTTTGACAGCCAGAAATATTAATGCACAATTAGGGAGGACACCCCAAAAACACTGAGGTGTGCTACAAATTATTTAGTAGATAATGCTGACAGATATGACTTTTGACAGCCAGAAATATTAATGCACAATTATGGGGGACACCCCAAAAGCGCTGGGGAGTGCCAAATATGAAGAAAAAATAATAAACCTCTATCCTCCTCTCTGCACTAGCGATTTTGGTTAGAGCAATTGCAAGAACAATATGGTATTCTCTGTCCCTGCTCTAATTAGCCTATGACTACACCCTGCTCTCTCCCTCTGTCAAATGGCGATGGATTGCTGTGGAGGCGTGTATTTATAAAGTTGAAGTATCGCGAGAACCGAGTCCCGAGATCCGACGACGTCACAATGACGTTCGGCCTCGATTTGGATTCGGAATGGGCGGGAGAGTACCGAGCTGCTCAGCTCGGTACTCGGATACCCAAAGTTCGGGTGGGTTCGGTTCTCGGAGAACCGGACCCGCCCATCTCTAGTTTTCAATCAAAACATTAATGTATAAAGGAACAGAGCAAACCAGAGCGAGCATGGGAGAAAGTGGTCCATCAAACTCTGGTGTTAAAAGAAAGAGACTCTTTAATTGAATGCTTACAGGCAATGCTTGTGGAATGTGAATTAGAATGATTTTAATAGCTCCCAGGGCCAAGCGCAATGTGTCACTTACCTGACTGTGAAATGCTCCGGCATGCTGCTCCTCTGGGCGGCCACGACAGGAAGACAACTCCTCCTCCCCTGCTGAAGTTAAAAAACACACTACCGCGCAGGTGCAGAGAGCCAGACAGGCTCTCTGCACCTGCGCGACAGTGTGTTTGTTACTGACACTGCCGCCGAGGCTCGCAGATGTCGAGCAGTCAAGTGATCTCTGCAAGCTCTGCCCTAACATCGGAGGTGGAGCTTAATCGCGCCAGGGCCTACCGGTGATCAGTCCGGCTGGCCTGCAGGCCAGTCCGAGACTGTGCTCGTCTGGCAGCAGGAATATTGTACATACCGTCAATGTTGGAATGTGGTAGCTAGGGCCACTTTTAGACAAATACCCTGCTATAAATAAAAGACCACCCAAGACCACCCAGTCTCAGAGATTTATTGGTCAATACAGAACCCTTCCTTTGCTATGCTTGTGTAAAATAGACCTTCTTGCCAGAACCCAAACTGGGTTGTTGAAGATGTGGTGCCAAATTTACCATGTGAGAAGGTCTCATTGTGGGCGATTTTATATTCATTTTGTTATTGGGACAAATTGTAAACATAGGAACGTGTTGGTTCACAGCATAGTTCAATACAAATAGAACTAATCAATACAAACAGTATACTTATTATTATTATTCCACTTAGGTTTTAAATAATGGGTGATTTTTTTTTCTAATCAAGTACCCACGTCATTTACTTTATTAAATGTCTACTGTTTTGCATAGACGAAACTATTACAGAATTTAAAGAGAGAATGGCGAATCACAGATCAGACAGTTCTTCAGCCTTGGAACATGGTAAGAGTGATAAATAATCAAAAAACTCTGATATAAGATCATTGATCAACTGCCTGTTTTCTCCATAGGAGTCAAAAGAGGCAAATTGCTGAGATGGGATTCTCACACAAGGTACTTTAAAACCCAGGGGTCTTAATGACAATCTGAATTGAGGATTTAAAAAAATAAAAAAAATAATTGATCAATCACCTATCACATGACCTTGAAAGGTTTATAAATATAAGAGAGAGCAGTATTTTTATGGATCCATTAAATTCTGACAAGGATGCTAACAGATTAAACAAATTACTTTTATAATTGAAGAAAGTACTCAGGATTCCCTCTGTTGCACTCGGTAACAAATCCCAAAGGATGTTCAAACTATTTACGTGGATTGATACTTGTATCAGTGATGGATTAAAAATGTTTTAAAGCAAAATTTAAATAAATATTTCCTAAAAAGTCTTCTGATAATGGTCCTATAGCCCTTCTGTATCAGGGGATAGTGGACTGTAAGATATTTTCCTGTACGGCATCTTCCTTTCAGCATCTGTGGCTGATATTGTATTTCTTATGTCGCCATGTTCGCATTTCTTAAAGTCACAACACCTATGTAAATTATACCAGTCATCACTGAGACATATAGACATATAGACATAGTTTTATTGGATTACTGTTGCAGATCTTTCCTTTGTGCCTGAGCATCTGCTCTGACCTGGTTGTGTATGACTTTCACCTTTCTCACCCTTTCATTGGTTGCTAGTTATACATACTGGGCAGTGACTATATGTAAGGCCTTGAATAATTTGTAAAGAAAGGTAATACAGGCAAGGTGGATTCCAGGGTTGGTAGTTTGAGCATCAGGCAAAAGAGTAGTCAAAATGGTAGACAGGTGTCAAAAGCCAGAAGATTTGTCAGATGATGCCAGGGGTTGAGAACCAGAAGATTTCTCTGTTGATGCCAGGGGTTGAGAACCAGAAGATTTGTCTGTTGATGCCAGGGGTTGGGAACCAGAAGAGTTGTCTGTTGATGCCAGGGGTTGGGAACCAGAAGAGTTGTCAGATGGTGCCAGGGGTTGAGAACCAGAAGAGTTGTCAGATGGTGCCAGGGGTTGAGAACCAGAAGAGTTGTCAGATGGTGCCAGGGGTTGAGAACCAGAAGAGTTGTCTGTTGATGCCAGGGGTTGAGAACCAGTAAAGTTGTCTGTTGATGCCAGGGGTTGAGAACCAGAAGATTTGTCTGTTGATGCCAGGGGTTGGGAACCAGAAGAGTTATCTGTTGATGCCAGGGGTTGAGAACCAGAAGAGTTGTCTGTTGATGCCAGGGGTTGAGAACCAGTAAAGTTGTCTGTTGATGCCAGGGGTTGAGAACCAGTAAAGTTGTCTGATGATGCCAGGGGTTGAGAACCAGTAAAGTTGTCTGATGATGCCAGGGGTTGAGAACCAGTAAAGTTGTCTGATGATGCCAGGGGTTGAGAACCAGTAAAGTTGTCTGATGATGCCAGGGGTTTAGAGTTAGAAGAGTAGATAAAGAAAGCCTTACTCGAGTAATACAACAGAATAACCAGGGAAGTTTGTTTAAAGAACAAGAGCTTAATAAACTGACAATGAGCAGGTGCCCTGCCATCATTTTTTATAAGTGTTTATCACCTCTTTGTGTAAAGACATGTGCTAATCACCTCTGTTTGAGTCAAGTGTCCAACATCGTTCATGCTTAGAAATGCAAACATTGCGCAAGAAAACATTGTCAAAGACCATGACTGACCTGGCTATAAAGGCCGTCATACTGGTGCCATTGGTGACTGCTACAACATGATTTTATTTTGTTCTAGAATGTACCAACAGTTCTGAGACTATGGTGATTTTCTTAAAATTGTCTCTAGTAATGCCTAAGACGGAGATCTCCTGGAAATTGCTTCTTTCAATTGGCCACCATTGGGGGCTTTACTACTGTACTTAAAAATAATATCTACCTATCTGTTACTGTCTGTATTCTTTTTATGGTATCAAAATACCTATATAACATTTTGTACATACTGGGCCTGATTCATTAAGGAAAGTAAAGCAAAAAATATGAATAACTTTGCACCTTGGCAAAACCATGTTGCATTGGAGGGGTATGTAAATTTAAAATGTAGGAACATGTGGATAGTTGGGGTAGGGCATGTCCTAGATCAAAATTAAAATTCAGTGTAAAAATAAAGCTATGAAGTATTTGTGTGCTACATGAAAAAACAGCTAGTATTTAACTTATGTGCAAAATAATAAACAAATTTTAACCCCTTGCATTGTAACATGGTTTTGTCTGGGATCAAATTTACTCTTTGCTTTACTCTCCTTTTACTTTGCTTTGCTCTCCTTAGTGAATCAGGCTCATTGTGCCTTTAAGCAAACACATAGCTAAAGAAAAAAAAGTGAAAATGCAGTAGTAAAGATGGAAAGGAACTGATTATTGACACCCGCAGGCCGGTTTATACAACTGTGCCAGTCATTTTCAAATTTCTGTCACAGTGTGATCACTTTGAAATCGTATTTTCTGCCTGGTCAAATGAAACCTCACATGCCTTTTCATCTGCGTATGTTCACAGCAATTTTTTTTTTATTAAATCAAATCAAATTTTGCCCATAAACACTTTCGTCTTAAAATTGTGCTTTGGTTTTCTTCTTTAGGAAATAAGACCATACTATAGTTTTGCCCAAGGAACTTTAATGAAACAAACAGATCTTGGATAACTGTGATTTATCAGTAAATGTATCCCCTATATTATTTTAGAAATTAATAATTATATTTAAAAGGAGATAAATAAGGAACACATAATTACTTGGTATAAAAGCCTTGTTTTTCCTAAAAGTGATCACATAAGGGTTCATTTACTATGATTGCATTTAGGTGCCACATTTGCACTAAACCTAGCAGCCAATCACATACTTAGTTTCATTGTGTAACTTGCACTCAATGAGACTTATGCAAATTTTCATCAGGCCCTGGATGTCCCTTTTGTCAGCATGTCAGATTGAAGATTGTTTATTAAAAGTAACAAATTAAATGTAAGAACTTTTTGTAATATAGAGTTGGCAACATAATTCTCACTCATTAATTATCTCCCATCACTACACTGTGCTCCCGCTCCTACCTCCCCGTTACTACACTGTGCTCCCGCTCCTACCTCCCCGTCACTACACTGTGCTCCTGCTCCTACCTCCCATCACTACACTGTGCTCCCGCTTCTACCTCCCCGTCACTACACTGTGCTCCCGCTCCTACCTCCCCGTCACTACACCGTGCTCCCGCTCCTACCTGCCCGTCACTACACTATGCTCCCGCTCCTACCTACCGTCATTACACTGTGCTCCAGCTCCTTCCTCACGTCACTACACTGTGCTACCTTTCCTACCTCCCTGTCACTACACTGTGCTCCTGCTCCTACCTCCCCGTCACTACACCGTGCTCCCGCTCCTACCTCCCCGTCACTACACCGTGCTCCCGCTCCTACCTGCCCGTCACTACACTGTGCTCCCGCTCCTACCTCCCGTCATTACACTGTGCTCCAGCTCCTTCCTCACGTCACTACGTTGTGCTCCCTTTCCTACCTCCCTGTCACTACACTGTGCTCCTGCTCCTACCACCGTCACTACACTGTTCTCTCGCTCCTACCTCCCTGTCACTACACTGTGCTCCCGCTCCTACCTCCCCGTCACTACACTGTGCTCCTGCTCCTACCTCCCCGTCACTACACTGTGCTCCTGCTCCTACCTCCCATCACTACACTGTGCTCCTGCTCCTACCTCCCCGTCACTACACTGTGCTCCTGCTCCTACCTCCCCGTCACTACACTGTGCTCCTGCTCCTACCTCCCCATCACTACACTGTGCTCCCGCTCCTACCTCCGTCACTACACTGTGCTCCTGCTCCTACCTCCCATCACTGCACTGTGCTCCCACTCCTACCTCCCCGTCACTACACTGTGCTCCCGATCCTACCTGCCCGTCACTACACTGTGCTCCCGCTCCTACCTCCCCGTCACTACACTGTGCTCCCGCTCCTACCTCCCCGTCACTACACTGTGCTCCCGCTCCTACCTCCCTGTCACTACACTGTTCTCCTGCTCCTACCTCCTGTCGTTACACTGTGCTCCTGTTCCTACCTCCCATCACTATGTAAGGTCTGTTGGGGGGGGGGGGGGATGTCCGAGCACCCCATACGCCCAAGAGGGAAAAGGGCCCCTGTTCTCGTGTGCCAGGCACTCGCTTTGCTGTAAGGGAAAGGGGAAAGACGGGAGGGGCAGCTCCACAAGGTGAGTAGACCATGGGAACAGGGCTATACTCACGGATGCGAGTCTACGACGATGACTCCCTCTATCCCTGTTGCTCCAGGGGTTCTCACTCACTGGGGTCTTCCGAAGACCTTGCCTGACAGCCAATGCCTGAAAAACAAGGGAGACCAAGCCAAAACAGAAAAATCCCTTCCCCCAACACCCCAGGTACCCAATCCAGAGTTACCGCTAGAGGATGCACCGTACCCTTCTCTTCCACGACCGTAATTCTCCCACTCACCCGTCCTCAGTCATCCGGGTCCACTGGCACTCGTTCCCTACGCAGGACTTTATGTGCCTTTCTGGACGGATGGAGGGGCTTTGTAAGCCTGTCTCAGTAACTTTACCACTGAACTATCAAGGGACCAAGTGTCCCCTACTCTACTCCTGGACCTAGCGTCCTGCTAGACCTGGGCGAACGCCCACTACCAACAATAAGGGCCTACTGCCCTGCTAACCATCAGGACCTTCTGTCCCTCTAAACGCAAGGACCCAATGTCCTTGTTACACTACAGGGCAGCTGCTCTGCTACTCTGGAAGGAGCCTATCGCTCCCCTCACTCAGAGGTCTGCACCACTCTACACTGAAGGGCCTGGCACCCCACTACACTCAAGGACCTTGTGCCCTACTAACTGACTATGGGGCCACGTGCCCAATAACGCCTACAGTGGCCACCCCTAACTGCTCCACAGGCCTTGTGCCTGGAACTTACCCACAGGCCTTATGCCCAACCTAAAAGGAGCATTTTATGTTCACCTGCTCCGCGTAGGAAACTCCGCTTGCCTCACCGTCTTCGGGTCTTCCAGACCCTCCAGCTGGCGGCGCCTGTTCTCCGCTTGTGTCCCCGCTGTCTTCTGCACAGGGGCACTCTTAGCCCTTACAAGGGCTCCCCGCCAGCGAGCCTTTCTTCGGCTTGATCCCGGCGTCTTCTTGCTTCTTCCCGGCGGGCTTCTCTTGCCTCTGGTTTTCTGGCGTCGCTCCAGTGACATTCCTCTCGCTCAGTCGCCAGCCTCTTTTCTCAAACTGGCAGCGCCCAGCGGCTTATCAAGTCTGATTGGCTCGCAGCGGCGTCAAAAGTTCAAAAGGCCAGAGGCAAGCCAGGATTGACTCGCCTGGCCGGCCACTGATTAGCCAAAAGCGGGAAGCGAGCCCTGATTGGCTCGCTTGCCCGCTGCCACCAGGACCTGCAAGAAAAGAGGAGGAATACTCACTGCTGGAACGGTGAGTAGCTTCCATCTTCCTTCTCCGCCCTCTTCATGGGCACAGTAGCTGTAGGGCCCCTCTCCACATTTACACTGTACTCATGCTCCTACCTCCCATCTCTACACTGCGCTCCTGCTCCTACCTCCCGTCACTACACTGTGCTCCTACCTCCTGTCGATATACTGTGCTCCTGCTCCTAGCTCCCGTCACTACACTGTGCTCCCACTCCTACCTCCCGTCACTACACTATGCTCCTGCTCCTAGCTCCCGTCACTACACTGTGCTCCTGCTCCTACCTCCCGTCGATATACTGTGCTCCTGCTACTACCTCCCGTCACTACACTGTGCTCCTGCTCCTACCTCCCATCGATATATTGTGCTCCTGCTCATGCTCCTACCTCCCGTCACTACACTGTGCTCCTGCTCCTACCTCCCATCGATATACTGTGCTCCTGCTCATGCTCCTACCTCCCGTCACTACACTGTGCTCCCACTCCTACCTCCCGTCACTACACTGTGCTCCTGCTCCTAGCTCCCGTCACTACACTGTGCTCCTGCTCATGCTCCTACCTCCCGTCACTACACTGTGCTCCTGCTCCTACCTCCCATCGATATACTGTGCTCCTGCTCATGCTCCTACCTCCCGTCACTACACTGTGCTCCTGCTCATGCTCCTACCTCCCGTCACTACACTGTGCTCCCACTCCTACCTCCCGTCACTACACTGTGCTCCCACTCCTAGCTCCCATCACTACACTGTGCTCCTGCTCTTACCTCCCGTCACTACACTGTGCTCCTGCTCCTACCTCCCTTCGATATAATGTGCTCCTGCTCATGCTCCTACCTCCCGTCACTACACCGTGCTCCTGCTCCTACCTCCCGTCACTACACTGTGCTCCTACCTCCCATCGATATACTGTGCTCCTGCTCCTACCTCCCGTCACTACACTGTGCTCCTGCTCCTACCTCCCGTCACTACACTGTGCTCCTGCTCCTACCTCCCGTCACTACACTGTGCTCCCGCTCCTACCTCCCGTCACTACACTGTGCTCCCACTCCTACCTCCCCGTCACTACACTGTGCTCCTGCTCCTACCTCCCGTCACTACACTGTGCTCCCGCTCCTACCTCTCCGTCACTACACTATGCTCCTGCTCCTAGCTCCCATCACTACACTGTGCTCCTGCTCTTACCTCCCGTCACTACACTGTGCTCCTGCTCCTACCTCCCTTCGATATAATGTGCTCCTGCTCATGCTCCTACCTCCCGTCACTACACCGTGCTCCTGCTCCTACCTCCCGTCACTACACTGTGCTCCTACCTCCCATCGATATACTGTGCTCCTGCTCCTACCTCCCGTCACTACACTGTGCTCCTGCTCCTACCTCCCGTCACTACACTGTGCTCCTGCTCCTACCTCCCGTCACTACACTGTGCTCCCGCTCCTACCTCCCGTCACTACACTGTGCTCCCACTCCTACCTCCCCGTCACTACACTGTGCTCCCGCTCCTACCTCCCGTCACTACACTGTGCTCCTGCTCCTACCTCTCCGTCACTACACTGTGCTTCTGCCTTTTCCACTATTGAACATGCAGTCCTATCCTCTCTTGTATAATTGCATGAATAGAAAGGTAATTGCTTCGCTCAAGATTAGCACACTTATCTCCTGAAATAATATTGTGTTGCTGTGATCAATGTGATGACTTGCTTGGCTATCAGTGTTTCTATCTTGCCCATTTAAAACTAGAGAAATGAAGACTGATCACAAAAACTTTGCTCTGATTCTAGTCAAAAACACTCTAAAATGTGTTTACTATTTCTGAGAGATAGTGAAAAAAGAAGAATCTATTAGAATCAGTATGTAAATGGTTATGGTGCTGTATTGTTTTCCTAGAGTCATGAATCCGTTCGAGCCACTAGTGTCCCTTTGGATGGCCATTGGTTGTTAGCCTTTTGTAGTTTAATATCAATATCAAGCCAGTGATATCGGAGCCAAAACCAACAGATGTCAATATGTTTGATCTGCAGCATATCTGGAGAAACACAGACTGCTGGTTAAGGGTGTTGTCTTGAAATGGGTGTGGTGTGGTGGAACATCTGTTTGTCCACATTTCCTCATCTGGAATGTTGGAAGGTATTCATTTGTGATGTGGAGAGTATAACAGAAGATTATAGCTCCATGAGTGCTTGGATAATACATTTGGTTAAAATGACAAAATTACCTCTTTTCATGCTGTGACTTCTTCTATTGTCATGCGCCCCTAGACTGCGGCTTTCCCAATGAGGTCCTATTGCTAGCAGATAAGTGCATGCACTGGGGTAATTTTACTGTTCTTGTCAGTATGTCCAGCTTTTACCAGTGTAGTGCAGTGACTAACGTCTTGTGGCCAGCTCCTTAAACTAATATAGCCGTAGGGCCAGACCCCTGATGTCGGCCCATGATGAAATGGGTATGGCACAGTACATAAAATAGTATAGCATTGGTTGCTTGAGGTGACATGGGTGTGACAATGTTATCTAGTCAGATCCACAGAGACTTAGGGACCTATTTATCAAAGGGTGCAAAGCCCTACTACTGGCAAACATGGGTCTGTCTACGTATCACCAGGTCTCGCCGGTGGAGGCTCGCTCATGCCTTTGCATTGAGGAGCCTATTTATCAAGTCTTGAGGCAGCACTGGTACTGCTACAATGCCTGTTCTATTGTCACCATCTCAGAATGGCATTAACAGATGGAAACAATTGAAAAGAAAATGCAGCGATTAAATATTTCTTCTCAGAGCTGGTCTCTTTGAAATGAATAGGTTTTTTTCCGCAACCCCCAGAAAATAATAAATAAAATATTTCCTGGGAGTGGGTCGCTATAACAAGTATTAGTAACAATAAAAAAATATTCAGTATTATGCAACATTTCCGCAAATGAGGATACACTGGGGACATTCCAGACTGCAGAGGGGTTATATGACGAATTGTGACGTTCTTTCAAAATGAATTGTTCTCTTCTGATGTGATTCTCAATAACCTTAACCTTGTTTTACATGGGAGCTACATAACCAAAAATGTAAATCCAAGCACTGTGAAAATAATGAAGTACAACTGAAATTGAACATTATAATGACAGATCCACTTTCATGCGGCCTGGTCCTTTCCTGCTACTGGTGGCGGAGAATCCAGTAGAGGATCTTGTATCCCTGCAGATGGTATTTACAGCAAATTGAGTTAGGACCATTCACAGTTTATGATCTAACTCTGCTATATATTATTATGAATACACTCTGAAGTTGATGGAAGGAAAATTCACTTTAACATCATCATCATGAAATGTTTATTTAAACCACTAATTTATGAATCCATGAAATCGTCTCAGTGGCAAGCAGTCAAGAACAGTGAGCTCTAGCTGTTTGTTACTTCCATTTAAAGCAAGGTGATCTGAAGGTCAGTTTTAAACGCTTTATTGCACATGTATATTTTAGATATTTCAGCAATTTGTCTCAAGCACATATCATATATAATTACAGTTGAGCAGCCTGTAGTCAACGCCAACACTTAGAACTAGAGATGCAAGTAGATAATTTTTCTTAAACTAAACAAATTAGCTTGTAAACTTCAACCACTCAGAACTTACAGAGCGTCTCTAAAAAAACAACAATTCTATTCATTTTTTTTATTCATAGATCTACAGAACGTTATTGCAACCATCCCTTGCCCAATATCTATATTTCGTAGCGTATTTTACAGCAGGATTAGTCTTAGAATTGTATGGAAAATCACTTCCTTCATGAATATTTTGTTTAAAAAAAGTGAGTCGTCTTTTCCAGAGTTAAAAGAGATCCTTGGCCCAAGTGATCTTAAAATATCAGGTAAAAAAAAATAGCTTCAAGCTTTGACTAAAGTTGGGAACACACTACAGAAAATTTCTCCCGATGTGATTTAGTTAGCAATTTTATCTCACTTTGCTTTTTCACTGCCAAACCCCCCCCTTTTTTTTCTATCCCTCCATCGCGCTGGGGAATCCATTGTTGTTGTATCCCATAGGGGTTTGAGACCACCTCTTCTGTTTGTTCCTCTGGCTGCCCATTTCATCCCACACGTGGATAGCGCGGATCCCCCACAATCTATTTTCTAGCAATTATACCAACGACTGAAACAAATGAAAAAGTCCGGATCAGCATGACGATCCATGTGTACACACTAAACATTTTTACATGATTTACCTTCAGATCTGTGATCTTCATCTGTCATAGCCATCGACTGAATAGATGGTGACTCTGCACACTATAGAGATCTATAGACATTGCCGGCCGCGAGTGCATACACACTGCAGAATTGGAACGACAATGTTCCATTGTTGAACGAGATTTTTAGTTTGGTTTAAAAATCAAATGACAAGATGTGCTTTGGAATGATATTCATTATGGGAGTGTACACACTAATGCGATATCGAGCCAAGCGGTCGTTTATAGTGTGATTGGCCCGATAATCGTCTGAAAAGGCTGTAGTGTGCACTCCTAATTCTATCGCTCTTCCTGCTTTTAGCCATAGTTATCACTATAACAGTAGACAATTCGTAGCAAAATGCATCCATTGCAGAACTGCCAGTAATGTAAGCTTAGCCCAAGTTCCACGCTTAGTTGTAAATCTGGCTAAAGTTCTAAGCCCTATAAGATATGTAAATACACCCTCAAATTCTAACATTTTGGCTGCAGAAACCTTATTTTCTATAGAGGTGCATATGATGCCACAGTCTTCCGGTATCAGTTTTACACCTCACATCACTGCTCTGCTTGTGGGGAACCTTCTTCTTCAATAATCACACTATCAGTCTCTGGCTTTCCGCTTGACTCAACTCCCCTCTCCACATTATGTCACTGCCTTTGTTACATACAACCCTATTAACAAACATAAATACTGTGTAACTTGTCATCTCTGAATAATCAAGTAATCAAGTCAGGATTATACAGGACCGTAACTAGGGCTGTGCGACAGGGGCAACTGCCCAGGGCGCAACACTGAAGGGGGGCGCAATTAAGGAATATTTTAGGTTAATTTGGTTAAAATTGAGGGCTAAGGGGGCGGCATTTGTCTTTCTCGCCCCAGGCGCTAGTATTCAAAGTTACGGCTCTGGGATTATAACACACACATTTTATATATATATATATTCCATGCATCAGCTCAAGATAGGAACAAGTAAACCAACACGCCAGGCATTGTTTCATTTTTTAGTTTGAAAAGTTAAAATGTGGCATCTTCATATAGTTTATATATTTACAACATAAGATTGATAGCATCTTACGCATGTCATTGATGTTAAGTATGGCTAGCAGAATACAATCATCATCATCACCATTTATTTATATAGCGCCACTAATTCCGCAGCACTAAACAGAGAACTTACTCACATCAGTCCCTGCCCCATTGGAGGGAACAGTTTAAATTCACTAACATACACAGAGAGAGAGAGAGAGAGAGACTAGGATCAATTTCGATAGCAGCCAATTAACCTACTAGTATGTTTTTGGAGTGTAGGAGGAAACTGGCGCATTCGGAGGAAACCCACGCAAACACGGGAAGAACATACAAACTCCACACAGATAAGTCCTATGTCCATGTATTGATGCCTATGGAGGTGGTCATTTTCATGGAGACCAAGATTTAATCAAAGACTGACAGGTAAGACAACATGACTTCAGTAAAGGACACAGAAATGTAAGAGACTTTAGTCTCTAGAGATTCATTAGCTGCTTTTCTTTAATGCACAGTTGCCTACTCTCCTGGGAGAACAGGGCAACCTCCCGGTTCTCGCCACCGCAATAGATAAGTAGCAAGGGGAGGCTTAATAAACATTTAGTGAGTGGGGCCAAAATCATGAGATTCGTCAAACTACGCCCCCGCACGCCCACCTCCCCCGGGATCTCCCTGAAGCCAATGAGAAAAAGTTGGCAAGTATGGGTTAAAGTGACCCCAGACTACCTCTCAAATAAGAGGTCCATTCAATAATGGGGGAAAGACCAAAATACAAGAAAACAGAGGAATACGGCTTGACCGTAAGAGGTACAGCGGCCTTTGGGAACTCACTGTAGGGATAATGTAGGGACTGAGATCCCTGTACCTACAGCAATTCCCCCCAAGTTCTCTTGGGTACGTGTGTCATTCAAAACACAACAGAGGGAGTTTTAAATCAAATACAAATACATGTCATTACATCACTGGCGAACACTGATTCAACACTGTCAAAAATACCGCACAGAATACCTAAAAACCTGAACAATGTAAAGCAAAACATAAACTGTCATACACGATGTGCCATAAAATAACACAATAATGGGAATGATTTTAAACCTGGTTGAACCTGAGACTTAGAGTCATAATTTCGCCCTTGTTAGTCATAAAGGTTATAGTCATAATTTATTCACTATTGTTGTCTATCTCCACCCACATCAAAACAGAATCATTGGCACAATTGTCAATGGGAAAATGTAGGTGTTTTACTTTGTGAATGGTACACACTAATTTGTGGATACAATTGTAACCCACCATGTGGTACAGGATGATGGAGGGCACGAACCTATACACAGGATCCACAAATAACCTAGATTTGTACATAAGTAAAGGTATTTTTCTCACGTCACAATAATACAGTAAAAGTAAACTGCATGCAACAATACCCTCAGGAAATGAAACTGATACTTCTGTTTTTCTACACAATTACTGTGTAAGCTTTAACAAAACAATGCGAGAGATGTTTGCATCAGACAGTGGACATCATCTATAAAGTAGATAACACCCCATGCATTGGTCCACCCATTATATTGCAAGGTTCAGGTCTGTTCTCCTTTCTCGGGAGACGCATCCTCCAACTAGAAGTGTGACTATATTTGTGGGCAGGTGAATAATCTGAAAAGTGTACAAATTGTACATATCACTTCAAAAGTACCACTTGTTACCACCTGAGAACCACTCCTTTCATTAAATGAAACATTTAAATTATTGTCCTGTGTGACATCCCTTAGGCTTAGGATCAGTTATTAGGTTCAAACAACTTAGCTGAGAGGATGGATAATGCTGTCCCATGGAGGGATCAAGAGTAAGTGGCGGTATCGGAAGATTTAAAAGGTCACTGTCCAATCATATTGGGTACGTGATCAGTCAGTGTGTTGTTCTGTTTATATGACTAGTCTGGGGGATGTGGCGCTAATTCCGCAGAAGAACATTCAGAAGTCCCAGGTGATAGAGATGAAAGTATAGAGGATCGAGTTCATGTAGTCTAAGATCCTACGCTAACCAAGATCCAGGAAGTCTGTCAAAGTGTGACCAATGTCCGATTCAAACCCAAGGTCAAATCCAGCAGAGGGGGAAGGACCAGCAATACTTAAATGAGGTGTAAATAACCTGAATCCTGGGAGAGCTGCTACAGAGGTCAATGTAGAGAACAAGAGTAACAATGATTATCCCCAAGACGTTGAGTGTCAGCTCCTGTGCAACATTTGTGGAACTGCCCTGAACAGGTCATAGATTGGGAAAGATTCTAATGGGGCTTATGTAAAGTTGGATGCACTGTGTCTCGAATGTAAGCAGGAAAAGGCGCACACATGAAAAACTAATTTACCTGTATAAGTTCAGCTGGATACATCTCATGATGTGTTCAGCACCACAAAATTAGTATATGTGCCAAGTTTACCTTAGGAGCAACAAGTATGTACAATAATATAGAGACAGCATAGAGAAGCCTCATGTCTGCGCCTCCTTTGTTCTACCTTGAATGTAGGTGTTAAGTTTTTATGTTTAGCTTGTATATGTGTGATTGTTATGTTTAAATGTTTAATTTGTATATGTGTGATTGTTGTGTTTTTATGTTTAATTTGTACTTGTACATATGCTACTTATAACTGTACTTGTATGATTTATACTTGCAATTTGTACTTGTTATTATGTTAACTTTGTATTTGCGTTATTGGTCTTCTGACTACCTGGTGCTATGTAATTTGTGGCACCTTTCAAATAAACGTAGATGATGATGATGACTTGGCCCTTCCATATAAATTCTATCAATACTGTACTTTGCACATAAAAACTTAATTGACTTTACTTTCCAGCTTTGTATTTATACCATTCTTACAGTGCTTACCGTTTTTATTTTGCTTTCAGGCTTCCTTTCCACAGCTCTAATCTCTGTTTTTTTCAATTACATTTCATGGGTTCCTATATTTTCTCTTTGTTCATTCTGAAAGCTCAGAAGAGAATTTCTGTTATTTGTTTCTTTTTTTTTTTTTTTTTTTTTTAGCAGCAGATGCAGAAACTTATTTAATCTGAGATTGCTTTGATGAGAAGAGTGTATTGTGATGACTCATTATTCCTTATTAAACTTTAATCTTCTTTCCTAGTGACTTTGGCGTTAAGTAGGAATACATGTGAGGTTGTTGAAAGGCCCTACATTCTACGACTTGTGTTCCTCAGGATTGCTTGTGGTGCTGAAACTCAGTATCTTGTTTCCAATTCTGGTCACCGGTTTTATGGTCTGTTTAAACAGTGTACTTTATTTGGTATCATTTGTAGTGAACAGATCAGCTCTCAGGTGCTAATTACCCCTCTGTCCCAACCCCATACCATATAAAAATACAGCAGCTGTCCTGATCAGCCTCCTCTAAATCATATCTTCATGAGCTTGACATTCTGAATTTTATTACATTGAAACTATTGCTAAAATAAAGTTATGCTCAGTAACTTGTAAAGCACCATGGAATCTGCTGGCTCTGTGTAAATACTTGTTAGTACATAAACAATGAAACAGAAAGGGTTGGGGTTAGAAATGAATGGATCTAGGGCAGTTTAAAAGCTTGGAATGTTCAGAAAGGAAATCTGCACATTTGTTTATTTCTTATCCTCAATTGATAATAAGATTAATTGCTATTGTTTATTAACTCTTCAGTTATTAAAGTTATTTAACATATCTACTTGTGAGCTGGAGAATTCAGCTGATATGTACCAATTAAGCTAAAAAGAGGCTGAGCCCTCACACCGACCTCCCATCTATTCTCTATAATAGAACTTGGCAAAAAGTTGGGACTTTTGTTAGTGTATTTATTTTTGCAACACTGTTGCATTCCTCTCCATAACAATTAATCCATAATAACGTGCAGAGAAACTAATACGTTTATATATTATCTTCAAACATAAAGGAGCAGAAAAGGGAATCAAAATCTTTGCACATCAGTCATATGCATTGGAAATTTGGAATTTGCTAATATACTTATGACAAAAATCTGATATATTAAATGCAGGGGCCCTTACTGTTCTGCCCTATAACTGTATCCAGTTATAGGAATATAACAGTTTAATAGTAAATGGCTACAGTAAGAAACTGATGTGTAATATGGACTCTCACATTGCAGGACATTTGCAGATATATAACAATGTCTATACTTGCTATGGTTCAGATGTATTACCATTTATTGCAAACCTGAACCCCATTTACTGTATCCATAACCTTCTGATAGGCTTCCGGATACTCAGCAACTACAAAGTATTCTACGGCTACCCAAGTGGCTACTGTACGGTCCAATGTAAAGCTAGGTAAACACTGTAGATTTTTCACACGATTATCTTGCCAATCACATGATAAACGACTGTTGCATTAGTGTGTATGCTCACACAGTTATGTTTTTTCGGCCAAAAGCACATTGTATCGTTTCATTTGATTTTATAACCAGACTAAAAATCTTTATAAACGATGGAACAATGTCGTTCCAATTCTGCAGTGTGTACATACGACCGGCAGTGTCCATAGGTCTCTATGGAGTGTGCAGAGTCACAATCTTTTCAGCAGATGGTTATGACAGATGAAGAGTACAGATCTGATGGTAAATCGTGTAAAACGTTTATAGTGTGTACACATGAATCAGCAGGGTGATTGGGACTTTCAGTCATTGGTAAATCGTTACAGATATCGCATCGGGGGAAATTTTCTGTAGTGTGTGCTCAGCTTAAGGCTACAAATTTCGTATGTACGGCCTAAAGTTACTAACATAAAGGGACGCACAGATCCTGGTGTACTTTGCCTTACACCATATAGCACAATTGCAAAACTGACTATTGTTACAGAAATGGGTTTACCTCTATGCCATTACTGAAAGGTGATCACTATTGGTAAAGCAGATGAATGCTAGACTAAAATTAGATCAGACAGAATATTGATCCTGAGCTCAGACTGGCCGGTAAAGTCAGAGAATCATACAGTGGGCTTCAAAACCAAGTGGTTCCTATATCATGATTGAGAAGATGGCCAAGTCTCCCTGTGGACAACACAATGTGCTATAGTACAGGGACTGGGTAATTGTGTGATAAGCATGTTAAAAAGCGTCAGTAGGATTATCAACAGGTGCTCCACATTTAAATTTTAAAGGGCAATAAACTCTACTCCATGTGCAAACACATCCTAACATAGAGCTGGATATGACAAGGAAACCAAACAACAACAACATATTGGGCAGCACAGTGGCCTAGTGGTTAGCACTTCTGCCTCACAGCACTGGGGTCATGAGTTCGATTCCCGACCATGGCCTTATCTGTGTGGAGTTTGTATGTTCTCCCAGTGTTTGCGTGGGTTTCCTCCTGGTACTCCGGTTTCCTTCCACACTCCAAAAACATACTGGTAGGTTAATTGGCTGCTATTAATATTAACCCTAGTCTCTCTTTGCCTGTCTGTTTGTGTGTCTATGTTAGGGAATTTAGACTGTAAGCTCCAATGGTGCAGGGAATGATGTGAGTGAATTCTCTGTACAACGCTGCGGAATTAGTGGCGCTATATAAATAACTGATGATGATGATGGGACATTTATATAAGACTGTCCAATAGGTAACGGAAAGGGAAGTAGTGTAGCGTATAACAACCGTCATTTTACTAATACCGTTTAGGAAACCTAACCTGCTCCTTTATGTTTGAAGATAATATATAACCTGCTATGGACTAGGCCACCTTTTCTTCACACTTGTAGAACAGTTTTTATAAAGGCCCCAACACTGCATGCTTTCCTGATTTACTGCTCTATGAAACATGATATCCCGTTCACTTTGAACTTTGGTCCCACTGTAATTCCACTGGAGGACATACCAGAAAGTCAGAGCTTTGTGTAAACTGTCCCCACATATTCAGTTAGACTGACCATTTTCATATAAATAAAGAAGTGGAAGTTGCTCAATCAATTTATAGGCTATAGCAGGTGCTTGAAGGGTGGAGTTATCCTGAAAGGAACAAACACACAGAGAGATCCCCCAGCACACTGCTATAGCCAGCAACAGATCTGCCATTTCTAGTGTAAATAAAAATGCAAAAGTCTTAGTTGCACACATTTGCAAATGTATGTTAAAGCCACCCGCCTCTCCACGGCGCTTTTGCTAATAGGGTGGTCCTAACTCTAAACAATGAGAGTCCCATATATTTGGGCCATACATATGTTTTTAAATTGAGAGCTAACTTACCAAAGAGGTACCCCAGAAGCCTCCAAATAGCAATTCAATGTCAGCACTGCCCCTCAGCTACTGACACCAACCTGCCTCTCAGACAAATAAAGAAGTGGAAGTTGCTCAATCAATTTATAGGCTATAGCAGGTGCTTGAAAGGGTGGAGTTATTCTGAAAGGAACAAACACACAGAGAGATCCCCCAGCACACTGCTATAGCCAGCAACAGATCTGGTATTTCTTCTGTAGATAAAAATGCAAGAGTCTTAGTTGCACACATTTGCAAATGTATGTTAAAGTCACCTGCCACTCCGCGACCATTTTCATATATCTTAAACTTTTATTATATATATTTGTAGACGGTTACAATGGGCTCCTGTATTCTGAGATCAACTGATACTAAACCATAGCTAAGACTAGGTACACAATACAGAAATTTCCGGTCAAAGTTTATTCTACAACATTTTTATCAACAACTGAAGTTCCGATCAGTCGGCCAATTCGTGTGTACACACTATACAGGTTTTAAACGATTTTTGCACAACTTAGCTTCCAGACTGCGATTTTTGTCTGTCATAACATTGTCTCAAAAGATTGTGATTCTGTACACACTGCACAGATATATGGCCTTCCTGCAGCAATATGCTAAATAAATTTAAATATAAATGACATAAGGAATCGCTGTTGGAGCTATCGCTAGAATGTCGGACAATTGGTCGGGAGTTCGTACAAACTGCAGGATTGAAAGGACGTTGTTCCATTGCTGAATGAGATTTTCAAGTCAGTTTGAAAATCTCGATCAATGATTTCATATGACCATTGGTCATCATTTCAGTGCACACACTAATGCAATATCAGGCCGTGTGTGTGTGTGTATGTGTGTGTGTGTGTGTGTTAGGGAATATGGATTGTAAGGTCTACTGGGACAAGGACTAATTTGATTGATTAAATATTCTCCGCAAAGCACTTTGTATTATGTAGGTGCTACATAAATAAATGGTAATAAATAACTTGATTACAGACAAATGATAGATGCATCACAACACTCTTCACATCTTAGATCAGTGCAAAGACTTGTTTGTTATAAAGCAGTGTAAAACTTCCAATAAACATTCACATGACAGTAGAGTTAAGATATCCGGCCAACAGCTGTTCCACATGCAGACACATGCTTTTGTCAAGACACATAGGATCCGGCTGTTGGCCGGATGTCTTCGCTCTGTTGTCATTTGAAAGTTTATTGAAAGTTTTGGGCTATTTAATCATGAATAAATCATTGCACTGATCTATCACATAAAACGTGCTGTGATCTATGTTGTATCTGTTTTGTTTGGATTGCTGAATTTTGTATCAGGGTAATAATTTAAATGTCTAAGGGGACTAAGCATGTTTGCCAACTTAATAAGGAGTTTATAATGCATATATTTCACACTAGGGGTACATTAAAACATACAGTGGCCACTTTATTAGGTACACCTGTACATCTGTTTGTTAATGCAAATATCTAATCAGTCAGTCATGTAGCAGAAACTCAATACCTAATAGCATGCAGATATGGTCAAGAGGTTCAGTTGTTGTTCAGACCAAACACTGGAAGAAATGTGATCTAAGTGACTTTGATTGTGCAAAACAAAAACCATCCAGTAAGGGCGAAAACGGGTTAAAAATAACAGGAAGGCGACAGTGCACAGCATGTTGAACCTTGAAGTGGATGGGCTACAGCAGCAGACGACCACACTGGGATCCAATCCTGCAAGCTAAATACAGAATACTGTGCTGTCACTGATGGAGGAAAAGGTAAGAAGATGGGGAAAAGTGATGGGGAGGGGGCATGTGTGTGTAAAGCATGTGGCAGAGGGAGCATGTGTGTGTAAGGCATGTGGCAGAGGGAGCCTGCGTGTGTAAAGCATGTGGCAGAGGGAGCCTGCGTGTGTAAAGCATGTGGCAGAGGGGGCCTGCGTTTGTAAAGCATGTGGCAGAGGGGGCATGCGTGTGTAAAGCATGTGGCAGAGGGGGCATGCGTGTGTAAAGCATGTGGCAGAGGGGGCATGTGTATGTGAAGTGTTATGAATATTGTTTTATGAATCATTTTAACATGGTGTTTTCAAATGTTATGTAGTTTTATTTGAATAAATAAAAGTAGTTTTACACCACTGCCTCTATTATATCTAAATATAACAGACTTATAACATCTGTATCTGGCACCATTCCTTGGTAATCTACCCAATCATAATAGACTTAATATAACATTTGATTATACAAGAACTAGTGTTGACCATCACAATATGATTAGTTAATAGCACATTACCCATGCTGAGTCATATCATAAACAGCTATCACCTATGTGCAATATGTATATCACCTATACATATTGTAAAGTACACAGGAGTTTTTACATACTGTCCAGTAAGGACCTGCCAAGTTAAACTATTTTGATAGCGCTGGATCAATCGTATATATGTTTATGTGAGATTTGATAGGTCTGGACCAACTATAGACCTGCAGCTGCTTTAGTTATACAAAGACAACTGTCTAAGGGGGTATATTTATTAAACTGCAGATTTGAAAAAGTGGAGATGTTGCCTATAGCAACCATTCAGATTCTAGTTATTTATTTAGTACATTCTACAAAATGACAGCTAGAATCAGGTTGCTATAGCCAACATCTCCACTTTTTTAAACCCTCAGTTTAGTAAATATACCCCTGTGTAATTCTGTGTGCACAAATACAGTGTATGGAGTATATTAATATAATGTGTGTGAGGGGGGTACGTTAATATAATGTGTGAGGGAAGGGGGGGGGTTTTAATATCGAGTGGGAGGTAGGCTATTAATTTAATGGTGGACTGTGGGTCGGAGCTAATTATTTAATAGTGGGTGCTATTAATTTATTTGTGGGGTGATGGAGGGGCTATTTAATTTAATAGTGGGGCCTATTAGTTTAAGGTGAGGTGACGGGACCTTCTATTTAATGCTGGGGTGGTTTGGGCCTATTAATTGAATATGGGGCTCAGTTTTGGGAGGAGGGCTATTTATTAAATGTGAATATGAATTATTTAATGCAGGGGATGGATGTGGAAAATAGTTATATTTATTAAAACGAAAATGCTATTTAATTTATTGCTGTGGCCAATTGTCCTGAATCTGGTGGGGCAGACCCAAATTTGGGTGAGTTTCTCACTTAGTTGGGATTTGGTCAGACTACAAAGGACAGTTGTGAGGTATGTCCTGCTTCACACTGTACTGCCCGTAAAGGCAGAGCTGCATGCACCTAACAGTAGTGCCTACAGTATTGCCTGTATAGTTGTCTAAAATGATAACCATGTTACATCATAGGGGCCCCCCTGTCTGTAATCCCCTGTGCCCCCCCCAAGAACCTTAATCCAGTTCTGGGCCAGCGTGTCAGATTGAAACCTAGTGCTCTGCTCCTCCTACCAGTACAACACCTCATATTATTTGTTTTAGGTTAACCTTAAAACAAATAAGTAGAATAAATATTAATAAATAATAATTAGAATATAGGACGAAGCAAAAACAAGCCTTTTGCTGGCAAAAACTTCTGTTAAAGTAAAAGGGCTTTTTGCACTTTGATAAATCAGCACCTGTGTTCAGTACTGTAATAGAACATTATTATATAATCTATTGCTGTAATATAATATATACCCCATTATTATCAGTCAGGTATGAAAAAAAAAAAATGATATATAAATAAATAAAATGCAATAGTGAGGTTTGTTTTTTGTTGCATTATTTGTTTTCATTATTTAAGATTTATCATTTAAAATAATAAAGCATCGTCTGTTTAAGCAACACTAAAATAGCCTCTTTTTATATTGATAAATATATATTGTGCCAAAATCCACCCTTTAAGAATGGGCCGCTACTTATGGGCCAGTGCTGTGTGATTGCCCCCCGGGCTAAAGTCTGCCAGACAGCCCCTGGCTGTAGATATTGTTTAAACACAGTCCATGAACTAAGAAAAGTATTGTCTCTGTCACCCTATGACAGGGATAGGTAATGTCCTAAAATGAGATAACTAGAAATGTTAAATAATGATGACAAAGATAAGGATAGTTTAATTTATTCATATAAGCGCATTATATTATAATATATATATATATATATATATATATATACACACACATACACATATTATATAGCTTTTAGTTAACTTATACAAAACATTGTCCAGATGCTGTTAACGGTTATTTAAAACAATGTTCTTTTTTTGTACAAAATTGCATTACGTTGTTACACTGTTAGGGAGTAATAAAACAGAATGTTCTACTTTACCAGCATTATTAGATGGAAATGGCAAATGCTTTAGTTAGGTATAACAGATAACGTTCAGTCAGCAGTATAAGCAAAACAGGAAATAACTGATGAACATAAACAGAATGTATAACAAATCTAGGAATTGTATTTTTGTGTTTAGAGTTAATCTTTTTCTGCGTCTATTCAGATAGACCTCCGATTCTATTTGGTAAAAAGCCCTATTTGGTAAAAAGACAACTAAAGCCTAAATTGTAAACAATCGTATATGAATAATGGGATTAAAATATTGTTCCATGTTAAACAGATTTTCCACTGTGGCTCTATCAAAATATAACCTATTATGCCCCTGCTCTGTTATAAAGACCTGAAACTCCAGCAAAATCTCCATACTAATGGGAACAGATACAAGTGAGACTGCAATCTATTGAGCTGCTGTGATATCACTTACCCTGCTCTTGTGTATAAATCTACTATCCCACATCGTATTTCTGCAGAGCAAGTCTGCAAGCCTGTTAGTCACTCTCTATCTGCTGTGTTAGAGAACCACCCCATCTAAACATGGCAACCTGCTGCAGAGGAGTAAGAGTGAGCATGGTGGATTTATTTAGCAAATTATACTCATAAGGTTTGATAAATATTACTGTCAAATTGTGGATTAAATTTCTCTTCAAGTAATACATTACATATTTCAGGTGTATTATTGACTACATTATGCTTTAGTTTAGTACATTTTGAGCATTTTATTTATTAGGTTTCAAGAAGGTCCATGCTTGAGCACAGATGGCTTAGTGCATCAATCATTTTGATTCAACCACCTTTGCTCAAGCATAGATATCCTTAAAGCCTGGACTGTTAATGGGGCTTGAGGGCTTGAGTTGGTTAACACTGAGCTACAATCACGCTATGGTCCATATGTAGTGATTGTTACTTACATATATGTGTAATAAAAAAGGCAATATTTGTATCCACTATTGGTTGTACAATACAAGGCTATCCAGTGCCTTGCCCAAGGATGCAAAATTTAACACATATATGTGGCTCTCTGATGCCCAAGAAACCTCCACTATCTACACCAACATACTAATAAAATAGGTCAGGCCTGAATAAGTATTCACACTCTGAATACTAGACAATCCCAATGACCACGGTGCTCTTTGTAACAATCCACATTATAATCACAAGGACTGGATTATGTAACAAAGTTCACACTTCCAACTCAAGTGAGCATGATGTAGATGGCAGGAAATGTGGAGGATGATCTCTGATAACAGGGAGGTGGTTTGTGTGACAGTCTACTGCTCATGCGTATAGAAGAGAATGACCCTTGTGAGGTGAGTGGGGGAAGAGAGAGTAGGAGCTGATCCATTGGGATGGGTGTTGATCTAATAAAATCTCAGCTGTATCATGTTCACTCTTTATATAACAGATTGTGTGTCTCCACAGGTTGACAGGGCATTCTGGGAGATATAGTACATGCAGCAGAGATCTCACTGTCGTATTGGGGAGCAGTGATTTGCAGGTCCAGCCTGAGAAGTCATTTGCAGTGAAACAGCTGCCTAAACAAGTATATCACAGTAATGTGCTGCTGGAGGAAGGGCTGGGTCGGGGATGGGGAGACGTGTGACATGGGGGGTGAAGATGTGTGATAATAGAAAGTTTGGGGGGGGCACAATTTGTGATTAGAGGAGGGTTGGGGACAAAATGTTTGACAAAGGGAGAACATGTGTCATAATGTGACATATATTATATATTGGTTAAATATAGATCACTAGAATGCTTTACATATTGCCCACTAGAATGCTCTATGTATTGTATATCTGTCACCCTATTGTATATCATGGATTAAGATACTATCTGTATTGTATAGAGATCACTAGAATGCTCTCTGCATTGTATATCAGTTACTAATATAGTCTCTGCATTGAACACTAGTCAGATTAAGCTGTGATGCTTTTGCTTTTTAACACAACATTTTCATATATTTTATTGACTATATAAAATCATGCCCACATTAGACAAAATATGACCGTCGATTCTTGTCACATTTGCGGTGGTAGAGTAGAAGAGCTTGGGCCACTTGATTATGTTTGCTCCCCAGGCCAAAATTTGAAAGCCCTCATCTGGTTCTAATCCAGCTTCTTGTATTTATTTTCCATTTGCAATAACTTGCAAGCTTAAATTCATTCATTACTATAAATACTGTATATAAATATAAAAACACATGGACTCACAGTTTAGTATGTTGAAAGTCATGAAAATGCTAAAACTAACATTACTTTCTTCTACTTCCCCTGGATCTCTCTGCTGTTTTGATACTGTTGACCACACGGTTTTCATACAGACGCTACAATCCCTAGGTCTTCAAGACACTGTCCTATCCTAGTTCTCATACTACCTATCTAATCGCTCTTTCAGTGTTAATTTCTCTGAATCCACCTCTGCTCTGCGTCCATTATAGCTTGGAGTACCACAAGGCTCAGCCCAAAGTCCTCAGCTGTTCTCTATCTACACCACTTCTCTTGGAAAACTAATTAGCTCCTTTGGATTTCAGCATCATCTCTATGCAGATGATACACAAATCTATCTATTCTCTCCTGATCTCTCACCATCTGTGTCTCGCGTTACTGACTGTCTTTCTGCCATTTCATCTTGGATGTCCTCTCGCCAACTCTAACTCAATCTTTCAAAAACAGAGTTAATAATATTCTCACCCGCCAACAGAATTTGCCTACCTGACATTTCTATTTCTGTTGACAACATGACCATAAATCTCACCTAGATGTAATCCTTGACTCGTAACTATCCTTTGTTTCCCACATCAACACTATATTTAAATCATTTTGCATACATCTAAAAAAAAATCCAGAGTACACACATCTTACACAAGACACTACAAAAACCTTAATTCATGCACTCATCATCTCCCGCATTGATTATTGCAATTCCCGCCTCACTGGTCTTCCCTGAATCAGACTCTCACCCCTACAATATATTTTGCATGCAGCAGCTAGACTGATTTTCCTTGAAAGTTCTTCCACTGCTGAACCACTCTGTCAGTCTCTACATTGTTGCCTGTTTCTTACCAAATCCAATATAAAAAACTTTTACTAACATACAAGGCCATCAACCAAATTGCACCTACATATATCTCCTCACTTGTCTCAAAATATCTCCCAAATGGACACCTCCATTCTACACAAGATTTGCAACTCTCATACACTCTCATCTCATCCTCCCGTTCCCGGTTACAGGACTTTTTTTCAGGCTGCACCCATTTTTATGGAATTCCCTCCCTCGCACAATAAAACTTTTGTCTTCAAATCTTTAAGCGTTCTCTGAAAACCCGCCTCTTCAGACAAGCTTATAATATTCCTCAACCACCATCTTAATCTTCCTAGGTTAACCAATTGCCACCCTTTACACACTTCACACAAGACTACAACTCTATGACCAACATTGCTGTGTGACTGGATCATATAGCCCATAACACTTTTACCTTTGCGTACCTGGCTGGATTAATATGCAATAGTATAATAGCATACTACATATTAGTGTAGCACTTAACCTCATGTATCAATCTCCCATTGTCCCATAGATTGTAAGCTTACTGGAATGGCCCTCTTACTTCTGTCTCTCTGTATTACCCAGTATTGTTTTATTACTGTGTTTGTTCCCAATTGTAAAGCGCTACAGAATTTTCTGGAGCTATATAAATAAATGTTGATGATGAATGTAATTCTTAAAACGCAGTTCATTTACATTATTAAATGGATAGGGGCTATGTGTGTCATTTTATTGTGTCCACAAATGTAACAGTAATCTATCATAGCACAATGTATCGGGCCAACTTGGCTTATATTCATTAATTCAATAATAGCAGGGTAGGCTCTTAACAGCTTAATATGGATTATTAACAGTCATGTATATAGGACCTACTTATAATAAATACAAAAGAGGTGTGTACAAGCTGTGCTTATACGTACAATCCGTGGTATATATGCGATACTTCAACAAACTGCTGGATTTCAGTTACTGCCAGGGCCGGATTAACCATAGGGCTAACTGGGCTACAGCCCAGGGGCCTATGGCACCCAGGGGGCCCTTGAAAGTGCTCAGCAGCAGTATCGATCACGGGGGGGGGGTGGGGGGGGGCCTCACGGGGGAATGGAGGCCCCCTTAGCCCAGGGGCCTCCATTCCCTTAATCCGGCACTGGTTACTGCATATTGAGGATTTATTCCTCCTGCTTTGGTGTTAACATACAAACACCTTCCGGGACCAAGCTCTATATATCTGGATCAACACTCTGCATTTGTAGCTTTGCCTTCTTAAGGGTGTATATCTGCATGTGCATTAACAGGTCTATCAATCACTTCACCTGCTGTGAATCCAATCATGAATACTCTATATGGGTTTTGACTCACTATGAATGCTGATTCCAGTTGATGTCAATTTGTTGCTATATTTGATACGGATTAATGTTTTATTCATTTTATATTTTATATTTGTGTGTATTCTAATACATAATAAATTACTATATCAATATTACTATTGGTTTACAGTTTTTGCGCTCTCAACCTGCCTTGTTTTATGTATGTTACATTGATATCCAGGTCCCAGAGCCTGTATTGGAGAGCTGCAACTGGCCATAGTTATATATGACATACGAATAGCTTTATATAGGTTTTATAGAGTGCCCATTGTTCATTTGTAATATTTGTTATAATGAAGAGCTTTGCGAAGAATATTTAATCATTCATCAGTTCCTGCCCCAGTGGAGCTTACAATTTATATTCCCTACCACATAGACACGTGAGGGTTAATTAACCAACCAGTATGTTTTTAGAGTGTGGGAGGAAACCAGAGCACCGGGAGGAAACCCACACAAATTATATAAATCCACTCGGAAATTTAACCCATGACACCACTGATGTGAAGCAGCAATGCTAAGCACTGTGCATAAATACACAGACCTGTGCATACATACTATATGAATCATCATCATCATTTATTTATATAGCACCACTGATTCCGCAGTGCTGTACAGAGAACTCACTCACATCAGTCCCTGCCCCATTGGGGCTTACAGTCTAAGTTCCGTAACACACACAAACACAGACTAGGGTCAATTTGCTGGCAGTCAATTAACCTATAAGTATGTTTTTTTTTTGGAGAATCTCACTCTGTATCTGTTTTGGGAGGAGTCCAATGATATTGTTTAATGTAAATTGCTCAGCAGCCTCTTCTTTAAAATTACATTTACATTGCCTTTAAGGAAGACGTTTGCATGCGAGCTCTGTAATTGCAGACGAACAAATATGCTGTGTTACAGAAGCATGTTCTGAATTCCCCTGTTGGGAGAGGTGCAGGGCGGCACTAGACAGACCTGTAATGAGATTGCTACATCCTGCTGGAGAATTGCCTAGGACTGCAAATCAACACTATGGAGGAAGGTCACAGGGTCAGTATGTGGAGGAGCTGACAGTACAAGCAAAATTCCCAACTAGTCGGAATGGGAAATGCCATAAAGGAAAATATCTCTACATTTAACCAGCATCTTCTTTGCTGTTGTTGTAATCATATCAACACATTTCATACATTTACAAAATACTTTTAAATATGTGTATATAACAGTTTAAAGCAGCAATTCAATGAAAAGAATGAGATATTTTGTTTTTTAATTAAATCACAGTGACAAGCTGTTAGAAGTTACCATGCCTCCTTGGTTTGTTTCTTCATACTGCTATTAATGATTTATAAATCTGCCCAGTTTCATGACTACCATGGCAACCACAGTCACATGGCGCATGATGTTGTGAGCAGAGAGACTTTGGAACACCACTCTGAGTTCTGTCTGTTCTGTGTACTGTAAAATCCCCTTCCCCTCTGCCTTCACATGACATGTTGAGAGCTGTGAGCCTGTGTTTGTATAACTGGCAGCCATATATTGTAACATCCAGAGATATAATAAATTGTAAAAGGACATCTAACAACAATGAAACTTAACAAAAAAGGTACTTAATGTCATGACTACCAGTTATAGTCATAAGCTTGTAGAACAGGTGGTAGAGGTCTTCACCTTTAGCAGCCGCCTTTCCTGTAGAGCTTGATGTGCTCACAGGTACTCAGATGCCCCCAGGTCTTATGCCCTGCGTAATACAAGCTTATGCTTTAAACCGAAGCGCGGAAAGGAAATTGCAGCACCAGGCAAACAAAGTCAGGACAGGCCAAGCTCAGAGGGCACGGGCAGTGAGCGAAGTGGGGTCCAGGCAAAGGGTCAGGTCTGGCAGAAAAACAGGATATCCGAGTCACAGGCAGGAGTCAGGGTCACCAGCAGAGAATCACAATCCAATAAGTAAGCAAATGGTCGTACACAGAAAGGTCAATCCAGAGGTACAGCAGTACAGGAACACAAAACAATCAGCAGGTCAGCAGCCAGGAAACTGAATGCTATAACCGGCAGGGAGGCTAAGCCCTCCCTGCCTTAAAAACAGATAATGACCAATCCAGAGCAAGCTCCATAAACGGACAATGAGCCCCAACTGGTGTGTGTGTAAACTGCGCATGCACCCGAGCAACAGCTTACCGGATTGCAGGTAACAACATAAATTATTTGCACACGCACCCGGCCGTGTTTGCCTGCTGGGATGCGTCAATGGCTGAGGAATCGTTCGACCACTGCCCCGGCAACGACCACGTAGAGGCGGAAATGATGTCCCGCTCGGGATGAGGGGCAGTGAGAAGAAGGGAGCTGCGATGGCTCCTAGTAAAGCCGCGGCTCGTGACACTTAACTTGCTTATTAAAAGAAAAAAAAGATAAACCTGCTTTAAAAATATACAGAAAAAAATCTTTATAAACAATGGGGGGTAATGCCTATCTCCACTGCAATTCTAGGACACAGTATTTATATGGAACAGTGTGCCCTTTACTTTGAATTATATGGACATTAGAAGTCACCAACGACCATATAATGGGTCAAACTCACATACAGCCATTTTAAATTTTCCATTGAAATCACCTACAGCGGTCAGACAGCCCTCCTCTCAGCTTTCTCCTTACTACACAGTGCTAGCTGTTGCTACGAATCAGGAAGGCTCATACTTGCTCACTCTCTTGGAACTTCCGGGACACTCCCGAATTCCAGGAGAGCAGGCCATTCTCCCGCATTATGCCCACTTCCTAATGAAGTGGATGGGGGTCTCCATGATGCCATTAGTTGCAAATTGTCCCTACTATGCACAGTAGGGAGTGCATTTTCTCATATATCATACAGTATATGACATTGTCATATATGATATATGGGAAAAAAAGCACTCCCTACTGTATGTAATATTGTTATTACAAGTCATCAAGGAGTTTTGTGACCATATAAAACCAAAATTATAGGGTAAGTGCCTTTACAGGGCATATAAATCGAATGTTACTTCTAATAACCATATAATGTACAGTAGGGAGTGCATTATTTCTTATAATACACTAGTTTTCTAATGCGGGTCTTGACTTTAAATTAATGGAATATGGACTACGCCAATAATCCATCCTTACTTTTACATGACAGTTATTTTTGCAAGTTTTATTTGCATTGTAATCTGTTCAAAAACATCAATAAATGTTTAAACTGCAAAAGAAAGAAAATGTCAAAAAACAGACAACATATCTTTTACATGAATTCTTCTCAGTTTTACTTTGCACTTCTCGTGCACAAATGTATATGACACCTTGTGCTCGAAGAGGCGGATCTGGGACAATCACATGCATGCAGTACAGTAAGGGGGTGCAGATGCAAATTAAGCACGCCATTTCAGATGCGTTTTATTTGGATTACACATATCCTTACTAAGGGTAAATTCTGAGCATACATGAGACAGGAGCCGTTTTCGAGTTGATAATGGTGACGGCAGTGTATTTGCTATATAAGCTATGTTTAAGGTTGCACGTACCTTAAGAGGTGTGTAACCCAACACAGAGATGTGGAAATGATTGTGTGCAAATGCATACGGTCAATTTTTGGGTGCAACACTAAATCACCCCTGAATACCATAAAGTAGCATTAAACATGAGACGGACACATAGATCTGTTCCAACTACTTCATAAACAGAGGGTTACCTATAAAAAATGAATGTGTGAAAAAACCTTTAAATGACACAATGAGGGGTCATCATGTGTGAGTGTAGGACAGAGCTGCACATAATATGATTTTGCTTTTCTATGTGCCAATATGGGTTCTATGTCTCACAATGGGTGGTCAGTGGACAATGGGTGGTCCAGATCCATCTGGAAACAATTTTAGTAGCTCTGGTCCTCTCTGTAACTGAACCACTTAGTTAGATCAACCACTCAGTTAGATCATTTTCTTTTCTCTTTAACTATGAAATGACTGGAAATGCATTTCTTGTCTTTTGTGTTTGTTAGTTTGGAGTCTTTTCTACACGTGTGTTGCATTGAGGCCTCCTCATGTCTTCTGAAGTATATTTTAACTAGAGAGCAGTTTTTCCTACTTGTTTGATCTGCTCCCCGAGTGTAAATAAATACTTTCCACTTTATTTTGTAACATGCTTTCTAACTTGACCTGTTTTAAAAATAAACATTGATTGAACTCAAAATGTTGACTGAATCCAAAAATGTTACATTTCCAAATTATATTTATAGTACCTTTATGTTGAATGCTATTGACCTTTACAATTTGTTTAGGGGACAATGAAACCTATGGAAGTTCTTTTTTTCCATGAAGAACAGGGTTGTCCAACTTGCTGTTAGTTCCAAAGCATTTTTAAGATCCCAAAACATGTAATCTTTATAGGATTACAAGAGTTTTTCAATATTGCTTGGCTTCGTCACCAGCCACATAGAAGCTATATTTTTGGTATGAATAAACATTAGTATATATCAGTGTAATCTGTTTTTTAATCAGAGGAACCAAGGTCTTGCCAATATTCTAATTATAGGATGAAACATAATTGTTACCTAGAACACACCATTCATCTCTCATTGTTCTTGGGAAAAAGGAGAGTGCAGGAATCTCCTGTATATCTGACATCACATAAAACAATAAGTTTGATTTGAAATTGCATGTGCTGTTTAAGTTATGCTACTGTAAAAAGTGCACTGGAAAATTGTCTAAATGCAAAACCATAAATAGGATTTTAGGCTTATAAGAGTTATGACTATTGGTGCAGTTTCTCTGTATTAATTGGTATTTCACAGCGTTGATTCATAAAAGATATTTCTGCTGTGAATTTCCTTAGTAGTTTTAGTATCATTTCCAGTATGACAATGGGTGGAAGCCACACAATGACCTGGTTATCATGATATGGGAGTAACGGAAACACGTATATACCAGAGTGCTACCAATCTCTCCTAAAGACTTCTGGGACTTTAACCAAACTGCAGAACAACACAACTTTGCAATTTGTTTTGCTTTCTATCTATTCCAATAAATAATGTTTTACAATGTTTTTACGTTCATAATAGAGATTTTGAATATATTACTTTCAGTTTTGTGATGTCCAAAGAAGATCTGCGGGAAATACACAGATGGATATAGCATGTGCAAATATATTACATTCTTTTTTCATAATAACACTTGGTTATGCTTGCTCAATTACAATATCTATCACAACACGCTCGCTAAACTTGGTTAAAAATTAGTGTTTATATTTAAAATACTTCCCTTCTTCAAATATTAGTGGGCCAAAATTGAAAAATGGGGACATTCCTAGGGACAAATCTTAAAATCCTGCGATGCTCTCTGGACATTAGGAACAGCTGGCTAGTATGAATAAATAACTAACATTTATACCTACATATAAATAGAGTGGAGGTCTTTTATGATAGCAGAGCACACTGTAATCATATATATATATATACTGTATATTCACACAAATTGTAACGATACTGGTGGTATTACCTGAAGCCCAATAGCCGAGTAGATATCCAGAGAGTAGTCAGACGTTAGCCGGGTCGGTACACAAGCGGGTAGTCAGACGTTAGCCGGGTCCGTACACAAGCGGGTAGTCAGACGTTTGCCAGGTCGGTACACAAGCGGGTAGTCAGACGTTTGCCAGGTCGGTACACAAGCGGGTAGTCAGACGTTTGCCAGGTCGGTACACAAGCGGGTAGTCAGACGTTTGCCAGGTCGGTACACAAGCGGGTAGTCAGACGTTTGCCAGGTCGGTACACAAGCGGGTAGTCAGACGTTTGCCGGGTCGGTACACAAGCGGGTAGTCAGACGTTTGCCAGGTCGGTACACAAGCGGGTAGTCAGACGTTTGCCAGGTCGGTACACAAGCGAGTAGTCAGACGTTAGCCAGGTCGGTACACAAGCGAGTAGTCAGACGTTAGCCGGGTCGGTACACAAGCAGGTAGTCACAGATGCAAGGTAGAGTAGCAGGTAGCAGGAGCTGAGCAAGCAGAATACTCAAGCACAAGTCTGAGCAAGGAAGTGCCATTTATAGGCCCAAACAGGAAACAGGATCCAAGATGGTTTTTCTTTGATTCCAAACTGGCCATCTTGGATAAGGGCAAATCTAAGGGCAAGTTTGCAAATACAGAGACATCTAGTGGTCGGAGATGCAAATGTCAAGGTAATTCCTTACACAAATCTACAAAGTGTAGAAATGTGCCAGGATTTTTATGCCGTTTGAAGTGGAATTGTGATCCCTACCTAACAACTACCTTATCACTATTCCTTTGGCCCACCCCCTCATTTAACTGCTCCTGTGATCGTCATATAGTGATTGGTCACATGAGCAAAAATCTAGCCTGAAAAATTTTGGTGACCCAACATAAATGATTGGTTATGTAAAATCACTAATGAAGTTTGTGTTATGGCCAGCACATAAAATGCATTTAGTTATTCCAGTGGACTTCCCCAATATGCCTGCCGTCCAGCCACAATTTATATTTTGTGACTTGCACACAAGTCATTTTGTCGCACAAAAGCAGAACAATTACATTCCAAGTTCACAAAAACTTGCACATCATAAATGACCCCTAATATTACATCAAAAGATCTCTTATTAAAATCTGTATTAGCCAGGGACATATAAGTCTAAAATTGGTAATTGAAACAAATTGAAGCAGACAATATATCTGTATTTTTATGCTATCCTCAGAAATTGTTATTTTTATCTACTATTTTTTTTTTTATTTCAATACATGAAGATCTCCTTAGTGGTTCTTCAAGCCCGAGGCTGTCTGCATTTTTAATGCTTCATCTGGTAGACCTTCCTCCTTGATGAAAAGGAAACATAAAAGTCCTAGTGACCAGTTGGATTGTATAATCTTTGTCTACAGTAGATGAGGCTTGAAAAAATTAAAAATAGAACACAACACTGCCGTAATGTTTATTTAAGTGGAATCCATCTCTGCTGTTTAGTCCATGCCATTTAGGGAGTGCTGGCAAGTCAGCTACAGAATGTGGCACCACTGCTACAGAACAGCGAGGATGTGGCTAGAGGCATCATTTGTGAATCCATTCCCTAGGAAAGTTTAAGATTGTCAGAAGTGGTGGAAAGTGAAGTGCTCGCTTCAGCGTGTATACTGACAGGGGCACACCCGGGGGGGGGGGGGGTTTCCTAGTCCCCAGAAACCCCTGTCCTACCTGGGGTGTCTCACGGGACCAGCCACTACTGCTTGTAATCATCTTCCAGTCAGCCCCCTGCAGTGTGAGCACAGCTCTCTGCCGGCAGTTTGGCCCCGCCCCTTACTCCCACACGGCCAGCAGCATGGGTGTTATGCAGGAGGCAGCAGCAGCAGCAGAAGGTAAGAATGTGTGTGTATGTGTGTGTCTGTGCTTATCTGTGTATCTGACAGTGTGCATGTCTGTGTGTTTGATCCTCTGTGTTTATGTATGTGTGTGTATGTGACAGCTTACATATCTGTGTGTTTGATCCTGTGTGTTTATGTGTGTGTGTTTATGTGTGTGTATGTTTATGTATGTGTGTGTATGTGACAGCTTACATATCTGTGTGTTTGATCCTGTGTGTTTATGTATGTGTGTGTTTATGTATGTGTGTGTGTATGTGACCGCTTACACGTTTGTGTGTTTGATCCTGTGTGTGTCTGTGCTTGTCTGTGTATGGGACAGTTTACATATCTGTTTGTTTGACACCGTGTGTTTGTAGCCACACCCCTACACATACTGGACACGCCCACTTGTATCGTGACGTGGAATCCCCCCTCCTCGAATCCTGCGTTTGCTCCTGACTGAATCATATTGAATATACTGACGTTTGGAAATGCATCAGTTCCTCAAAGTTACTAATACTAAAACTGAATCTATTGTAATCAAAATAAAACCAATGATCTCATATGAAAATATCCCTGATAATGGGAACTACAGGGAAGATTTGTACCATTAATATAATGAGTGCCATGAATTGACAACGTGACTAAAGACTGCACAGATCTAGTTGTTAGGGGGTCAAATAAATGTCCACGTTGCAATGGCCCCATTATTTGGTCAGCCAACGACCTTGCAAATATGCAGATTTGATCATTACACAGTATTTCAACACTTGCCCACACAAATCCCATCATGATTTGGTTTGACAGATGCAATCATTTTAAAGCTTGCTCAGATTCAGAAAAGTACTTAAGTAAGGGGAAAACTCTTTAAATTTATTGATCTTTTGCCATTTATTACTTCAGAAAAAGGGAATAAAAATATAGACGCGATTAACGTAGACTGGCTATGGATTACCATATACTTTGACAAATCATGGTGTCCACGATTTGTAAAGGGATTTTTAGAATGGTGTCTAGAGAAACTGGCCATTCTTTCAAGCGACCTGTAAAAGTACTTCCCTATATCATCCATGTAGGTGATGCCAGTTATGCATTTTTCTCACAGAAGAACCAGGAAACGCGTTGGGTATGAGGAATAGGAGCGGTCCTCTGTATTATATTACCAAAAGAAAAATGCCCATGTCACATGACCCTTTATAAATGGCAGAGAGAGACAGATTCTTTCCAAAAACACACTGAAGACTTATTGTATTGTAAAGTAGTGACAAAAGAAACTAATGTGTTATTTCATTCTCATTATGTTGCAAGACACCCGTGTGTAAAACACCAGAGTTTATTTGTTTTTTTATTTATGTTTCTGTCAGTTAGGGGGGAATTCAATTGGCTGCGTTACTATAAAAATTAACGTGGCCTGCGCACTATTAATGTTATTACGGTAATAATGTGCTTATAAACCCTTATTATGGTAGGTTCAACGCCAGCTTTTGCTCGCAGGGACAGCCGGGTTAAATTTACCGTAATAATGGTAATAGGTTTAACGCTGCACTACTTCAGGGGGGCATTGAATTCCCCCCTTAGATTTAAAGATACATTACCACCTAAGATTTTACCAATGCACCCTCCCCCAAGCTAGATTCCCATAGACTGCTACTTGCAGCCATTTTTTCCAAGGATCTGCTGGTTTTGCAATAAAAAAAAAATACAGAAAATCAATTGAGCTCATCAACATTAAATGTGGATGTTAATGTGACCGGACTGCTCGGACACAATTCTCTCCCATCCATCTGTTTTCGGCCAGAGTTATAAGGGGAACAGAGCCCTCCCTGGGGTTCTGACTTGGGGGAGGGGCCTCTTGGCTAAATATCTTACTAGGTGGTAGTGCAGCTTCAGATCAGTAGGTTAATGAAGTAGCCTAATTGTGCTCTAGTTTCCCAAAACTGCTGTGTTTATAATTGTTTCAATGAATCCTGAAGACATATATCCTACCCTGAAATATAAATAAACACAACTAAATAATTTAGATGTCATCACTTATTTTGCAACATGTTGATTCATTTCAGTCTCAGAGTGAAAGAGTAATTCTCAGTGAATTTTATATTGCTCAATAGCTGACTACTATTTCTGTTATTCTGTGGGTAGGATTAAATCTTATTCTGTGGGATGTGTAAGTTAGGATTTATTGAAGGAGAATAGTAAACACTGATTGGAAATAGGTTAGGACAGCGGGTTCAAAGCTGCTTTTGTACCGCACAGTAAATGACTGGCGCTTTGTAAGTAACCTCCAGAAATTGTTTAAAAATGTTAGTGAGAAGGAGAAGTGTTGTTTTCTCTTAGTTTAGCCTGATTCAGATTGACCCGTTTTTTGTAGAATATTGCTGCGTATTTTCACACTGCGTGTGCTCAGGAAGGGAACGTACACAACTGCGGCTATTTGGTCCTGTGACATTTTGGCAGTCACGACTTCTTACGTTTGAAGAGGAGCAATGTAAGCACAATGTACAGTAAGAGAGTGTTCAAGCGTTAGGATTCAGTCTGGGATGTAGTTGCAGTTACAGCTGAAAAAGAGGTTTTATTCGCAGGTGGGGGCAGATGTAAGTGGCAGATGGTGATGATGACGAACACCTAGAACTAACGCTTTTCGGAGTGTTAGATCCATTTGCACCAGGTGTACTCGTCATCTGCATGGTGTAGGGAACCTATTCTCACAATACACACAGGGTAGCCATCCTCGTGTGTGAAGGATTGGGATCAATTTGGACACAACAAGATTAGTACCCAGCAAACCTTGGATTTGAAATACATCATACATATTAGAGATAAACCTTTCTTTATTGCGAAATTGTCAGTACATTAACTATATGCTGTTGTGTGAATACATTTTGTATAAAATAATTCACTATTTGGTCCCTATATCCCTGTATCCAGCAAGTATAAGAGACACAGCAATAACCTGGATTGTATACAGAGAAGCGGTATCTTTATATCTGGAATGCACATGGGTTGTTGGTTGGAAGAGGTGCACTATATATATATATATATATATATATATATATATATATATATATATATATATATATATATATGTATATATATATGTGAGCCTGATAATAGGGTCTGGGAGCTCTGGGATGATGCACAGACATGCCTGAATGATGTCTAAATCTGGTAACCCTAATTATTACCACCTTATTTTTGGACTACATCCTTAAATACTACACTATTTTGGCATCCTATCCCATCTCTCTCTCTCTTCCTATCCCATCGAGAGAGAGAGAGAGAGAGAGAGAGAGAGAGCTGGGAGAGGGAAGCCCAGGGGGCACACAGGCGACCGCATCACATGACAGGCCGCCTGTACGCTGACGCGGTCGCATCTGATATCATCAGATGCGGCCGCGGCGGGAAATGATGTATTTTGCATCGGGGGGGGGGGGGGGGGGGCGGCCGGCCTACCCCCCGGCCCTAATAGCCGTCTGACCCAGCGGCCCGGGCCAGCCCGCCCCTGAGAGAGAGAGAGAGATGGGATAGGAAGAGAGAGATAGAGAGATGGGATAGGATGCCAAAATAGTGTAGTATTTAAGGATGTAGTCCAAAAATAAGGTGTTAATAATTAGGGGTAACAAACAGATTTGGACATCATTCATATATTAAAATGGACAATCCAGCCCCCCGATCTAATCCAGCCCCACCTAACTTTTTTTTACAGAGCGGTGATAAATCATGTTGCTATTACTAAGACTTAGACAAAAAAACATTTAGGAAAAAAACACCTAAAAGAGCCCCCCCCCCCCTCCCCCCCCACATACAATAAAAGACCAGACTGACATGCAGCTTGTTTATATGCCATGAAGTGAGGTCTTCTTATCAAATGGAGAAAAGCCCTAAATCTTCAATATCACCCCTTCATGATCAATGCACTGAGCTCCCTATGTACAGTTACATATATACAATGAAAGGCACATTCATGTTTTACATTCCAAATGACACAAGATCACATCCACACATGGAGAATGTAGCGTAGGGTGTAGCTGGCAGCTAGCTGTTACATTTACTGTGTGCCACAGTGATGTATTGTGGGGCACCTATACCAGACTTCACAAGCGGTCTATTTCTCTGCTCAGTGGCGCTGTAAAGTGCACGTAAACCAGACAAGGTATAATATGATACTTAGCAGCTCCTCTCACATATCACATGTCTGCAGTTTCCCCCATGTACAGACACACGGCAGCCAAACAGCCCTGAGGGTGGAAGTGAAAGGTATGTAGAACAGGAGCCTGTGAGTCCAAGCAAAGACCAGCAAAAGTATTGGTTTCTTAAGGAGACACAATATTCCCTTACAGTTTAGTATATTTTCCATACAACAATGTTGCAGCTCTTTGCTAAACAGATAATCCTGAAAGCTGCAGATAAACTAATTATTTTATATGTAGATTTCAACCATAAGAAACAGAAAGAGATGATCATGTTTGCAAATCATCTTATTATCTATTGGAAATTGAAATCATAAAATAAGTGGACATCTCCCTTAAATATGAATGCTAACAAGTCCAATACATTTCATGTGGATGTGACAAGCTACAGTTAGAGGAAGTGCTGAGTGTGAAAATAGCATATAGTGCATAATGTCAAACTTTATTTTAGGGAAGCAGTCTGGTTTCTAACGGTCTATAAACTCTAACTGAACAGACACACAAAGCTGCTGATCATCGTCATTTATTTATATAGCAACACCAATTCTGCAGCGCTGTACAAAGAATACATATCAGTCCCTGCCCCCATTGCAGTTTACAGTCTAAATTACCTAAGACACACACAGACAGATAGATAGACAAAGACTATAGTAAATTTTGCCAGACAGACACACACAGACTAGGGTTAATTTTGTCAGAAGCCAATTAACCTATTAATATGTTTTTGGAGTGTTGTAGGAAACCGGAGCACCTGGAGGAAACCCACACAAACACGGGGAGAACATACAAACTCCACACAGATAAGGCCATGGTCGGGAATTGAACTCCTGACCCCAGTGCTGTGAGGCAGAAATACTAACCAATGAGTCACTGTGCTCATAAAAACCCACTGGTTTGCAGCACAGGTTTGACAACATTTGAAGTAGACTTTCATGATGGCCTTGTACAATTGTAATAAAATATTTCATTTTAGAATGTGTCTGGTAAATGGCTGGTTGTGATAGAAACTGATCCATGAGGAAAAAATACTCCATGGAGCCCCATTACGGCCGCTAGAATGGATGAATAATGCACTCAATGCTCCATTCCAACATACATTCAGGCAGGTAGAACAGATAGCTATATATTCTAGTTATGATATACAGAAATATATATATATATACATACACATACACACACACACACACACACAATACAATATATGTGCAATGTAATATGTTGGATGGTAATTACCGTATTTGCCGGTGTATAAGACGACTGGGCGTATAAGACGACCCCCAACATTTCCACTCAAAATTATAGAGTTTGTTATATACTCGCCGTATAAGACTACCCCCTATTCCGCACACCTTCCACACACACACTGTATTAAATCACTGGCCCCCACACACACTGTATTAAATCACTGGCCCCCACACACGCTGTATTAAATCACTGGCCCCCACACACGCTGTATTAAATCACTGGCCCCCACACACGCTGTATTAAATCACTGGCCCCCACACACACACTGCATGAAGTCACTGGCCCCCACACACACTGCATTAAGTCACTGGCCCCCACACACACACTGCATGAAGTCACTGGCCCCCACACACACACACACACACACACACACACTCATATATGCTGATCACACACACACTCATATATGCTGATCACACACTCTGCATTGACATGACATAACATAAAACAAACATAACATAACACATACTAATAACTTACCGTATATACTCGTGTATAAGCCGAGTTTTTCAGCACATTTTTTGTGCTGAAAAAGCCCTCCTCGGCTTATACACGAGTGAACTTCTGTTCTCCCGTCCTTCAGTTTTTAAGTTCCACAGTGGAACGCATGTGCGTTCCACTGACAGGAAGTTCGGCATTTGGAACGCAAACTTGCGTTCCAAATGCCGAACTTCCTGTCAGTGGAACACACATACGTTTCACTGCGGAGGTAAGTAAAAGGCTAAACACCGCTAATTTCATTTGTTTAAAAGGTTATTTCCAGGGGGATTGTCCTCTTGTAAATCTAATAGTTAAATATCTCAACTGATAATCCAAGGTATCTATCTGCACGAGGAGGAATAGAGATTCCCAGATTAATAACTGCTGTGCTTCTAAACCTACTGCCTCTAATGCATGCAATACAATATGCGGGGGTTAAATAATCCACTACCTCCTATTCGTGACAGACTGTCTTGGAATTGAAGGAGCTGCACATACTAATATACCGGTAGGTATATTATCTGTAGCTGTTATGCTATAAGTATCTATTTAGTCTTGAAAAAGGCCTTGAAAAAGCATGGCGAAACACTTAACAGATTTTAATAAATGTAACTGTTATGAAGATTGACTCTGCTAGTTTTCAATTCCTCTTAATATCGTCTGTGTTTTCTCTCCCCCACCTCTTCTCTCTCCCTGCTTTTTCTCTCCTTCTCACTTCCTCTCCCTGCATTTTCCACCCTAGGCTTATACTCGAGTCAATAAATTTTCCCAGTTTTTTGTGGTAAAATTAGGTGCCTCGGCTTATATTCGGGTCGACTTATACTCGAGTATATACGGTACCTTCTTCTGCTGTCACTCTCCTCTGTCCCCCTCCTGTCACTCTCATCTGTCCCTCTCTCCCTCTCTCACTTTGCCCCCTCTGCCGCGCCCCAGCCATAAAAAAAAACCCAGAAACACTTACCAATCCGAGCGGCGTCGGGACCCAGCATCCTCCTCTCTCACGCAGCCTGTCACTGATATATGACAGGCTGCGTGAGAGAGGAGGATGCTGGGTCCCGGCGCCGCGCGGATTGGTAAGTGTTTCTGTTTGGTTTTTTTTATGGCTGGCCCGCGGCACCCCTGAGACCCCTGAGTTTGGCACCCGGCGTATAAGACGACCCCCCCACTTGGAGGCATGTTTTTCAGGTCAAAAAAGTCGTCTTATACGCCGGCAAATACGGTAACTTTAAATTTGCTCAAATTAGACTTGTGTATACAGCACATTTTATTCTCATATCTATTAATAATACAGATTACTCTGACATGAGTCCCTCCCACTAATTTGTGCTGTTAACTTGTAAAATGCACCCTGAATACTTTTGTCCATATACACTAGCAATAAATCTGCCAAAAGCAATTGTACATTGCTCTTTCTTCATGTAAATATAACCTTAGTACAGTATTGCATTAATTAGAACAATGGAGGTACAGACTAAACTATTAAAGTAATTCTATCGTTTTCAAATAAGCATTGCATAAGCGATTGTATTGTGTTTCCAACGCACAAAGTGATTTATTTTAGCAGATGTAAAAAGTTTACAGTTCAACACATGATTATAATATAATACATTACAGTACAGCCAATACCAAAAGATACATACATACCGCTGCGTTCGCATGCGCTCGCACTGCGCTCCCACAGGTACCAGTGGACAGTAGTTCACCCTTGAATACTGTGGTCAGAGAAGACTGAAGCTAGTGGGAGCACAGCTATGATATATATACATTCAGTGTTACAGAGTGAACAATGCAGATGACGTGGCTTGCTTCTATAGGTCCAGACTTCGGGTGGGTCCAGGGTAAACAGGTCATAGGCTAGTTCAAACTAAAGAATCCAAAGGTGGGGGTCATCTCTCCAGGGGATGTGCTCCTTTCTTCCCGCCAAGTCTCCAGTTACAACTAGTCTATTAGCATTTCATAGTCAGCATCATATTAAGAGATTATTCCCTAACATCAATAACTAGAGTATGCAATGTGCGATCTCTTCGCCGAATACACCGGACAGCTGCTGATGTATAGGGGATTAGTATGATATCAGACATGACACATTTCCTTTAACCTGAACCTTAAATAACACTGAGGTGTACATATAATCATAATATATAAACTAATAATAAACTAAATGCTATCTGCTCATAAATCACTGTAGAATGGATTCAATATGAATATGAATTATATAAATAACTAAATGTTGTAATGCGAGTGTGTATGTGCGTATTTTACCGTGCGATCGCAGTATGCCACGTGTACTGAGTGCAATCGACCAATAAAACAATATTAACCAATATACTTTCGTTCATCCAATTATACGACTTCGACAAAACATACATTTTCCAGGAGTCTACATATGATTACTACCTACCAAGTAATATACCCCCAGTTGTATATATTGTAAGGGATACACCATCTGTGGACTGTAAGGACATTCATTATAGTTTATGGTGAAATCAGTTCATGCGAGAGATGCAGAGACTGTACATAAAATAATGAGAGGAGAACATTTGTGTCTTTATATGCCCCATTTCATAATAAGATGATCAGTAATTATTAAATTATAGATTTTAGCAGCAGAATGAGCATTTTAAAAGTTGCTTCTAATCTTTCAACATGAGCGGACATGTACGAAGAAAGTGTAAAAAGATCTTAGTCTTAGCTCTCAGGACAAGGGCTAGCGCTACAGCTAGGTAAATCTAGGCAGTTGCTTAGGGTGCCAGGGTTTAGGGGGCACTTTTAGTGTCACCGTGGTGGCTGCTGGCATGGAGGGGCAGCAGTTGGCAGCTTCTTACCGATGAAGTTGCCGGCTGCTGTTCCTCCATGTTGGTAATGGACTGAGAGTGGCGTGCCATGATATAATATCACAGCCCCTAAGTCTTGATCAGTAGTAATAATGACAGTCTCGAATGCATGCTATAATATGTGTTTGCAATCAGGAGCAACTGTAAAACTGTATTTTATGTTCAATAAAAATTAAGAACATCCTAATAAATATATTTCATGAGGAAATAAATAAATAACCCCCCCTTTTTTTTTTTTACTGTTTGATGTAATGCCTATATTATTAACAGGTGGCATTAATTATGTTTCTTTTTTCTTTTGTGAATTTAGAATCCACATAGGTATTGGACGTATCCTGCAGTGTCTTGTGCAGTAGAGCACAGCAGAACAACACCCGGATTCATCAGCGCACGTATCTTGAGATCCATACCTTCATGAATTTGGATGTGCGCAAAGCCGAAATACAGGTGTTCAAAAACAAACACAGGTCGCGCTCAGTATGTGTTCCTGCATGAATCAGGCCCATAGTATCCATCTCTGACAAATCCTTGTGTTCTACTGGATATCGCTATACTTAGTACTGGCATATTGCCATGCTTTCCAATAGCTGATGTTACTGTTACTAGGTAGTGCAGAACACACATTTGATTTGTGGATGCTGAGAATAGAGACACACATTTAGACATAGAGATAGTTATCTGATTAATCAGTAGCCACAAAACACGCAATGACAAAGTATGGTTATAGCATATACAACATAATAAATCAGATGCACACCAATTACCGACCAGTAAAAACGCAAATGTGCAATTTACAGTAACATCAGATATTTGGTTTTAGAGGAAGTGGGTCCTCTCCTTAAAGAGCACTGGCCTTCCCCATAGATAGTTCCGAGATCCCCCTGATGAATAAGCTCTAACAGTGTTAAGTGCAAACTAGTTGGGGGCATACTTACTAAACTGCGGGTTTGAAAAAGTGGAGATGTTGCCTATAGCACCAATCAGCTTCTAGCTGTCATTTTGCAGAATGTACTACATAAATGACAGCTAGAATCTGATTGGTTGCTAATATGATGTTGATAGTACCTTGTCACGTGCCAATGAAGGAATGCTTACTGTTACCTACTGCCTTACTCAGGCTTCCAGCCGGATAGGATATCTCAGCTTCCTGCCAAAATTAATGGTATATGTTGGATATATGGTCAGGGAACAGTAATGTCATGGTTACTGTTGTCCATGGTCTATGCTGCAATAGAATGGGCACCAGTTCCTGATGCTCAGTATTGCCCGTGGTCCTGATTTGTGGGCTCCACAGAGATCTCATGAAGATTACCAATGCTGGGATCCTTAAGGGTGCCTCTTGGTATATTGTTAGGCTAACCTTGGTTGTCCTAGTCCCTGTGTGTCTTATACAAGAGCTATAAACTGTGTCACCTCCTGGCATAAATAGAACTATTTAAAATGTTCAGCTGCTCTGGAGCAGCCACATTGATGTGTACATTCTATTCTTCAACATTCTAGTGTACATCCACCTCTATCAAGGCCGTGCCCATCACCCTAACCTGCCACAGGATAACCCACAGTAATACCGTATCGGTTGCTGCTATCACAGCTATGTACCTTCCAACTTTATTGTATAATCCTAATTATGCCTTGTAAATGTCATATAGAGGATTATTTGTTGTACTCAAGATAGAAACCGTAAATCATGTTGATTTCAATAACAAAACTGTTTTTTCTTAACCAAAAGAGAAGTAGTTAAAATGCTAGGAAAACATACTCATGTCATAAAAATAAAGATAACCTCATGTAGTTTAATATTCAGCTTTTATTATAGATAGATAAATAGATAGATATGAGATAAATACATACTTACCTACTTTTGAGATCAGCTGTCCGGGAGGGGGTCCATCGAGGGGGCGTGGCCACACGTGATGCACCGTTAGCCCCGCCCCCACCATTTACAACAACGGGGAGATGCTGGTTCTGGGATTTTTGCCTGCTCTCTCAGGAGTCCGGGAGAACTTCCAAAAATTCAGGAGTCTCCCGTTGGCAACTATGGATAAATATATAGATATTAGATAGATAAATATATAGATATGAGATAAATAGATATGAGAGGTAGGCAGATATGAGATAGATAAATAGATATGAGATATATATTAGATAGATAAATAGATAGATCACTTGCACACAGTGGAGAAAGTCTTTTAGTGGGCTGAACCAATCGTATTTAGTATGCAGCCTATTAAATGTGCATTATTAATGCCTCAGCACTGTCCCTAGGTTCTACTGAAAGCATAGACATGTGCTTGTTCATGTATACACATTCAGCCTATACAATTGCAGTCCCCATTGTGTGTAGGCGGCTGCCACTCTTTAAAGGAAACAAAAATAATAATAATTATGGAACAGCTGAGCTATAGTACCCATTAAACTTTCCTCCTTTTAACAGCTGCTGAAATCAGATTTTGTTCACGGTTTAGTTAATTTAATTAGAATTATAATTTGATAAAGAACAATTCCAAGAAGTACTTGTCATGTTGCCAGTCTCCCACTAAACCAATTAATGTCATTTGCATGTAGTGGATCCAGCTTTGATTATATTACACTAATCAGGATGGCATTAAAGACCAGATATTTTTTGTTTTGTGAACATATTAATGTATATAACATTAGCACTGTGACATTTGCTCGGTACCCTGGTTTAAATCCTGTCCAGCTATTTATGTCACTTTCTATTCCTGCATTGTAGATTCAGGAAATGAGATTGTGATGGTCACATGATGGTGCAAATGTAGTTGATTGATTTCTTTAGTGAATTGAGTTTATTGCCAGTATTGTATGAGATACAATAATATTTTTTTTCGGATAAGAAGAAATCTACAAGCTCATTAAAGATTAGGGGCCTGATTCATTAAGGATCTTAAATGGAGAGGATTCTTATTTCAGTCTCCTGGACAAGACCATGTTACAATGCAAGGGGTGCAATGAGTGTTCTGTTTTGCAAATAAGTTAAATACTGCCTGTTTTTTCATGTAGCACACAAATATCAACTTGAAATTTCAGTGTACAAATAAGCTATCACGTATTTGTGTGCTACATGAAAAAACAGGCAGTATTTAACTTATTTGCAAAACAGAACATTCATTGCACCCCTTGCATTGTAACATGTCTTGTCCAGGAGACTGAAATAAGAATCCTCTACATTTAAGATCCTTAATGAATCAGGCCCTAAAAGCGCAACCAGAGAACAGAGGATAAACCAATAGCTAGGGCTTAAGGGAACAGTTATGCTAAAGAACATTTCCATCGGAATGCCTGTTACAACTAGTATTGTGTCTTTGTCTGTTTCTATGCTTTTAAAAGAGGTTTAACACCTTTGGTGGGGTTCTACAGAACACCCCTTTTTGCTAGGTTTTCTCAGACCAGGCAATCGGACACTCAACATTTGCAAGATGCTACTGAACCCGTCTACTTGAACAGGAGACTTCTATTGGAGAGCTTCATACGCGCTATAGGAGAGTTGGGGGAAGAAAACAGTTGGCTCCTTATTGGATGAGGGCTGCAGCAAACCAATCAGGAGACAGCTGTCATTATTATGTTGCTTCCCCCCTCCCTCACGGCCCTCCTACATCTATACAGCAGAGGTACTCAAGTATTGGAGGACAGTTTTAACATGCAAAACTTGGGAGGACTAAGCGGAATATTAGCCACGTGGGTTTAGTTACCCTGAGTTTTCACTGTAAATATGTTTAAAAGTTGTATTTATCTCCTCCTTTATCACAAATAGCAGAAAACACATGCCACAGCTGGTGACAAATAATTAAAAGCCTACAAGCATGTACAGTGGCGGATCCAGGGGGGGGGGCGATCGGGGCGATCGCCCCCCCCTAGCAGGGGCTTGCTGCCGGCGGCTGCACACTATGTGCAGGTCCGTTCGGCAGTGATAATGTGCTGCCCGGCTGCTCTGATTGTGTTTTAAACACAATCAGAGCAGCGGGACAGCACATTATCACTGCCGAACGGACCTGCACATACTGTGCAACCGCCGGCAGCCTTAGAAGAAAGGGGAAAGGGAAAGGGGCGTGGCCTAAATCCCCCCCCCCCCTATATCACCCGGGGTAGAAAAAATTTCTAGGTCCGCCCCATAGCATGTATGACTAGGAAGTTCTCTCCAAAATGTGGCAGTGCATTACAGTGAGACACAGGCTATCATCAGAGTTCTTTATACAGTACCATACGGGAGGGGAGTAGTCTTGTCTTGAAAGGCATTACTTATATTCCAATAAGCCCAGCTCCTGCCCAAGTGCTAAAGGATAATTCCACCTTCTGGGTGCAAAATGTGAAAAAGTAACCACCTTTGTTTCCCCTTACTGGAACTGTGGGGGTATATCCGCTTGCTGTGTATGCCCGCCTTCTGTCCCCATTCAGAGTCCTAGGACCAATCATTATTGTTTTGGGAAAATTGCAAATGCAGCCCAAAGCAGTTTGAGGATAGCCAACCTAGCAATCATCTGTGGTCTACTCCAAACTAGGCGGTCCTTTGATGGGGCTTGATATCTTCAGGGACCCCTACAATGCACGCAAGTCCCAGAAGGACCACCATACTTTAGCTAAGATGAAGCATGGGGGTCAGCGTTACTTTTTCAAGTTTTTCACCCAAATTGTGGAATTATCATTAAAAAAAAAGATGATAACCTGTCTCCAGTATCTTCTAACACTACTACATTCTTCTCCTCCTGTACTTAGGCTGTTAATCATACAGGCACCACTTGAAACAGGAGAGTGGCTTTGCTGACATGAACTACAGCACCTGTCATTCTTTCTGAGCGAGCTGGGAGGCTTGGTGCCCAACCAACAGCTTAGTTAAGGCGACTCTGAGCCATTCCACCCCCCGGAGATCCCCACCTTCTGCCAGCTGATTAAGGACATTGTGAATGAGGAGGATGGAGTGAAATAGGTACAATCCTTGCTTTAGTTTAGGCCCAGCAGCTGAGACGCTTGACGATCAACCAGACCCAAGAACTGGAGAAACGGGGACTCCAAGTACTCAGCCCTGGGACGGAGGGGACCAACCTGAGTTTTCATCGGTGACGAGGAAGGTACAGATCAGACTAACAGTTTATTGCCTCTTTGGACTGTAATCCAAGATACGTGGATAGCTCGTCACAGCAATGCTCATCAGCCTCCATTGTGAAGTGGCGCCAATATAATTAACAAGTATCATATGCTGTAAAATGCTAGTTATACTATAAACACTTCAGTTTCTTTCTTTTTTACAGACTACTTATCTGAGTAATACACATTTTTTTTCTTGCTTTTCAAACTTGGTAAATTATTTCATATTTCAGGCAAAAACTTCTATCCCTCCAGGTTTGATCATGTGTTCCCTGCTACTGCAGTTAAATTGCTGGTACTGAACTCACTGGGAGCCTGTAAATACCCTTTTCACTGAATGTTTTCTCTGAGCTCACCACAAGCCATCTGCTCTGTCTATATAGAGATAAAATGAGTCTATCAGAGCTTTAATGAAACCAATTCAAAAGCAATGCATGATGTAATGAAAATAGCCTGCTTCCCATAACTACTATGAATCAAAGCATCAGGTGAAGGGAACTGAAATATTTTCTTTTTTTTTTAAGCACCTGTTACTACTGTTCTTCTGAATTAAAGGAACTTGTTCACACATGGCTGAATATGTGCACGCCTGATTGACTTGAACAGCGGCTTGGTACGAAATGCTGATGCAAATGTTCAACATGGGGTAGATTACGATGTAGGAGATTAACATGCAGAGGCAAAAAGGTAGAACAGATGACAGTGCAGTGGGACTGCTGACAAGAAGACTTCTGTGTGCCCAAAAATATCCTACCAGACGTTCACTACTTTTAATTTGAAACATTGAAAAGCATATTTGTGGATAGGGTTGGGCACGATATCCCTCTGCTTGGGATACAGACACCCACTATACCTACAAAAAACCCTGAACACTTCAATAACGACATAATTAAAATGTACACTTAGCTTAACTCCGACAACGGAGATTACTGAAACCACTGCTATGCGACTGTTGCTAAATGCGAACCTGGATGCTGGCGCATTACTCTGACGTGACATAAGTTACCGACGTTCGGCGCAACACAATCCTAAGTCTATGCCTAACCTTAACCCTAACATTAACATACCACTTTAAATGTAGATGTCGCTGTCTTCAGTGACATCAGAATGAAACGCCGGCAAACAGCATCTTCGTATTTAGCAGCAGGCGCATAGCAGTGGTTTCGGTAATCTCCGTTGTTGGGGTTAAAGTAAGTGTACATTTTAATTATGTCGTTATTGAAGTGTTTGTTTTTTGTTAGTAGATATAGGGGCACATTTATCATTATTCACATAAAGTGAAAAGTAGTTTTCAATCCTTATCGCAATGATAAGGATTGAACTACTTCTCACATTTATGTACAGCCGTGCAGAGAAACAGCAGTTCCGAAAAACTGCTGTTTCAGTGATAAAAAAAAACATACTTACCCCCCTCTTCGGAAGCGATGTCTTCGGGTCTTCTCCTTACTCTTCAATTGCGCATGTCCAGTTCCAAGAACTGGACATGCGCACACAGATCCCCTCTCTGTCTCTGCAACGATAGTTGCAGAGAGAGAGCGCTGAGTGACAGGGAGGGATCATGTGATCCCTCCACACATGCGCTGTCCAGCTCTGCTCTCCGGAGCAGAGCTGACAGCATTCGATTTCTTCAATTCGGATGATGTACGCCAGCTGCAGCTGGCGTACATTGACATGACAAGTTCCCGAAAAAAATGTTTTTTCGGGACTTGTTAGATTGCGGCCAGGAGCAGTCACCATTCTGTTGAATGGTGACTGCTCCCAAAAACGAAGAGGAGTGCAAAGCAGCAGATATCCATGATATCTGCTGCGATGCCCCCTTAATAAATTTGCGGAGGACACTGTGGGACCCTAATTACCCGTTAAAAGCACTATTGTGCGTTATTAAATATGCCCCATAGTTGTTGTCGGTATCCCAAGCGTTGGGATATTGATTACCACCGTACGGATGTTATAAGTATATCCTGCAACCAACATTTATTCTAGTAAAGGCTTTTCACTGTAGCACAGGCTACTCATATGCTGGTAGAAAATCATTATGTTAAACACCACTAATTTTCCTGTCTCCCAACACCTTATTCATGGTTTCTGTCACAGATTTTCTAGTTTTTGTATGTATATCTACTCTCCTGGAAATGGAACCGGGATGAATCTCAGTGTCTTGTTTTTGCTTAGAAAATAAAAATGCATTTCTTCTATATTAGATCTGGCTGTTTATACCATGGATTGTCTTCCTGCTGTTGTCACACCAATGTACTTGCTCTGAGCTGCCAAACATTCTTGTTCCTGCCGTAGACTAAAATTCCTGAACACGAACAGTTCCTTTCAGTTCATTTTTCTGATGAAACATTGAAGTTTAGTTGCATTATCAAGGTGTGCGCTGCAATTATGATTAGATGTCTCAATTTAATTTTTTTCCAGGTTTTTTTTACTTTGGGGACTTTAGAAAACCCCTTTAGGCTTTTTGGGCAGCATCCCACTATCTCGTCTGCCCTACTAGGGTGTGCTAATTCGGCAACCATCTTTTAATGATTAAATGTCTGACATATTTGCATCTACTTTCCTGTGTATACTGATGATGATGTGTATGCGGATTCCCTATCTATTGTACTAAAGGGATGGAACAAACAAAACCAAGTTGGATGTATGAACTCTGGCCCTGATTCAAATACGAACGTAAAACCATTTGCGCTCCGTATCTTGTGTAAATTCGCTCAGAACACGACTTACACCAATGTACGCAAATGCATGCAATTCATGTTCAAAGGCAAATGAAAGCTACGACTGCCTACAACTTAATGGGGTGGGAATTGGCGGACAAACATAGGCAATGTACAGTAAAGGCATGTCTACGTAGATGTGGCCGATTCAAGACCTGGGTTCTCTGAAATACGCGCTCTGTAGCCATACCATTTGCACAGGGCAGGTGTAATTGCCGACTGATAGTGATGACTAATCTTTATATTAAAAATTAAATGTATGCATGCCACTAGATAGCACAGAATACGTGTATGCAAGATAGACTATAAAAACTCATTGTATATGCCCAGTATGCATTATAAACATCCTGATTTATGTAAATAATGTAAAAAATAAAATATATTTTTTAAAGCATACTTTTGTTAATGATTATAGTATTATTAGTTGTTCATTTATTTTACAAAATAATTGCTTTGTATGTGTTCTGATGGGATTTTATATTGCACATACTCTGTTCTGTCTGTTAACATATATCCAGAAACGTTTAGGTAGAGCGTACTTCTACCTAGATTGAAACTGAAATGCATCTCGAGATCCACTGGGATTTGAATATGTGCAGATTTTTCCTCCAGTTCCATACTTTTTTAAAAACTTGATGAGCACACGTTGTATTCAGATATGAATCAGACCCTGTATGTCATACAGAGGAGCATTTCACTCCACAATATTTCAGCATCAGTTGAACAGGAACCTTATATCAGTAATCTGTGCTGTTGGAGGAAGCTGTTCCTTTCCCTATCTAACTCTCAGTCTGTAGCTTCCCTCTAGCCTCAATTCCCCTCCTCACATAGCGGGCCTGAGTCATTAAGAAAAACAAAGCATAAAAAAAAAAAGGAGTAACTTTGCACCTGGGCAAAACCATGTTGCATTGAAGGGGGAGGTACATTTCAAATGTAGGGACAGATTTATAGTTGGGGTAGGGCATGTCCTAGATCAACTTTAAATTTCAGTGTAAAAATAAAGCTATCAAGTATTTGTGCATTAGATGAAAAAACAGCCAGTATATAACTAATTTGCACCCCTTGCATTGTAACATGGTTTGTTAAAATGTACTCCTTTTATTTTGCCTTACTTTCCATAATGACTAAGGCACAGTGTCTCTACCCCTGTCACATACAGCCATACCCTCACTTACACAATAACACGAGCAGACAGGGCAGTAAGTGCCACAAGATCAGCACACTCACCTGCTGAAATGCTCTGTACTACTGTAAACATTCTGAATGACTGCAACCCCTACCCATTTGAAAACTGGTGGGGACACTGAGCAACAGAATTTAAAAACTAGTCTCATTTTAGTCAAAAGCACCTTAAATATCAATTCTTCAGTACATTTTGAGACATATCTAGGTCTAACAGATTTCCTCTACAATAAGTGTAGAAATGGTCATTATAAGTGATCTTTGTTTTTTGGACCACTGTGAAACCAGCAAACGAATGAAAGGCACACGGACAGCATCTGCTGTTAAGTCATTTACTGATCAGCAATGTTGTGTCCATTACAGAGCCATTAAAACCACCAGGGAACCACAATAAAGGAAAAAGCCCAAATACCAAGTAAAAAATGATACAAAAGGGTGTTTCAAATAAAATACCAAAAGGGCAAAGTGCATAAGAAGGTTTATACAAGAATTCTATCCTCTGAGTGAAATGATTAAGGCTGTTATAAAGCACACAAGTAACTTGGTTTCTGAAACAGTCTGAAACGCAGTCGTTTTGTCTCCATGCTGCTTGCTTTCACTGTTCATGGCTGACAGATCAGGCAATTTGTTACACAAAATGATCTTAAAGAATAATGTGTGTATAGACTTGAAAGCTTTATTCTGTGAAATCACCAGGTCCTCCTTGTGACTTATTTGGCTATTTGCTTATTTTCTTCCATGAAGTTGCAAAACCACAAAACTGCTGACAGAATTTCCAGCAACAAAAACGAGGCTTTGTTATCTTATCCAACTGAAACAGTGTCCATGTTTTCTCCAACATAATCGGTTGTGCAAGAAACAAGCCCTAATTTGAAGTAATCTTCATTTGTATCTCACACACGTGGCAAAGTTCAATTCTTTACTTGCTTAGTGGAGTTCATCCACCCTCATCAAGTATGAATCACTGTGACATGCTATAAGATGAATGTTGTTATTTACCATTTTCCCTTTGGTTTCTTCTTCAGGCTGCTATTAATGATTTATAATTCTGTAAAGTGTCAACCAGTCACAAGGCTTTGGCATGACCCTCTGAGCTGTGCTTATACAGTGACATCCTTCCCCTCCTTCTCTAACACCTGCGGGGGAACAGGACAGATGTACACAAATATCTGAACGATGACCAGCTTCTGTCCGCTTCAGATTCACCCTAGCTGCTCTCCGCCTCTGCACCGTCTCTTTCCCTTTCTGGCAGACCAGCAACTGTACACTCAACCCCGTCTGCCAACACCTCGTTTTCCTCTTGCCAAGGGCGCGGGACTACGAGTATTTGGGACCAGGAACAGTCCCACCCAAATACTCCACTCAACCCTCGGTGAAGGCCTAACCAGAAGTAAGAGTTGAGAGCGATACTCACCCGGGGCACTCCAACTTCCGGTCCCTGCTCTCCTGCTCCTCTCCGTCACCTGTGGAACACAGAGCACAACACGTCCTTCCTCTACTCTACAGGTAAGGCTAAATGTACCACCCACACAACTGGTGCTAGCTAACAACAGGCGCCCTGACCCTAAAACAAACAACCAGTTTGGGTACGCAACTTCGCTAGGTACTGGGTGTAGTGCACTCCCTAGACCTCCTCCCTCTACCTGCGAGGAACACCAGTAGGTGTTCACCTTCTACTCTGGGGCTGACCCTGTCCCTCACCCAGGCAAGACCGGGGCTCACTGGAGCAATGCGCCACCAGGGTAGTGGCTTCCGCTCTGAACCGTCAGCGGCCACTGCCGGAACTCGAGATGGTTGCGTTCACCCTAGTGGAACACAGCCCCAATCTGGAACCGCCGGAACTCAGACTGGGACACTCAATTGAAACCACGGGACTCACTGCTGGAACTCAAAAGGGCTGTGCTGCACTGCCAGTGAGGTGCCCAATCACTGCCGCAGGAATTCCTTTGTAACCCCAGGGACCTATGGGCCGGGAAGACTACTGTGTGTCCTAACCCTCATTACGTGTGTGCTCTATCTACCCCTTGTCCCCACAGACACAGAGTATAACAGGATTACAGTCATAAACAAGAGCCTACCTTTAATGGGGGCCTGACGTCTTGCACCTGGAAGGAAACATACACAGCACAACCAAACACAATGCACAATACTGTATTTCACAACATAGGCTCAATAACACTTTGCTGCTGTATCTGGAAGGCTGACAACGGGAGACACTTACCTCTACCCCCTAAACAGTCGGTTATGTAGAACAGGAGCCTTCTGCTCAAATGTTACCTCAGGACTATCACCTGAAACTCACTCTCACGTGCCACAATACTCTGGGACTTGCACCCTATTCTAACTCGGGGCTCTCACGTCTGCTCTGCTTATAAGAGCCTGGTGCCCTGGCTTTACCTAATGGGGCCTCTCACTACAGGGCCGTGTGTCCTTCCTTACTATGGGCTCTGAGCCCAGCTAACTAGGGCCTTGTGCCCTTTCTATGGGCTCTATGTCCACCTAACTAGGGCTTGTGCCCTCTATCCATGGCCACGGCCTAGTGCCCGACAGTGTCCCCGGGCCTTGTGCCCGACTAAGCAGAGTATACTTACCTGCTCTGCGCAGGATACTCAGTTTGTCCCTGACGCCTTCTCTTCCAGACCCTCTAGTCGACGGCTCCTCTTCTCCCGTTTAGCGCGGCTGTCTTCTGGACGGGGGCGCTCCTAGCCCCTACAAGGGCTCCCCGGCGACGTCTCCGGCTCTCTCTTCTTGTGGCAGGGTAGTTCCTTGCCCTTACAAGGGCATCCTGCCACTTCTGCCCGCGTCTTCTGTCTTCTTTACACCAGACGTCCCACAACGTCCTCTCTGCCGACGGACTGAACTCAATATGGTGGCGCTCGATGGCTTAAATAGCCGCTGGCGCACTGTCATCTCTCTGTGCTGCCGCAAGCACTGATTGGATCGCCGTGGCGCCAATAATTCAAGCGGCTGAAGATGAGCCAGGATTGGCTCACCTATCCGGCCGCCGATTGGCCAGCAGGGGGAGATGAGCCCTGATTGGCTCACTTGCCCACTGCTGCCCAGACCTGCGTAAGAAGAGAAGTACTCACTGATGCTGGAACGCAGGAACACTTCTCCCCCCTCTGCCGTCACATGACATGCTAAGAGTCTGTATGCCTGTGTCTGTGTCTGGCCTCCAGAGAGATTTTAAAAAAATAGATGATTTATAGAGCAGAAAAATTACTATTGAATGAATGCTTAAAATGCACTGCAACTTGCTAATTAAAGAGAAAGAAATGAATGTGGTATTTAAAAAACCCAAAAACCTACAATCACCAGCAAGGATCTTTGTTCCATGGGTCGAGCACCCGCAACAGATTTGAGTCCTGACAAGAGTTATACATATTTTTCCTACGCATGTGCCATGCGTTCTATTCAGAATGAGCCCCTAAATATATTAATTCCATTAGTTAGTGATGAACAGTATGCGAGAATGTGGGATTTTGTATCTACAGGGCACCACAACGGAAGATGTATGGGTGTGATACAAAGAGAGGTTGTCCCACCAGAATACAATGAGGTGTCTCACACTGTAGGCAAAATGCTGAGGGTGCAGCTGAGTACATGAAGTGTGGGGGTTTGGTAACATGCAACAGAGTTTGCAGGTGTTACCTGAGCAGCAGGTAACGTGTACTGGGGTACAAGGATGTGTTGGCACTGTCTGAACAGCGTGTAGCATGCAATGAGGTACATGTATGTGTTGGCAGACAGGTTGAGTTGGTATATGGGATATAACGAGTGTGGGTTGTTTTTCTCTAGTTTTGTCTCAAAATATTGCCTTATGTTGTCATAGCAGTTGTCCATTAAGCCTATTTAAGGCTCATTTGGGTGTGGCTCACAAGCTAGCTTGTGCTAGATGTAAGCCCCTATACCTGGTAGGTGAGTGCAACTGATTTTGACTGCACCTTAATTTTGTTTAAAGCACATAGGTCAGGGTAGGACCTGCATACAATAAGGTGCTCTTGATGCTGGGGTGCAGGTATAAATGTTTTGATCAAAATATGAACCAATACCTCA